>NC_142696.1:38080000-38400000 GCF_029641045.1 Salvia hispanica
TTTGTTACCTATTAGTTATTTATACTTATAAAGTTATAATATATCAAATTCAATAAAGTTTCTAAATATATTTTTAAAAACAAGATCTCTCAAAGTTAACAAGTGCTTAAGCAATACTACTAATTTAAAAATAAGATAACCTTTCACTTATTATTAGAGAAAAGTTTTCAAAATTTAGATCATTTAAAGTTCAAGTCTATTAAAGAGCCTAAAAAATATATCATACATGTATTGCTTGTAAATAGGAGTATAATAATAATAATAATGATAATAATAATAATAGTAATAGTAATAATAATAATAATAATAATAACAATAATAATAATAATCTGTAATTTACTTCTAAATTTTGTCAAAGTCTCATATTGCAAATTTGCAATGTCAAAAAAGTCTATTTTAATTTGAATTAATTTATTATGGTGTAGGATAAAATTGAATGATTATGACTAAAATGCAAAAAAATATGATAAAAAATTTGACGTTTTCGGTTTTACAATCATGCAAAAATGCGTAGAATTGAGAATACACAATATCAATTAACAATCTTTGTGAGAAAATTTCAGGATTTTATATATTATAGATTGAATCATTGAATTGAATGATTGATCATTGAAGGATGGCCGTGAAATAGTTAATTCAACTTTCGGTGATAAACTAATAGTGTGATTAGGTGTAGGTTGAGTTATCTATCACAACCTTAATCATGCAAAATAAACATTTGAATAAGTTAAATCAATTCGGTTAGTTCGGTTATAACTGAGAACCGACCGGTTCTAACCGAGTCGGTTAATTAAGTAACCGAACCGAAGATCGGGTCGGTTCCGGTTAGTTTTTTGAAGGCATTTTGGGGTCGGTTAACCGACAGGTCGGTTCGGTTATTAACCGAACCGACCGAATAACCAGCCCTAATGGATACTATCAAACTTAAATGCTTAATGCGGATGCTTCTTTGGAAGGGGGGCAGGGCGAGCTTTTCTGGCTGTTTTGTGATGTCTTCGGAGCACGAAGGTCACACTTTTGTGGTTGACATTGAGATTTGTTCCACGTTAATTGTTGAAATTTGGTGCATATTTTGTGGGCTTTAGCTAGCCTAAGGACTGTGATTGCGTAAGTTAAATGTGGAAAGTGGTAACTTTGTGGGTGTTTCTATGATCATGGAGCAATATGATGTCGTTGGTAATTGTCACTCCATAGCACATGAAGTGCATGCGTTACTTCAAGATTTAAGATTAATAGTGATTCATCATGTGCACAAAGAATCTAATACTTATGCTGATTTTTTGTCACATTTTCCATGGTAAAGCTAGTTTAGAGTCACCGCCGTTGAAACTCAATAATCAGTTGATTAAACAAATTAAATAATTTTATATTTATTAATTGCTTTGTCTTCAGCTTTAGTAGCTTTCTTTAAACGAAAAGAAGTCACCACACTAAATCTAATGACCATAATTTGTGCCTCTAATCTTTAGCTACCCAAAGAAAGGTGATTGAGTTTTTTTTATTTTATAATAACATAACTCGGATCCTATCAGTGTTCGGTTGGGGAGACTAGCCATGACATAATACAACTAATTGCTTTACTTTTACGTTCGTTTGCCAATATTGGAAATTATGTCGGCCCATTGCTAAATATAGGCCCGTGATCAAGCCCATCCACATGATATAATTTTCTGCAGTGAAAGCAATGTTAGATTTGTACATTCACTACAAATTCTTGGTCAGCTCTTCAATAATGCAAATAGCAAATCTTATTAATTTGAAAAGAAATGAATATTTTTTATTTCATATGAATAATGTGGGCTGACCATTATTTTTTGGATTCTCCATAATCATATAGCATACACCCTAATGATGGACAGACAGTAGATTAGTTTTGAATAATTTTTAGCATTAAATAAAAGACAATGGAGAAACAATTATAATTAAAAAATGGATATGATAATAATAATAATAATAATAATAATAATAATAATAATAATAATAATAATAATAATAATAATAATAATAATAATAATAATAATAATAATAATAATGAAATAGTAATACAAAAAGTAGAAGGTTACAACCGTCTTTTCCCACAAATACTAATAGTTGGGAGGGAAACCATTGCACAGTGTAGAGAAACTATTCCAGTTCCACCTATCACCACACTCGCACACAAATTTCTCTCTCAACCAACACTCCTTTCTAGAATACAGAGAGTTGGACTGGTTTGAGCAAACAATCTAATGGCGAATTCCTCCACCTCTCTCTAAACTGGATACGATCAAAACCGAAAAACTGGAACCATTTTGTAGTTAGACCAAACGATTTAATGGCGAATTTGTCGAGCCTGGTGCACGAGCTCCGGGAGCGCATCGCATCATCAGCATCAACTCCTCCGAACAAGCAGCACGACGACGTTTTGGAGTCACGCTTTCGCGCCGTCCTCCCCAGTCTCCTCCAAACCTACGTTGTTCCTTCATCGTCTGGTAATTTTTGCATATTTGCTCATTGTAATGGTTGGGGTTTTATATTGTGAATTTGTTAAAAAACGACTGAGTGCAATGGTAGCCAAGGAGAGAGAGGTGATTGCGGTGCTGAAGCTGCTGTCACACACGGCGAAGAATTTTCCCGGAGTTTTCTATCACGGGCAGGCGAGTGCGGTTATTCCTGTAATCGGAAGGATTCTGCCCTTCTTTGCTGAACCTGCATTTCGGTAATTAGCTTCATTTATTGATATGTTTGTTATTTTTTGATATAGTAGTGGTCGGTTTTATTTTGGTGCTGCTGCAGATGTTTTTGCAGGATTTTGATATTTTTGGGTATTCACTGAATATTTTTGAAAACCGAGGTTTATCTGATTGTAGTCTGAGATGCTTGTTTCTTAATACCAGCCTGACAGTAGGTTGCTTAAGTTCTGGCAGAAAACTTATAGTACTAGTTTCTTTAGGTTTTATTTCAGTGTTGCTTGTTTCTGCAGAATATAGAGTTCTTTTTTTTTGCTATAAATCATCCCGGGGAAGCAGTTTTATTAAGTAGTTTAAATTTTGTTTATTGCTAGTCCGCGACATGGAACTATACTGGAGATTGTTGGATCGCTGCTGTCCTTGCTCCGCACAGGTGATCGGGATGCCTACCGCCAGTTCTTTATGGATGCTATGTTGTTAACTGAAGGTAAACAAACAGACTGTCAAAATCTCTGCCCCCAATCTGGTTGGTGACTTGTCTTACTGACTATAATGTGCATTTGAATGCTATTTCTTTCTCCTTCTTATGGGGTTGTAGTCTTTGTTGTTCTATAATTCTATATGAAACCACTTGATAATTCTTATATTCGTATTATGGCATTAAAATTTTTTCCCGCTATAGATCTTCTATATGCTGCCCCAACATTTGATGGGAGAAGTTCAGGGGAACCAAAGAGACTGCTGTTGAAGTCTTTCTGTGATTCTTTTGCCAGAATCTCCAAGCACTCTGTCCTTCTTGGGGATGAACCAGATTGCAATCAACCAGTCACTGGACAAGGAATGTTAATTGATCTTTCGGGAAGAGAAAGATTGCTAGCATTTGCCACATCAACCGTCAAGCTTCTAAGTAGATGCTTAACTGAAGGAACTTTGTATGTTGAAGGGCTTTTGGATGCATCATGTGTTTTGGCTGTCTGCAAGCTTTTGTGCTTTGGAGATGCTGATCTGCACATGGTAAAGTACTGCAAATTTCTTCTATATTAACTCTCTGCATCATATGATTTAATACTTGACTCAAATGCGTAGTCTAACTTCTCAAGTTTTCTGAAGGCATGTTTTGACTTTGCACGCCTCATCAGAGCAGGGAGAAACAGTGAGATAGTTCCTGCTGAAAAACTAATACAATCAATAACAATTATACTAAGTGAAGATGTTGAGGCTGTTCCTATTTTCAGGTATTATTATTATTGGTCATAACATATAACTTTACTTGGTGGCTTATTTAGAAAAATGATCTTATCACACTGATTTATCAGATGGTAAGTTTCTGTTGATTAATAGCATTGGCATGATGTTTTAGCTCATGGTAGCTCAATATTTCTTTTGGTGTTAATGAAACTTAGATTAACCAATGATATATGATCTACTGAGCTTTGAGCTTATTGTTAATTGCTTTGAAGCCATCAAATATTGCTTATAATTAGCTGAGTCATTTTAGATACCTAGCTTTTGGCTACGCAGACACTTTCTCAAGATCTGTCTTCCTATCATCTTCAGTATCAACATGGTACCATAGTTGTCTGATGTAGGTTATTTTTCTCATGGCGACATTTTTTTTAAAATTTCAGAAGTGTGGCATATGACTCATCAGTAGGAGCATGTCTTCAGGCTTTGCATTCGTGCTGTTCAGATGATGTTGTCAGGTCAACGGCAGCTGATATAATGCCCATTTTTTCTCAGACAATGCTGAAGACTGGCAGCTTGGAGCTCAAGGTTATTAACTTATCATGCTGTGTTGTCTTTTCTTTTTTATGAAATAGAATAATCTATTAGCTTTGGGCTCATCCGCTCAAAGTTACTTGCATTGTATGTGTCTCCGTCTCTCCGTCATGTGGGTGTAGCTTACTTACAGTGACCCTCATGATCTGTTTTATATGCGACTTGTTTAACCTTATAGCTTGGCTGATGTTACGATTCTATGTTTTCAACATTTCAGGCTGCTCTTACCAGTGCATATGTCCGAATTGTGAATACATGCCCCCCTTGTTTCTGGAAGCCAGAATGTCTAATTTGTATGCTTTGTTCATCAAAGCCCAATTTTCATTTAATAGGCTGCTTCAAAGTTGCTGTTTCGAGGCTAGGCCCCAATGTTGTTGGAATGATAACAACTCCCAAAAATCATACTGGTCTATCTCTGGTCAAGGTTAATAAAGGTGAAAGCTCAAATGGTGAGCGCAAAAGATCCATTCAGGATTTAGAATCATTAGAAAAAAAGCGCCAAAAAGTAGATGACATTTCTGGCCTTAAATGTCCTGATGTATTCAAGGCTGTTGGTAGTTTTACTGGTGCAGGGGAAAAAGAATATGCTGATTTTATGTGCTCCTCATTAAATCTATTACTTGGATTTCTACAACCTCCTGGAGAAAATACTAGTTCATTGGGGACAGAAACTTCCCTTGCAGCTATTTGCATACTCTGTATAGTTTTTTCTGAACATCCTCATGCTGAGCTATCCCTTCGCATATTTCAGCTTATGTTCAACTGGATTTCTTGGATGTTTCAGCAGGTTTGTTTATTTTGTTTAAATTTATATATTTATATATAATTAGATTATGCCGTTTTGTAATGTCTAACAAATCTAGCAGGTAGAACAAGGACTTCTATTCCCTCTTGATCTATCCATTTTTCTAGAAGCAGTCCACTGCCTGCTGCTTTCGAGAGGTAATGGAACTAGAAGAGAGCTTAAAGCCTTAAATATTAGTCCATAGCTGTGAGTGTGTGTGTGTTTGATTACTGTTTGGAATCCTTTCTTCTACTCTAACTCTTTTAATTCTTTTCCTCACTCCCAGCATGTGGGACACTTTTCTTTTCTAGTCATTTAACTTAATTTGTCTCCGGTTCATTTCCCTTCATTTTTCTTCTTATTTAACTATCAAAGCCTTCTATTCACTTAGGGTCCTTATCTGAAGAGAGTATGCATATGATCTACGGAAATACTGATGATATTGGGAACATCTTGAGACCACTGCTAAAGCTTCCTTGGGATAATATTCCTTCCATGACAGAATCCCATCCCCTATGGAAGGCAAAATGTTTCTCTGTTCGTGTGCAGTCCAGGGTTGAGTGTATAAGAGAGCATGTGGTGGATCTTGATATTATGGACTTGGGGCTTCAAGATGATGAAGAAGAAGTTAGAATCGAAGCTGTCACTTCTATGCCAGTGATTGTTCTACTCTCGGGGTTTTCTGTTCTGCCCCATATGGTCAAAAGGCTGGAGTAAGTGAAGAACGCCTTTGTAGTTAAGATTAGGATTACACAACCGTCTGTAACCTTTTAAATAAAAACATTTTATTTTCTTGTTTTTCAGAATCCTAAAAGGAGATAATAGTGAGCAAGTCAAGAAAACAGTTGTCCTCTCTCTTGGTGAACTCGCATGCCTGCATGGGTACTACAGTGGTTCTACTGCATTTCTGGGAGCTGAATGCAAATTATACTTCACAAAGGATAACAATAAAGAAGACTCACCTATTCATCGTCTGTTACAAGGATTTTGGTGTTCAAAGTGTGACATGAGTGACACAGTCGATGATGGGTCTTGTTTGGAAGTTCTTTCACCTAGCATGCTCGAAAGTGGTTCTCATTTGATCTGTGATTTTATGCATTTGCAGTCTTTATTTTTTGAGCTCCTTTATGATCAGCCATCAGAAGAAGTTCAAGTTGCATGCGTAAGAATAATCCAACGAATCCTTCTGCATGGAACTGAAGATATTTTTCTTAAGACAAGATCTCAGTGGGTTCAGTGCATTGAACTTTTACTTCTTAACAAGAACAAAAATGTGAGACAAGCCTTTGGATCTCAAATAAGTTTCTTTCTTCAGGAGCCTATTTTGGAGATTTTATTTTCAGATAAAGATGTTTCCAACAAATCAAGAGAACAAAGGTTCATGGACAAAATAAAACATGCTTTGGCAGCTGCTGATGAACCTATGGTTTTTGAAACCCTACTAGAAACTACAGCAACTATCATGAAATCTGTTGATATCCATAGTCAACTATTTCTGTTCTCCCTTATTTTACTGATTGGTCAGCTTGACAGTTCTCATGTTACTGTGAGACTGACTGCATCGAAACTGATTATCAGATCTTGTTACCTACATCACACAGGTGGGCTTGAGGCAATCCTTTCCAAAGTTCTTCATGCCCGAAATGAACTGTATGATTATCTATGCATGAGGCTGGTCAATCAGCGAAAAATGGTTGAAGAGTTTTCAGCAGCTGTTCTTGGTGTGGAAACTGAAGAACTTGTCAAGAGGATGATTCCTGTTGTTCTTCCTAGACTTGTGGTCCTCAAGCATGATAATGACCATGCACAAGCAACATTATATGAATTGGCCAAGTGTTTGAACACAGACATGGTGCAGCTAATTGTTAATTGGCTGCCTAAAGTACTTGCCTTTGCTCTTCATCAAGCTGATGGACAGGAATTAAAATCCGCGTTGCAATTCTACCACGAACACACTGGATCTGATAGTCAAGAAATTTTTGCAGCTGCTTTGCCTGCACTTTTGGAAGAACTTATATGCTTCTCCGATGTAAATGATCCAGAAGAAATAAGTAAAAGGTATGTATACAGATAGTATTAATATAAAATGATTCATGTTATGTTGATACAAAGTTTTGGAAGTCAAATCTATGCCTACTTTTAAGTACTGCTTGAGATATCAACTAAATTTTTCAGCTCCTTGTGGAATCTATAACAGGGGACTTTGTTTTAGTTTCATAGTATAACCAACTATGCTCTTTTAATATTCTATTTACAGTTTTTTTTAAATAGTCTACAGAGTACTGGAAGAATTTATATTGATGATCTATATTTTCTTCAGTTTTATAAATTAGTCGACAGAATACTGGAAGAATTTACATTGATCATCTAGATTTTCTTACAGATTAACCAGGGTACCTAATATGTTAAGAGAAGTTGCAAGAATTCTTACTGGTAGTGAAGATCTCCCTGGTTTTTTGAGGAACCATGTTGTTGGTTTGCTGAACAGCATTGATAGAAAAATGCTTCATGCAGAGGACATGTCACTACAAAAGCAAGCGATGAGACGGATAGAGATGCTGATTGAATTGATGGGCTCCTATCTTAGCACACATGTACCAAAATTTATGGTTCTTCTCATGCATGCCATCAACAAGCAATGGCTGCAGGGTGAAGGTCTCTCTATACTACATTTGTTTTTAAAGAAATTAGCTACTGTCTCACCATCTAGCACTAAACATGTTATTTCTCAAGTTTTTGCTGCACTTGTTCCTTTCCTGGAAAGAGATACAGGGAATTCATCCTCCCATACGAGTAAAATTGTAGAGATATTGGAAGAACTTGTAGTTGAGAATAAGGTCATTTTAAAGCAGCACATTCGTGAGTTCCCTACTGTACCCAATGTACTTGCTCTGGCAGAAGTGAACAAAGTCATTGAAGAAGCACGTGGATTAATGTCCCTGAAAGACCAATTACACGATGTTGTGGAGGGGTTAAAGCACGAGAATTTGAATGTAAGATACATGGTAGCATCTGAGCTAAGCAAGTTGTTGAACTTGAAAAGGGAGGAGTTCGTGGCTTTGTTCATTAAGGAAGGGGATTCAACTTTGGATATCATGAGTTCTTTGATAACATCACTGCTCAAAGGGTGTGCTGAGGAATCAAGGACTTCGGTTGGACAGAGGTTGAAGCTGATATGTGCAGATTGCCTTGGAGCTCTTGGTGCTATTGATCCTGCCAAAATCAAGGGATTTTCCAGCATACGCTTTAAGATTGCATGTTCTGACGATGATCTCATTTTTGAGTTGATTCACAAGCATCTAGCCAGGGCTTTCAGTGCAGCACCAGATACCGTTGTGCAAGATTCAGCTGCATTGGCTATTCAGGAGCTGCTAAAAATTGCAGGATGTGGGCCATCTCTTAATGACAGTATTTTGGAGCGGACTAAAGACAAACAGCTTATGAAGGTAGGAAAATCTTCTATGTTGAACTGCTCTGATGAGTTTGGTAGGGGGCAGAGATTGTGGGATCGGTTTTCCAGTTATATCAAAGAGATAATAGCACCTTGCTTAACCTCAAGATTCCAGCTTCCCAATGTGTCAGACTCAACAGCTTGTGGATCTATATACCGTCCTTCAATGTCATTCAGGAGATGGATATACTTGTGGATTAAAAAATTAACTGCACATGCCACGGGTTCTCGGTCTACAATTTTCAATGCTTGTCGAGGTATAGTGCGCCATGATGTGCAGATAGCCATGTATCTTCTACCCTACTTGGTCTTAAATGCTGTGTGTGACGGTACAGAGGAGGCACGTAGTGGCATAACAGAGGAAATTTTATCAGTTCTTAATGCAGCCGCCTCAGATAGTAGCACTACTGCTGCTCACGGAAATAATTCTGGGCAAAGAGAGGTGTGTATCCAAGCTGTATTTACACTTCTTGACAATCTAGGCCAATGGGTAGATGATGTGGAGCAAGAACTTGCCCTTTGCCAGCCTCTTCAGTCGTCCAACTCTAAGCAGCTGGCAATCAAGTTTAAGGACCAGAATATGGCTCTTCTAGATGATTCAAACCAAGTTCTTGTACAATGCAAACATGTGTCAGAACTCCTTGGTGCAATTCCAAAATTTACCCTTGCTAGGGCCTCATTCAGATGTCAGGCTTATGCTAGATCTTTATTGTATTTTGAGTCCTATGTGTGGGATAAGTCGGGATCTTTCAATCCTGCTTCTGAAAGGAGCTGTGGAGTCTTTGAGGATGAAGACATATCTTTTCTTATGGAAATCTACAGCGAACTGGATGAACCAGATGGCTTATCTGGATTGGCATCTCTACGTAAATCAAAAAGCTTGGAAGACCACCTTTTGATTAACAAAAAGGCAGGAAAATGGGCTGAAGTTTTGACTTCTTGTGAGCAGGCTCTGCAGATGGAACCTGCTGTTCAGAGGCATTCAGATGTCCTCAATTGCTTATTGAACATGTGTCATTTACAGGCCATGGTAACTCATGTAGATGGATTAATTCGTAGGAATCCTCAGTATAAGAAAACATGGTGCACCCAAGGGGTTCAAGCTGCCTGGAGGCTAGGGAGGTGGGACTTGATGGGTGAGTACCTGACAGGAGCTGATGAAGAAGGTTTACTTTATAGCAGCTCTGAGAGTAATGCTTCTTTTGACAAAGGTGTAGCAAAGATTCTTCAGGCGATGATGGAAAAGGATCAGTTTTCGGTTGCTGAGAAAATTGCCAAGTCTAAGCAAGCTCTAATTGCTCCACTGGCTGCAGCTGGGATGGATTCCTATGAACGAGCATACCCATTTGTTGTCAAACTTCACTTGCTCCGTGAGCTTGAGGATTTCAACTCTCTTCTAAAAGGGGAGTCATTTCTAGGAAGGAGATTCAAACTAGATGAACCAGAATTCCTAAGTGCTCTGGAAAATTGGGAATGCCGGCTCAAACTTACCCAACCATCTTTGTGGGCAAGGGAACCACTCTTGGCATTTAGAAGACTTGTTTTTAGTGCCAGTGGTCTTGGTGCTCAAGTTGGAAATTGCTGGATACAATATGCAAAGCTTTGTCGCTCAGCTGGTCATTATGAAACTGCAAACCGGGCAATTTTGGAAGCCAAGGCTGCGCAGGCATCTAATGTTCATATTGAGAAGGCTAAGCTTCTGTGGAACACCAGGCGCGCAGATGGTGCCATTGCAGAGCTGCAACAGTCCCTTTTAAACATGCCCATTGAAGTTGTTGGCCCTGCTGCTATGTCATCAATTACCAGCCTCTCTGTGGCTCCTGTGAATCCTCCCCCTTTGCTCTCTGATGCTCAGTGTATGAATGAAAATACAGATATAGCAAAGACCCTCCTCCTGTACTCGAGGTGGATTCATTATACTGGGCAAAAGCAGAAGGAAGATGTGATAACTCTATATTCTAGGGTGAAGGAACTGCAGCCCAAGTGGGAGAAGGGATTCTTCTACATGGCAAAATACTGTGATGAAGTGCTTGTTGATGCCCGTAAACGGCAGGAAGGCCCTACTGAACAGTCAGTGCAAGTGATGCCATCTAATTCAGCACTTGCATCTAAAAACATAAACTCAGAGCAAAGCTGGTGGACTTATCTTCCTGATGTGCTGTTGTTTTATGCAAAGGGGCTTCACAGGGGCCACAAGAATCTGTTCCAGGCCCTGCCAAGGTTTTTAACATTATGGTTTGACTTTGGGACCTTTTATTATAGAAGTAATCAACAGTCCAGTAAGGATATGAAAAATGTACATTTGAAGGTAATTATGTTCACCAACTAAAATTTAAGCTTTCATTTCTCACTTTCATTATTTTATGTTAATTTCCTTTTCCTTCTTAGATCGAGAGTATCATTAGAGGGTGCTTGAAAGACTTGCCAACCTACCAGTGGTTGACTGTCTTGCCTCAATTGGTTTCAAGGATTTGCCACCAAAATGAAGTAACTGTCCGCTTGGTAAAGCGGATAATAACTTCTGTTCTCCAGCAGTACCCACAGCAAGCCCTTTGGACTATGGCAGCTGTTACAAAGTCTACTGTTTCTTCGAGAAGAGATTCTGCAGCAGAGATCATACAAGCTGCTAGAAGAGGATCCAATCAAGGAGCCTTTAACTCTATGTTCTTGCAATTTGCTGCTCTTGTGGATCATTTAATCAGGTTATGCTTCCATCCAGGCCAATCAAAGTCAAAGACAATCAATATTTTGACAGAGTTTAGTGCCCTGAAGAGGATGATGCCTGTGGAAATTATAATGCCAACCCAGGAATCTCTTACTGTTAACCTACCGTCAGATGATGCAAATCCTGCGGATTCTGGTACATCAGACATTTTTTCACACTCATATCTGCCGACAATATCTGGAATAACAGATGAGGCTGAAATTCTTTCATCACTTCAGCGCCCCAAAAAAGTATGACCTAATCTTGCTGCACTCTTTTTTTCTTATTTTTTTATGTTGTTTTCTCCCCCTCCCCCTCCTTGTGACTGTTTCTCTTAAGAGGCTCTCAATATATGTATGATTTGAACTTCACTGGGTTTATGTTTAAACATCATATTGGCAGGTCATTCTCATAGGTAGTGATGGAAAGCAACACCCATTTCTTTGCAAGCCAAAGGATGACCTGAGGAAAGACGCAAGAATGATGGAGTTTAATACAATGATAAACCGTTTGCTTTCCAAAAATCCTGAAAGTCGTCGTCGGAAGCTTTATATTCGTACTTTTGCAGTGATTCCTTTGACAGAAGATTGTGGCATGGTTGAGTGGGTCCCTCATACTCGTGGGCTTCGACATATTCTCCAGGACATCTACATAAGCTCCGGAAAGTTTGATAAGCAGAAAACAAATCCTCAAATTAAGCGTATCTATGACCAATCACATGGTAAAATGCCTGAAGATCAAATGCTGAAGACCAAAATCCTGCCAATGTTCCCTCCAGCTTTCCACAAATGGTTTCTAAACACATTCTCAGAACCAGCTATGTGGTTTAGAGCCCGTACTGCCTATGCACATACTACTGCAGTCTGGTCAATGGTTGGTCATATTGTTGGTCTTGGGGATCGGCATGGTGAAAACATCCTTTTTGATTCTACCACTGGGGATTGCGTGCATGTTGACTTTAGTTGCTTGTTTGATAAAGGCCTGCAGTTGGAGAAGCCGGAGTTGGTGCCATTCAGACTGACACAGGTAACAGGATTTGTTTGTTTTGGCACAAGGTCACTTACTGTTCATATTTTTCACTATGGAACATCTTCTTATTAGTAATTTTTGGATCAACTGTTAGAAAACCAGTAATACCACTTTTGTTTTGATTTGTTTTTCGTTGTTTCTTTATCAAGAACATGATCGATGGGCTTGGCATAACTGGCTATGAGGGCACCTACCTGAGGGTCTCTGAGATCACACTTTCAATTCTGAGGGCTCACAAGGAGACACTGATGAGTGTTCTGGAAACTTTCATCCACGACCCTCTTGTCGAATGGACTAAATCTCACAAATCTAGTGGAGTAGAAGTACAAAATCCACATGCACAGGTTTGAGTCGCTCTCTTCCTTGAGGAGCTCTGTTTGTCCTTTCTCCTAAATAGATGGCTACCTGGTTACTTAAGTCATGGTTTGACCGAACTAGATGATGATATGACTATTTCTTTTTGTTTTAACTTTCAGCGAGCCATCAGCAACATAGAAGCACGTCTGCAGGGAGTAGTTGTCGGTGTAGGAGCTGCACCTTCTCTACCTCTAGCCGTGGAGGGACAAGCTCGCCGGCTAATTTCTGAAGCAGTTTCCCTCAAAAACCTTGGAAAAATGTATATATGGTGGATGCCTTGGTTCTGAGATTTGTCTCGTTAGGTATGAATACTTTCTCAAATCTTATCAAGATTTGCGGCTTATGCACTGAAAATATTGCCTCAAGTTCCATTGAAATGCAACGAAGATGTGTGCTTTCACTAATTTAATTCAGAGATGTGATTCTTGCATGCTTCGAGAGGTGAAACTCCATACTGCGTAATTTATTGCTATATTACAAAGTGCATTCTTTTAGGTGGAAGGGCAAGTCGCCGGGCTTGAACTTGACGAGTGCAACCACTGAATTCAAGTCAAGTCAGAACCAATAAGGGACTAAAATGCAGATGCAAGGTTCGGATTTGCAAATTTCTGCATTTAATTGAAGGTATTTTCCATTAAATGCAAAGAGATGCCGAAATTGAAGTAACTATGAAATTTTTATTAATAAGGGAAAATTACATTAACTTGATTAAAGGATTTTGTCACAATATATGAAGCAACCAGTCCTTAAATGCTTTTCCTTTGCCAATGAAACATCCAATATTCTTCCTATCAATCCTCAGTGGGCATTTTGTCCTCATAAAAATTTCTTTCGCTAAACCTCTTACAGGCGATTCTCCTCTTGCAGAGCTGTGCTTCCCATGGCCAGAAACCACCAGAATCTCAGCAGGAATCATGCAATCCCCAGCAACCAACCTCAGCTTCAGCTCATGAAACCACTGCAGCAGAACGAAATACGTCGTGCTCACATGCATTCCATGCAAATCCAGCTTCAACTGTGACTGGCTACAGTCCATCACCTGATCAAGAACAGTCGAGTTCAACAACTCCAGCACCAAACTGGCTTCATCTCCTTTCAAACCATCTACCAGTCCATCAATCGATAGAGGTGCACTCTTGATATCTTTGAGCAGGAACATGATGGTGGGACACCAATTTAGAACCGAATTGTATGTTCTAACTGATAACTCTACGCCTAACCCCTTCATCTTCTTCAGCCATGAAACCATTTCTTGAATCTCTCCATGTGCTCCAAATGACGATAACACCATGTTACAACACACCGTATCCAATCCAAACCCTTTGTTTTCCATCCAAACTATGCTCCTCTTCATATCTTCAAGAAGCCCCTTCTGCCCATATCCGTACACCAGCGATCTCAGCTCAAAAGCCATCACTCTCACCCCATTTCCCACCATTTCTTGCACCACATTCTCAGCCTTCTCAGGATACCCCATCTGACAAAACCCGGCAGCCATGGCTGAATACCCTCTCTGCTTCGTGTAAACGCCACCCGATTGCATCATCAACTTCCTCAACTCTCTACAAGAATCTGCAAACCCCCTCTCTGACTTATGCTTAGCATTAGAATCCATTAAATTACAGTAGAATGCACACAGATCCCTCTCTTTTAACCCCAACTTCAAAATTGTCTCACCAAACAGATTTTCTGCCTCTTCAAACCTCTCTTCCTTGTACAGGAAAGCAATCACATCTGCCACCAGCTTTGCATTCCAGCTAAACCACGATTCTTGCTTGATCGCTGCAAACAACTGCAAGCACACCAACTGTTTGACAAATTGCCTCTACGAAGTAGCAAATGCCAGCACATTTTTTGCAAGTGAACTTACTGGAAACGCGACGGAGGAGAGACGGGGACAGGGGTCGGAGGTGGAGAGAAGATGGGAGAGCGTGGTGAGGGCCACGTGCTTTGACGATGAGGTGGCGAATTTCCGGAGTAAGCTGGCAGCGGTGGAAGGCTCTTCTGCGGCGGCGAGGGAGGAGAGAAACCGCTGGCCTTGTTTTGTCAGCGTGCAGCAGACTGACTGTGGTGGGTAGTGGAGGAAGCCGGCTGATGTTGGTGGGGCCGCCAGGTGAAGACTGCCTCCGGCAATCATTTTTGGCGACGTTCTCAGATGGATTCTATCCTTCTATATCATGCAAAAACATTCACATTATTTCTTACTATATCTAAAGATGGATTCTATCCTTCTATATTTATTTACTGGAAGCTGGGCACTAGCCCCTCAAAATTGGCTCAATCCAGCCCGAATGACCCATTCGGCCTGAAATTTCTTTAGTCAAGATTATTGCTCCATATTTATGTGTTTAACCATTTATCTAAATTTTCTAAAAGCATGCCTCTTTCAAACGGTCTTGGATCCGCTGCTGTAGAAGAATCCACATGGCAATTTTTTAAACTTAAAATATACTCCTTTCGTCCGCTGTTAGGAGTCCCATTAATGGGTGGCACAGGTTTTAAGAAATAATAAGAAAAGTGGATGAAAAAAAGTTAGTGGAATAGAGATCCCACTTGTATATATTAGTTTTAAAAGAAATGTGAGTGGAATGAGTTAGTGAAAGGTGAGACTCTATTAACATTTATGTTAAAAGTGAATCGAGACTCTTATTTACGGACGGACTAAAATGAAAAAATGGAACTCCTATTCGTGGACAGAGGGAGTAATACTTAAATCAAAAAACAAAAATTTTAAAAAATTTGGGATGTAAAAAACAGCATCCCCTGGACCCTGCCGTGATTCTTCCACGGCAGGGGATCCAAGCCCCTTTCATCACAGCAGGGATCGAAGCCCCTTTCAAACATGTCAATCATTTATTAATCGGGCAAGATCTTTAATTAATTTAAGCAAATTCCATCAATTAAGAAAATTTGACCAATGAATAGGTAAATTTACCTATTAATAATGGGACCCACTCTCTATTAATACTATGTCCACTATCATTTTCCTTTCTATCTTTTTATTTTACCATTGCACATTTAATTCAAGTCCATTTTATACTTAGGACAAATGGAGTAAGTATTAGTATTAATTTATACTTGGGTAGTTGGGTATAACAAATACTGCAATGCGGGCGGAGTTGTTTGTGTTTGAAACCCTCGAAAATCACTTTATTTTTTCATTTGGTACACGTTTTTTTTTGTTTTTTTCCCCTTAATATTTTTATATAAATTTAGTATTTTATATTTTCGGTGAAATGTGTTATTTTTAAAATTATTACCTCAATGTTTATGTATACATTTTTTAAAAATAGTATAGCTCTTTTTTAGAATGATTACCTCACTATTTTTAAATAGTTTTTCTATGTTTGTATATTTTCAGTATATTTTATAATCTACCACTCCATCAGTCGCGTGCACTTTCCATTTTCAAGATATGGGCATTTTTCATCCATCTCAAAAAAATATAGACATCTCTATTTATGGAAAGTTATCCCTAACTCAATATCAGAATATCGATTTATTTACAACTTATATCATTATAACCCACCATTAGAGCATCTGCAATGGTAGGCTAGCCATCGGCTAGCCGATTGACGTGGCTAGCCGATCGGCTAGCCGAACCATTGGAGTAGGCTAGCGGGAAATCGGCCAAAATTTCGGCGTGGGCTAGCCGATCGCGTTGCGCTGGCCGATGCGCTAGCCGATGCGCTGGCCGCCATTGTGGCGTGCCGATCGGCCAACGATCGGCCAGCGCTATTTTTTAATTTTTTTAAATTTTTTTTTTGAAAAAATATATAATGTATTTTTTAAATGTTTTTTTATGAATTTTTTTTAATTATGTAATTTTTAAATAGGCACACAGACGACGGGCTAGCGGCAAACTATAATGGATTCAAAGCATACTAACATTTGTTAATGTATTTTTTAATAAATTAGTGAGGAGTAGAGTGGGGCGGTGGCTCGTGTGTGGAAGCCCAGATTTTATTTTATTATGTAATTTTTTTTATTTTTGGTTAATGTACTTTTTTTATTTAAATAAAATTAACGAATTTTTTCAGTATATGTGTCGTAAATTTAATTCCGTAAATGTAGTATATTTTGAATTATTTTTATTGCGGCTGGCCTAAATCTGATGTGGCAGATGGTTTTTTTAGTGTTGCTGACGTGGCAGGGGAGAGAATGTCTGGCCTATGGCTGGCCTACCGACCATTGCGGATGCTCTTATAATTTATTTAACACTAACAATAATGTGGGTCTCAATATCCAATAACAATACTTTAACTACTTTTCTCCTCATTTATCTTATTTTATCAATTCTGCAATAATTCTCGTATTATTTCAAATGCACATATTTTTATGGAACAGAGGGAGTACCTTTTATGTGAAGTATATTCTTTTTAGAATTATTTTTGTTTATTATATTTTATGTTTATAAATTTATAATACAAGGTGATATAAGGTGTTTATATCTTGACTTATCTATGTGTTACTACCTCCGTCCCCCAAAATTTGCTACACTTTGACCCGACACGGGTTTTAAGAAATGTAATGAAAAGTGAGTTGAAAGAGTTGGTGGGATGTGAGTCCTACTTTTAAAGTTAGTTTTATAATAAAATGTGAGTATGAATGAGTTAGTGGAATATGGGTTCCACTACAAAAATGGTAAAAGTGAACTGTATCAAATTTTCAGGGACGGACCGAAATAGTAATATGTATCAAATTTTCAGGGACAGAGATAGTACTACATTATCTCTATTTTCTTGTTTTTTTGACATCATTATTTTTTCCGACTACTACGCTATTTTGATAGACAAACATCATATGTATATTTAGATTCTATCACTGTTGTATTTTCGATAATATCGATTCTTTCAACGACTGTGCTATTTTGATCGACAAACATCATATATATTTAGATTCTATCACTCATCATTTAATAATTTCTAGCTCATTATCATCTATACTCTCGCATTCTCCTATCGTCCATGCTGTAATTACTTCCAATGATACTAATACCAGAATATATTCTAGGCTTGAATGGTTGGACCGTCGGTATAAAAATCCTAACTTTGTCATTAACTACTCACACAATTTGATAAAACATTCTTATTATTGGACCATGTGGTCGTGTAGATTAAACCTATATTTGTAGGATAGGACATAGGAGTACTATGTTTTTGTATTAACCTCAAACTTAATCTAAATACTGAATAATGAATAGCTACGCTAATGTCCTCATTAACTAATCGGTCCAGCTTTTAAAGTATCACCAATTTATAACATGGTTGTCAAATGTCAACCTTTTATTCACTCCTTTAACAGCATCCGCAATGGTGCTTAGGCCAGCCATAGGCCAGCCATTCTCTCCCCTGCCACGTCAGCAACACTTAAAAACCACCTGCCACGTCAGATTTAGGCCAGCCGCAATAAAAACAATTCAAAATATACTATATTTACGGAATTAAAATTGCGATATACGGAATTAAATTTACGACACATATACGGAAAAAATAATCCATTCCATTAAAAAAAATTACAAAGATTTAAAAAAAAAGTACATGATTTTTTTTTTAAAAAAAAAGGGCATCAACACACGAGCCCCGCCACTCTCTACTCCTCATCGCCGTCGCCGTCGTCCTCGTCGTCGCCGCCGCCGCCGCCACCCGTGGTATCTGAGCCAACGTCGGAACCCCCAGCCGTGACCTCGCGATCTCTAAATCAGCACGCATGCTCTCGAGCATCTCGTGAAGAAACCTCTTCTCCGTCGGGTCAGTGGCGTTCTTCCACTCTAGGAAGACCTGTAACATCTGAGCCCGCGTTTGGTTACGCGAATGGAGAGTGTACTCGAGTGGGGCGGGTGGGAGGGCGGAGGACTGGACCTCGCGGGGCGATAGGGGGGATCCGCCCCTCGCAGCCCGCTGCGCCCGCTTGTGTCCAACCGGGCTGGGGCGACCAGTAAAAGAAGGAGGGGATGGAAACTCCTCAGCATCCGGGGGGAGGTCGTGGGATCCGCCGCTGCTGCCGCTGTAATCGCCGCTATAGTTCAGTCGCTGCTTCTTCGGCCACCCAGCGTCGAACCCCGCCCGGAACTTCTCGGAGTCCTTCAACAACAAGAAGCACTCCCAGAAGGTGAACTCCTTATACTTCCTCTCCAAGGGGAACTGACTCGCGGCTATCCTCCGGGCGTCGTCCTCAGTCTGCCCACTTCTGAGCTGACGGAGGGCGTTGGCGTACAAATTCGCAAAACGGCCCACCGCGGCCCTGGTGCGCTCCCACCCCTTCCGGACCTCCTCGTTGCTGAAGTCCTTCCCGTGCGGGCAGTGGCTCTTATAGGCAGCTCTGATCTTCGCCCACATGTTGACGACCCGCTGGTTGTTCGCAACCAGTGGATCGTCGCACACCTCCAACCACCCCTTGGCCACCGCGGCGTACTCATCCTCCGTCCACTTCCTCCGGCCAGTGGCAGCGGGCTGCGATGACTCGCCGACCGCCTTGCCCTTCCCCTTCCCCCTCGTCTTCTTCTTCGGCACGGCCGGCGTCGCTGGAACGGGAGTATTATCGTCCCCGAGATCGATCCCCATATCATGCAATGACAGAAGGTCATCGCCAGAGAACTGCGTCTCCACCGGGGTCGACGTGTGAGACGAAGCCGTCAAAAAATCAAGCGAGGACCGATATACCGCGTCCCCTCCCGGCATCCCGGGATGCATACCGTGCGGCATCCCCCCCTGCCACATCATCCCCATCATCTGCTGCAGCATCATCTGCTGCTGCATCTGGGGCATACCCCCCCACCCGGGCGCTGACTGCCCGCCGCTCCCCTGCCCGCCGCCCGGCATCCCCCACAGCATACCCCCCTGGTTCACCCCATCGCCCCCGCCATCATCCCCATCATCTGATTCCAAGGGATGTTAAACCCCGGGCCCATCTGCCCCCATCCAGATCCCACGGGTACTGTGGGAGTCTGAGATCCGCTCGTCGCCGGACTGGACTCGTTGTTGTGATCCATCGCTCGATGATGCTCTTGTACAGAAAGTTAGAGAGAGAGAAAACTCGTTAAAACAAGTGGTGCAAATGAAAATGAAACGAAAATCGCGTTTATATATGATTTTAAAAAAAAAAAAAAATTGAAAATCGGCGCTGGCCGATCGCTGGCCGATCGGGCCTCCACAATGGCGGCTAGCCGATCAGCTAGCGCTTCGGCCAGCGACGAGCGATCGGCCATCCCACGCCGATCCGCTCGCCGAAATCACCCTCGCCGATTGCAATGGTTCGGCTAGCCGATCGGCTAGCGCGACGAATCGGCTAGCCGGTCGCTAGCCGACCATTGCGGATACTCTAAACACGCAAACAAGTAAAGTCTCTCTCTCTCTGGTTTTACACCAACTTTCTTAGCGGCCAGCTTTTACATGTTAATAGAAATTGATGATTGAATTTTTGTTTCCGATTTGTGCCTGAGCTCCGATTTTGTGAATTACTCAGGAAACATAAATTTTCGCTAGGGTTGGAGGTCGATGAAGCGACCTAGAATGAGTTTCGACTCGCCGATTGTGGATGTATGGAGACGAGAGCTCGGCCAACTTTCCTCTACAAACTTCGCTAACCGCCTTGCCGCTTCTCAGGTCTTCATTTGACTCCTCTACCTTGATAATTTAGCTTCTCTTTTTGTTATCAGTTTCAGTATTTTTTTCACTCAATCGATCTTTGCAGCTGTATATATCTGTAAATGTCATCAATGGTTGCTTTAGATGGAAACTTATAATAGCTCAATAGTTAAGTATAAATTCTTATATATGAGAGTGTGGATCACATTTGGAAAATTCTATTCTAGTCTCCGTTACATATGATAATTTGAATGAAATGCCACATTTTTGGATTACTACTTGGATGCTTCATGTTTGTGCAATTGCATATCCACATTCTCCTTTTAGAAGCATTTAAAAGGATATTCTCTATTTTGTTGGTTGTTTTTATGCGATAATTGAGATTCTGAATGGATAGTTTGGCGGCCTCTTCGTTAGGAAAGTTGTTTCAATTCATTGGTTCTTTGTTTTCAGGATCTGGTGGTTCGACTTGATGTCCTGCGAAAACTAGATAACCACTCTGGTAGAGTGAACGCACTTTGTTTCAATGCGTCCGGTGATGTCCTTGTATCAGGTTCTGACGATATGAAGATCATACTCTGGGACTGGGAATCCGGTCGAGTCAAACTTTCTTTCCTTTCTGGTCATCGTAACAATGTTTTACAAGCAAAGATGATGCCTTACACAGAGGATCGGAGCATTGTTACAAGCGATGCTGATGGGCAGGTAATTTCTTTTTTTCTCTGTCTCATCCTCTCCCACACCCACACCCTAAACTTTTCATATGATCATTCTCAAACAAGTAAGTTTTTACGTTCAGTTGAGACACGCTCAGATTCGTGAGAGCAAAGTGGAGACTAAACTGCTTGCAGAACATGATGGGGGAGTGCCCAATTTAGCCATTGAACCAGGAAGCCCTCACGTTTTTTACACCTGTGGTGAAGATGGATTGGTTCAGCATGTGAGTGCACACTTCTAAAATAGCACTTGTGTATTTTTAGTTTTGACTATAGACCTATCCCTGGTTTATATTCTCTCTCCTTTCTTGTTCTTATAGTAGAAAATTAGGAATAAATCCTACTATTGCAACAGTTAGTGGTATATCATTATATGCTGTTCTATGATTATTTATATTCTATTGCCTAAACATTAAGTATCTTGCAGATTGACTTGAGAACCGAAAGAGCTACTAGG
This sequence comes from Salvia hispanica, assembly GCF_029641045.1. Lineage (NCBI taxonomy): Eukaryota > Viridiplantae > Streptophyta > Magnoliopsida > Lamiales > Lamiaceae > Salvia > Salvia hispanica. The sequence continues at coordinate 38,101,533 of NC_142696.1, forward strand.
CTCTTTACTTGTCAGCCTCTTATCAGTCATAGTTATCATCGTTCTTTATATCTAAGTGCAATTACCATTGATCCAAGAAATCCAAATTTATTTGCTGTTGGTGGATCAGACACATTTGCTCGAGTTTATGACATTCGTAAATGTAAATGGGACGGATCATCTGAATTTGGGCAGCCTGTTGACATATTCTGCCCCAGTCATTTAGTCAATGATGATAGTGTGGGAATAACAGGGTTGGCATATTCTAGTCAAAGCGAGCTTCTTGTGTCTTACAATGATGAGCTCATATACCTGTTTGCGAAGGATCTTGGATTTGGACCTAATCTTCGAGATTCACATTTTTCTAGTGTTGAGGGCGATATAGAAGCTGCTCCACAGTCATATAAAGGGCACAGAAACTCTGGCACAGTGAAGGGAGTGAACTTTTTGGGCCCTAAATGTGAGTATGTTGTGACTGGATCAGATTGTGGTAGGATTTTCATTTGGAATAAAAAAGGTGGGAAGGTTGTCCGAGTTATAGAGGCACACAGATCGGACGTGAATTGTGTTGAGACTCATCCTCATGCTACCGCGTTAGCCAGTACTGGATTTGAGGATGATATAAAAATGTGGATTCCAAAATCCATTGATAAATCCATTCTACCCACAAATATTCAGAAGGTATGTTTATATTTTTACATGGTTTTTATAGTTTTAAATGTTGTGAATGCTTTTTAGTTTTTTTTTCCCCTTATTTGCTAAATTTGGCGAAATTACGTGTTTGCATTTTAAAGTGATGCTCCCAGTGGCGGAGGCAGAATAGAAAAATGGGTACAACTGTACCCAAAATCAAAACATTTATGCCATACTGAGATAATTTTCATACAAAGAATTTTCTGTGGTCTAGTGATAGAGTGCGGTTTTGGTGACTTGTGTGCAGAATGAAATGTTAACTTTTTCAATATATTACGTGCACAATGATGTTTATGGAGTATTATTTCTATCTTCTTTTTTCTAATCTTTTCATTACCTTTCATAGTATAAAATTTAATTATGTTCAAATGATTACAATTATCCTAATCTTTTCTTTACCTCTCATAATAAAAAGTTTATGTTCAAAATTATATATAAAATTCCAAAATTGTCATTTTCGTACAAGAAATTGTTCATCTAATTCCACCACCCCTTTAAATTTGTCATTTTTTTTATTTAATCTTTGATTTGTTTGTAGTAGAGTTTATGTTTAGAATTAGTAAACAAAATTCTTCTTTTGAACCCCCTCTACTATTTAACAACCAGTTCCTACAACTTTTTGGAACGAAATTGTCACCCTCGTTCAAAAATATTTTCTTCTAATTCTACTATCAAATTTATTGTCTTAAATCTTGTCATTCATTTCTTCACTTTGTTCTCCTTTCTTCACTTTGTTCTCCTTTCTGTCGTCGTCGTCGTCGCATCATCATCATCATCATCATCATCCTCATCATCATCGCACTCTAATTATTTCTTCTAAACCCTAATTATTAGCGCACCCCCGAACCTAAAATTTTAGATCCGCCACTGGATGCTCCTAGAATGCATCCCTCTTGAGATATTCTATGGATTTGGAAGATGTTCTAACGTTTCCACATTACTTAATTACAGGAAAGGGTCTTGAATTTGACACCTCATATATTAGGTCACTTGTACGGTTTCGATGACAACAGCGATGGCGATGATGAGTTTGTCTGTTCGGACACTGATGATAGCGGCGAAGAAGATGGTGGTGATGGAGAAGACGACGGCGATGAAGATGAGGAGGATATAGATGATGAAGACGAAGATGAGGAGGATATAGATGATGAAGACGAAGATGAGGACGACGAAGATGAAGAGGACGAAGATGAGGACGACATTTCCGAGCGCAGAAGCTAAAGAACTTGAAGTTATTGCGAGAAAAATCTCAAGGCGAGGGTAATTTCTACAGCTGCGCAAGTGAGACTTGAGTGATCGTGGTGATTTCGATTGGTGATAGAAACTATGGTTAATTTTAAATGAGTGTAAATAAGTGGGAAAACTCTTATGCTGTGAGGGTGGAGAGAAACTCAACTTTCATCAGCACGCAGCAAACTGGCTGGGGTGGGTGGTGCCTACCAAATTCTATAATTGGATAAACGTTAAAATCTTTTTTTATCAAATTGTTAGGGTTAAAATTTTAATTTATTAGTACATCCTATTTAGAAGACTAAGACTATAAAAATAAACTCAAATTGGAAATTATAAATAGTTTAGATAAATAAGACGTACACAAACTAAATCACAAATTTTGATTAATTGTGCCAATTTTCCACTCTAAGTTTTTTTGCCATAAAATATTAGTACTATAATCGATAAAATAGAATTTGTTTATATGTTTATGTATTTTATACCATCATTCCTGATCAATCATTTGTACATTTGGACGAATAATAAACTGCCATATGCCAATCATAAAAAATGCTTAAGGGTAAATTTTCAAGGACTGCAATATCCAATACGCTAGACTGCAATTTTTGCCGTCTGCAATACCCAATACGCGTTTATACTATTGCAATCTAGCGTCTATAATATTGCAGTCTAGCATGGTGTCTCGGGGTTCGGTGGTTGCGCTTGCAAGTTCTCCGATGTGACGGTCTCGACCAAGACCTGTGGTGACCGGTGGACCTGTAACATGAGGCACACATGTGGTCTTGGTCTGGTGGTCTTGGTTTGAGGGGAGGATTGTGAGGGCAAAACAATTCTCACATCGGAGAATGAACAAGACTTGCAAGTGTATAAATGGGCTACCCCTACTCCATTAGTATGAGGCCTTTTGGGGAGTACCCCAAGAGCAAAACCGTGAAGGCTTTGCCCAAAGCGGACAATATCATACTAATGTAGAGTTCGAGTGTGCGCCACCGAGACCCAATAGAACAGTATCACTTTAAGAGCTTTTGTCATTTCAAAGCATCCTATATTTATACTATGAATAAAAAAATAGTAGTAATTCATATGGGCTCAATTCAATTGGACGGAAGAGTTATATTGATTATTGACGAGATATCTTCACCGTAAGCCAACAGTGGGTTAACTCCGAATCGTAAGTGCAAACACGATTACATCTAATCTATTCTGGTGTTCCTCTCCCATGTGCGCTCTCCCTCTCTAATGGTGTACGTTGATATCTTATCTCCCACTAATGTAATCTCTGGAGCGTTTAAGCGTTAAAAAAACAATTACTCAATCCATGATTGGATTTTGGTTTTGATTATTTGATTGTGCCTGGGCTCCAATTTTCTGAATTATCGGGGATAGAAAAATTCGCTAGGGTTAGAGGTCGATGACGACGAAGAAGCGACCTAGAATGAGTTTCGACTCCGCGATTGTGGATGTATGGAGACGAGAGCTCGGCCAGCTTTCCTCTAGGAACTTCGCTAACCGCCTTGCCGCCTCTGAGGTCAATTCCTTACTCCTCTACTTTGATTTTCTATTAGTTTCAGATATGTTTTTGTGAAATGGTTGCTCGTAAGCTGAGATAATATGTTTGATCAGTGGAAATCTATTAATCCCCTATTTTTAGACAATGTGTGATTATTTATGGGGTGAATTCAGTTCTTCCGTGCTAGCTATAACACACATATGTTTTACTTTTCTATCTGAATCTATTGTTTTGGTAATCCTATTAATATTCTATTGCGGTTTTACTTTTGAATGCCATCAATGGTTAGCTAGACAGTAGCTGAATAAATTAAGTGGTAATCCCCAAAAGTGGTTCAGTGGCCAACATAAATTAGATGAGATGATTAGCTGTTGCTATGAGAATGTGAATCGTGTATAGAGAATTTATTCCAGTGTCTGTTACATATGTTCTTTGGAATGAAAGGCTACATTTTTGCCTTATTACTTATGTACTCGGATGCTTATGGAATTGAACTTTTCACAAACATTTAAATGAATATTCTTTGTTCTGTTATGTGTTTTGATGCATGGGTTGAGTCTTTGCATTGTGAAATTGAAGAGGTAGTTTAGCCTCTGTGTTTGGAAAGTTGTTTCATTGACCTTGGTTCTTTGTTTTCAGGATCTAGTGCTTCGTCTTGATATCCTGCGAAAACTAGATAGGCATCGTGGTTGCGTGAACACTGTTTGTTTCAATGCATCCGGTGATGTTCTTGTATCAGGTTCTGATGATAGGAGGATCATACTCTGGGACTGGGAGTCTGGTCGAGTCAAACTTTCTTTCCATTCAGGTCATGCTAACAATGTTTTCCAAGCGAAGATGATGCCTTACTCAGAGGATCAGAGCATTGTTACATGTGCTGCTGATGGACAGGTGGTTTATTTTTCTATCATTCCACACCCACCTGAACAACCACAACGTACTGCATTTACTTTTTGATTATGCGTTCTCAGAAAAGTGAGTTTTTACATTCAGGTGAGACACGCTCAGATTCGTGAGAGTGGAGTGGAAACTAAACTGCTCGCAGAACATGAGGGGCGAGTGCACAAATTAGCCATTGAGCCTGGAAGCCCTCACATTTTTTATACTTGTGGTGAGGATGGATTGGTTCAACATGTGAGTGGATGTTTCTAGGATTTCACTTATGCATATTTAGTTTTGATTCTTTAGATTTATAGGTCTTGGATGATTTGTATTGATTGTTATTATGTTATTTCATAATGAGTAAAAGTTTTGTGGTCTCTTGTGAGAACAATTATCTGTGCAACTGTCAAATTTATGTGCATTGTTGTTTCTGAATATGGATCACATTGTTGTTGTTGTTGTTGTTTTTTTTTTTTTTTTTTTTGTTCTTGTAGCAACATTGTGAATATAACTTGGTAAAATGCATATCATGGAATTGTGAAAACATATTGGCTAGCACCTTATAACTATTTAGTACATCCTACTCTAGCATTAACCTAGTAAACAACATTGTTAATTATCAAAAGTACACCTCACATGTCCCTTGTTTCTTTTATCTCTTTCCTGGTATCATAAGAGAAAATTAGGAATGAATTCTACTATACTATGTGGCATGACTATTGCAGACAGTTATTTGTCTATCATTGTATGTCGGTCTATTCTTATTTGTGTTTTTTTAATAAGCCCAATCAATATGTATTGTGCAGATTGACCTGAGAACTGAAAGAGCTACTAGGCTTTTAACTTGTCAGCCTCTTCTCCGCCATAGTTTTTTTCGCAATTTGCATCTGAATGCAATTACCATTGATCCACGAAATCCAAATTTGTTTGCTGTTGGAGGATCTGATACATTTGCTCGAGTTTATGACATTCGTAAATATAAATGGAATGGATCATCAGAATTCGGTCAGCCTGCTGACTTCTTCTGCCCCAGTCATTTAGTTGATGATAAAAGTGTGGGAATAACTGGGTTGGCATATTCAAGTCAGAGCGAGCTTCTTGTGTCCTACAATGATGAGTTTATATACCTGTTTACAAAGGATATTGGATTAGGGTCTAATCCATCCATTTCTTCTCAAGTGTCCGACAGCAGTGATGTTGGTGGATTGACCACAGATAATCTTTGGGAGTCATCCTTTTCAAATGCTGAGGACAATATAAAAGCTGCTCCACAATCCTATATAGGGCATAGGAACTCCGAGACCGTGAAGGGAGTGAACTTTTTTGGCCCTAAATGTGAGTATGTTGTGAGTGGATCAGATTGTGGGCGAATTTTCATTTGGAACAAAAAAGGTGGGAAGCTTATCCGAGTTATGGAAGCAGACAAGGACGTAGTAAATTGTGTTGAGACTCATCCTCATGCTACAGTGTTAGCCAGTAGTGGAATTGAGAATGATATAAAAATGTGGGTTCCAAAAGCCATTGATAAAGCCATTCTACCTGCAAATATTCAGAAGGTATGTTTATATATTTCTGCTAGCCTTTATCCGTATTGCCTGTTAAGTAATGGAATCTTGTCGAGTGAGTGAATAAACTCATTTATAGTATTAACTACTAGTCTACTACTACTATGCATGTTGTATGTCAGTATGCTTGAGAAACCTCCATTTCAGTTATAAGACAACTCTCATTGGAGACTGTACAATAGCTAAGGGAAAAATTATATTGCATGGTTACTGCAGTAACATGAAAGTCTACTCAATTTATTTTTCTGATCTTATGTGAAGGACTTTTATTGGCATAGCTTACACATCTTGGCCCTTCGCAGCCACTTGGTTTCCTTGTAAATTAAAATTTGCATTTCTGAAAGTTAATATAGTCTGTCAAATCTGTATCAGTCAAATTGTTAAGCAAGTTTTACTAAAATCATAAGTCTTAGTATAGTTTCCTTTATGGTTGACTTATGTCCTGTTAAATTGGAATTGCCTGTACAAGAAGCTATCCTAAAACTTGAATTAACTCTACAATTTTGTTATAGACGAAGATCAAAGGAATATCATTACAAGATCTCAGTTCACAATTGACGCGTATCTTTGGGCCTACCAAGATTAGCGATTTTCTTTTAGCAAACTCTTCCCCCTTTCTTTGCGCAATTTGGCGAACTTCTTTGTCTGCGTTTTTTCCAAGTGATGTTTTTGATTGAATCTGTCTCGAGATATTCTGCTAATTTGGAGAAAGTTCTGATGTTTCCACATTACATAATAGGATAGGGTCCTGAATTTGATACCTCAAAGATTTGGTTTCTTTTCCTTTGGTGATTTCTATGATGATGATGACGACGACTTCATCTATTCGGACATTGACGATGATACCTATGAAGAAGATGATGACGACAATGAAGATGAAGAAGATGATGATGATAGTGACAGTGACAGTGACAGTGATGGCAGTGATGATGATGGCGAAGGTAAGGATGACAGTGATGATGATGACGATGATGATGGCCATTGTGACAACGAGGGCCAAACCACTGAGAACTACGGCCATGGTGGGAATGAGGTTTTGAATGAGAGGTTGAAAGAGGAAGATGAAAATGAAAGAGGTGATAGTACTGATTTTGTTATTGATAGAGACTTATATGAAGACTGCGAATTTGTTCCTGATGATGAAGGTGATGGCGAAGAAGGTGACAGTGATGATGATGGCGATGGTGACAGCAATGATGATGATGAAGGTAAGGATGACAATGACAACGACAACGATGATGATGGTGGTGGTGGTGGTGGTGGTGATGGCCATGGCGACAATGGTGAACATATAACTGAGAACTATGACCGTGGTGGGAATGAAATTTTGAATGAGCATGTGGAGGAGGAAGATAATAATGAGGGAGGTGATAGTACTGGTTTTGTTGTCGATAGAGACTTATATCAGGACTGTGAATTTGGTCCTGAGACGGGATCCGAAGGTTATAATGACGACTACATTGCTGCTTCTGATGATTATAATTGTAGCGATTTTGGTTGGTGATAGAGTCTTAGGATTTGATTATGACATGGTTTTGACAATGCAAAATGAGTCTAAATAAGTAGGTGCCATGTTTTCTGTTGCTGGTGGTCTTGGTGGTCCTCTGTTCATGCCTTATGATGTTTTTGCACTTTGTATTTCCAGACGACACCCAAATCGGGGGGTTGGATGCACCGTATGGTTTCTCCAGAGGATCTGATGTTGCAGCTTATTTCTTTTCCGAGGCAGAGGACAGGCTCCGAGAACAATGGAAATCTTTCCAGTGATCGAAGTGACCTGCTGCAGCTTCTTCTGACGTTTGACACCAACAGTGATGATGGTTCGGCCGACAGCAGCGACACTGCCGTTGTTGCTGAGGACTGTCCCAGTTGAGGGCAATGTTATTATTATGAAGAATAAAAAGGTGTGGTTGCACCTTGTTAGCATTATTGCTACTGAATCTCAACATCTTTTGGTTTTCATTTTCAGTGTTGCAGTAAGTTTCACCCTTTTGAATTATCAAGTTAGTTGTATATTTTTTGTTCATTCTATATGACTAAAATACGGAAATCTATAGGTTTGGTTAATTTTTCGTGATGCCCCAAATTTATAATTTGAGCTCGGAAAATGTACTATCTTCGAGCAAAAGATTAGCACATTCCAAGACCATTAATGTAAATTTGTTTGATATGTATAGCTAAGATCAATCTGATTGAACCAAAACCAAAACGAAAAATAGCCTTACATGAAAAGGGTTATTTAATGGATGACAATTATGGGGGTTGGGTCATTATCGTGTCAATCTGCTGACGCCTCAACTTAATAAGGATCAATCCGAATGCGAACCTCATCTGTTACCTTCAAATCCAAACATGACTCGTAACCGACACGAACCAGTTAGCAAAATGATGATATACTCCATCCGTCCCTGAAAATTTATCACCTATTTTCTTTTTCGTCCGTCCCTAAAAATTTGTCACTTTTCATTTTTATCATTTTTGGTAGTGGACTCCATTTTCCACTAACTCATTCTCACTCACATTTTATTATAAAACTAATATAAAAAAGTAGGACCCACATATCACTAACTTTTTCAACCCACTTTCTATTATATTTCTTAAAACTCGTGCCGGGTCAAATGGTACAAATTATGAGGGATGGAGGGAGTAATATGGTTGACACAACATAATAATAACACAATAATAATCTGAACATGATATTATTACATGAATTAAAATTGATATTATGTTATTAAACCTGTTTTGTTTTTTTAAATCCGATTTACATAATTTAAACATGATTTACAAGAACATAGAGAAAAAAATAAAAATATTACTCCATCCGCAAGTAAGATTACCCTTTCCTTGGGCGGTATGAGATTTTATACAACTTTGTTTTGTGTGAATTGAGAGAATAAAGTATGAGAAAGGAATAAGGTAGATATAAAAGTGTTTTCATTTTTAGTACCTAGTCATCTTGGTTGGAACAAATCAAAGAACAAAATGAGTTTATCTTCGATGGGACGACGGAAGTACATTTTAATGTGTACTACTGCATGAATGCAATCCAACCTGAACACAATTAAAAAAGCATCATATTTCTAACGCGTCAGTGCAATAAGAACATGAATCAAATAAAGCTTTATCAGTATTTATTAATTTAATGTGTGTTCATATTGGTATCGTGTCGAAAATTATGAACTCCCTCTAGTTAGTTTGAATCCAACTATTACATCCCAACCTAAAAAGTTAGTGAAGAACAGCATATCTCATAGCTCGCCATGGAAATTTAGGATTAGCTGCACATATTGTGAGTGTGAAAAAAATTAGGCTAATTTGACTGAACCGCAGACATTCCAATATCTATATCTGTAATCATAATCTAAAAATATAAAAAAAATTGAGAGTTAGGAATAATGAATTAATTTGCAGAGCAAATCAACCTAATTGTGTTTTAGAGAGTGTGAAATGGGGGAGGAGGAAAGGCAATGGGAGGCTTTACCAGGCTTAGCTCTGGCCCAAATATTCCGCAACAGACCGATCCCGCTCCATTCCTTTCGTCTGCAGATCATGGTCCCGCCATCCCCCCTGCTGGGCTTCCATGATTGCCCACACCGCCGATCACGCTTTCGTCATCTACTCCCGCCCCGATCCCCTAATTTTTGTCGACCCTTTTGATGGAAGGAGAGGCCCAGATCCCCGCCGCGGCGTTTTCAGCTTCCAATCATTGATCCTGTTATGACAAATAGGGCAATTGTGAATCGAGAAACAAAAGAACGTAAATAGACACAGAATTTACGTGGTTCACCAACGTTGTGTTGGCTACGTCCACGGGCAAAAACGGAGAACAAATTGTATTATGACTGCAGTTTTCAGATACAGATTATGTGCTCTACTCCCATATATATAGGCACACATTAGACAGACTGGACTTAGGAAATATAATCCTATCCCTATTAGGAAACCTAATCCTATACAAATTCAAGGCATACTAACAAATCTCCACCTTGACTTGAATTCTCCCTTGCAGACGCATCATCATAACACCAGACGAACAAACTTCTCCATTCTTGCCTCAGATTTGCCCTCCACGGGCAACTAACAGCTCATGACATTAAGCAAGTCCAAACAATGTTGGAACTTGCTCTGCGGGACCGACTTGGTGAACATATCAGCAGGATTATCAGCAGTACCTACTTTCTTCACCTCAATTCTCTTCTCATCTCTTAGAAAATGATACCTCACATCAATATGCTTAGTCCTTTCATGATGGACTTGATCCTTGGCTAAACAAATAGCGCTCTGACTGTCACAGAACACAACAGCTTGATCTTGATGTAAACCAAGATCACCAACTAGCCCTTGCAACCATATTCCCTCTTTAGCAGCTTCTGTCAATGCCATATACTCTGCTTCAGTAGTAGACAAAGTAACTGCAGCCTGCAAAGTTGCTTTCCAACTAACAACAGAACCACTAAGAGTGAAAACATAACCGGTCATAGATCTTCTACTATCGACATCTCCAGCGTAGTCAGAATCAGAATAACCAGTCACTAAACAGTGAGTATCACCTTCATAAATGAGACCAACATCAGACGTACCTCTCAAGTAACGAAAAATCCTCTTCACAGCCTGCCAGTGCTCCTTTCCAGGATTTCCCATGAACCTGCTAACAACGCTGACAGCATGCGCTATATCTGGCCTAGTACAGACCATGGCATACATCAAACTCCCTACTGCATTAGAGTACGGGACTCGAGACATGTACTCCTCCTCAACTTCAGATTTCGGTGCAAGATCAGATGACAAATGAATGTTTGTGGCACTTGGAGTATCAATAGCCTTAGATGCAGACATGCCAAATCTTGACAAAATCTTCTCAATGTAGCTCTTCTGTGACAGAGAAAGCTTTTTCTTTTCTCTATCTCTAGAAATCTCCATGCCCAGAATTTTCTTCGCAACACCCAAATCCTTCATATCAAACTCAACACTAAGCTGAGCTTTCAACTTCTGTACTTCAGACTTTGACTTCGCAGCTATGAGCATATCATCCACATATAGAACAAGATAGACCATAGAACCATCGTCAGCTTTGTTGTGATAGACACAACAATCATACGGAATCCTGCTGAATCCCAGCTTGATCATGTAACTATCAAACCTCTTGTACCACTGCCTCGGAGACTGCTTTAGTCCATACAAGGACTTCTTCAACTTGCACCCATAATCCTCCTTGCCCGGAACCACAAATCCCTCTGGCTGAGTCATGTAGATATCCTCCTCAAGCAATCCGTGTAGGAAAGCCGTCTTCACATCTAGTTGCTCAAGCTCCAAATCATAATGTGCAACTATCGCAAGTAACACTCTGATGGAAGTATGTCTGACCACTGGTGAGAATATCTCATTATAGTCAACCCCCTCCTTTTGCGTGAACCCTCTTGCAACTAGACGAGCCTTGTATCTAATGTCCTCATCTGGTGTAGTTCCTTCCTTCTTCTTGAAAATCCATTTGCAAGTAACAATCTTTCTCCCCTTAGGCCGTGGAACCAATTCCCAAGTCAGGTTCTTCAAAAGTGATTCTATCTCTTCTTGCATTGCAGCGAGCCACTTGGCACGCTCACTGCCTGAAATAGCTTCCTTGTAGGTAGGTGGTTCATCTGCCGAAGGCTCATCTTCGACCTCATTGGCAACCTGCAATGCATATGCCATCATATCCTCAAAACCATACCTCAACGGAGGCTTCACATTTGTCCTCCTAGCTCTGTCAATAGCAATGCTTCTCTGACGAGCTTGTGGATTAACATCCGAACTAGAAGTATCGGCAGCTTCAGCAGTAGTGTGTTGATCTTCTCCACCTTGGAGTTGTGATTCACTCACATCATGAGTGACTTGCAGCTCCACCTGTTCATCAACACCATCCAAATCATCTGTAGCAATAGACTTCACAGTAGAGTTAAGCATAGAATTTTCATCAAATACCACATTCCGACTGAGAATAATTCTACCCTCTGAAGATGACCAAATTCTGTACCCCTTAACTCCATCTCCATAACCTACAAATACTCCCTTCTTAGCTCTTGGCTCCAATTTACCTTCACTCACATGATAGTAAACAGTACTCCCAAAAACTCTCAACATAGAGTAATCTGCAGGTGAATCAGACCATATCTCGTACGGTGTCTTGCAGTCAATGCCAGTGTGAGGTCCACGGTTGATCCGATAACAAGCCGTGTTTACTGCCTCTGCCCAAAACTTCCTAGTCAAACCGGCTTGGAAGAGCATGCATCTTGCTCTCTCCAACAACGTCTGATTCATGCGTTCTGCCACACCATTCTGCTTTGGTGTATGTCTAACGGTGTGATGGCGAACGATCCCTTCACTCCTACAAAACTCATCGAACTCAGACGAACAAAATTCCAGACCGTTATCTGTTCTCAATCGCTTGATCTTCTTCCCAGTCTGGTTTTCAATTAGAGTCTTCCACTCTTTGAATTTCTAGAATGCCTCACCTTTATGCTTCATCATAAACACCCAAGTCATTCTCGAGTAGTCATCAATCATCGACACAAAATACTTGCGTCCTCCAATAGACTCAACACGTGAGGGACCCCAACAATCCATATGAATGTAGTCAAGTGTCCCCGAACACCCTTCTTTGGAAACTTGCTGCGATGAAGCTTCCCCAACACACAGTGTTCGCAGAAATCAAGTTTCTGCACCTTATGGCCCGAAAGAAAATCACGATTCGACATGATTCTCATGCCACGTTCTCCCATATGACCGAGCCTCATATGCCACAGCTTGGTCATATCCTTGGTTGCAACCTCGGATGATGCAATATCAGCAGAATTTGCTACGATGGAACCTCTCAGAACATACAAGGTACCCCGTTTCAAAGCTGTCAGAACCACCTTCGAACCTTTCAAAATACGCATTACTCCACCTTCACCTTTGAAACTGAACCCCTTACTATCAAATGTACTCAGGGATATCAGATTCTTCGTCATCTGTGGAACATGTCTAACATCGTTCAAGGTGCAGAAGACCCCATCATGAGTCCTAATCCTGATTGAGCCGATGCCAACCACCTTGCAGACAGCACTGTTGGCCATGGTAACATTGCCTCCATCTATCTGCTCATAAGTGTTGAAATACTCCCTGTGAGGACAGAGATGATATGACGCTCCAGAATCCAAAATCCACACATCATTACAGTGTGGCTGTTCATCCGCAACCAAGGCCAATTCTTCTTCCGAATTTGTGTCATCAGCTTCTGCCACAGTCGCAGAACCGTTAGCATCTTCCTTCTTGCCCAATTTCTTCTTTATCCTTGGACAATCAACCTTCCAATGCCCTGGTTCTTTACAATATCTGCAGATGCCATCTGGCTTAGGGCCTTTAGGACCTTTTGAACCTTTTGAGTTCTGTTTCTTCTGTCCGAATTTCTTCTGTCCTTTACCCGTAACAGATAATCCCGATGGCAGATCTTCTGTGGCTGAACTCGTTGCCTGTTGACGATCCTCTCTGATGTGGAGAGCAGATCGAACATCCTCCAACGAAAGAGTTTCCTTTCCAGTCATAAAAGACTCAACAAAATTTTCGTAAGATTCAGGCAGAGACACAAGCAAAATTAAAGCAGCATCCTCGTCTTCTACTTTAATTCAACATTACGCAAATCTAGCAAAATTTTATTCAAATTTTCCAGATGATCCCGAAGGGGCGTACCTTCCTGCATGCGTAACCGAAACAAACGTTGCTTCAAGAGCAACTTGTTGGTTAGAGACTTCGTCATGTATAGACTCTCCAACTTCGCCCAAAGAGCAGCAGCCGTCTCCTGATCCGCAACTTCGATGATAACATCGTCAGACAGGCTCAATATGATGGTCGAGTGGGCCTTTTCGTCTAGGGTTGTCCACTCCTTATCATCCTCTGTAGCCTTCTTTGTTTTTAGCGGCTCCCACAAACCCTGCCGCTTCAACAGAGATCGCATCTTGATCTGCCATAAACCAAAACTATTTCTCCCGGTGAATTTGTCAACCTTCACGTTCAGAGCAGACATCTCGATTTACCAGACAAAACCCTCGCAGCGGAATTCAAAACCCTAGTTCGAAAACCAAGGCTCTAGATACCAGTTTGTTATGACAAATAGGGCAATTGTGAATCGAGAAACAAAAGAACATAAATAGACACAGAATTTACGTGGTTCACCAACGTTGTGTTGGCTACGTCCACGGGCAAAAACGGAGAACAAATTGTATTATGACTGCAGTTTTCAGATACAGATTATGTGCTCTACTCCCATATATATAGGCACACATTAGACAGACTGGGTTTAGGAAACATAATCCTATCCCTATTAGGAAACCTAATCCTATACAAATTCAAGGCATACTAACAGATCCGATGAGCTGCCGCCGCCGCCGTCACTTCTATCTATTTCTTCCCGTTCCTCACCGGCCCTCCCAATGATGACGCCATTCTTCGCATCATCGCCCAATGGTAATTTCCCCCTTTTCGACTAATTTTAGTTAATTCCTTTTTTCTCCCGGCTTAGTTTGTTATTTTCTTTACTAACCCGAATTTAAATGATGCCTTTGTTTTCTAACTTTTTTTTTGAGTTGCATTTGTTGTTGTGAATTTGAGAGTGAGTTTGAACTTTGAACTTACAATTACTATTGCTGAACTGATATTGAAAGTCCTATCATATTGAGCTCACTGCTCTGTACACTATTAAAGATTCTTTTCGAATATTAGATTTCGATCTGTCAGATTGGATTCCACGTCAACTAGCTAATTCTAATGGAGTAAAAAATCAATAATTTCAGTAGAAATCAATAGCATAAGAGATATTAGTGGATAGTAGTGTGTAATGTACGATAAAAAAATTTTAGAAATAGAAATCTACTAGTACTAATTTTGGTTGATTGGCCAAAATGGCAAAATAGCCATCACCATGAAAAAAAAAAAAAAAGTTCTTTTCTCAAAGACTCAAACTAGCAAATGTCTTTTCTCTTTGCCATCTGCCCTTGCATGTCATTGCATAATAGATTATGTTGGAAAATAGATTATGTTGGAAAATAGATTTATTAACCATTGCATTCTTTTCATTTCTTGCAGCTGCCCAAATTTGAAGCACCTCTCCTTCCATGGATCCCACAATGCATCTCAAGAAGCAATATTCGAAGTCATCCACACCTGCAACAATCTCGAGCTCGTGGATTTCTCAGATTCGCCATATTTCGAGCCTACCATCTTGCAAGAACTGAGCAAATGCTGTCCTAAAATCAGAGGGATTAGAAGGAATGGAGATTTAGAGCCCTCATTTTCGAGCGAACTTAGTGTTGGATTCCCTTTTTTTGAGCATGCTAAACGTGTCGAATTCAACTCTGGTTGATAAAGATCTGCTCGGAATCGTTGATGGCTGCAAGAAGCTGAGGTATCTGGATGTTAGAGGGTGCCAGTTCTTGGTATTTTACATGCATGTTATAAAGGTGGCTTCTGCAAGAATAGGTAGCATTATGTATGATTGATTAAGGTCTATGATATGTTAAATTAGGAATATGAAAAGTGATTGAGGTGTGTGTATTGGTGTGGGTGTTGGGTGGGTCTTGAAAAGTCGTACTTTTCCACTTTCTTGTTGATGATTTGTGAGTTGCGCTGTTGAGTATGGTGTGAAGATTGAGATTAAGATATGTGTGTATGTTGGTGAGAATGAATCATGTTCAACGGTGAAATGATATTTTTTTTTTTTTGGCTATTTATTCAGTTTTGATCTTTTTTTTCCCCCCAATTTATTATGGTTTTTCCACGATAAATTTTGGGTTTTCAGTTTTTTCAGGCAAATTTCGGAGGTTAACAATTTTTTCTTTGTTTGAACAGTGAATTATAAATTTGATGGCCTTACTGACATTTTAGAATGTATTGAAAGTAATGTAGGAGTATGTTTGTGAAAAATGGATACTATAAATTAGTACTCCATTTGCTTGTGTGATAGCCTAGATAGACTAACATATATGGATTTTGGTAGATAAAATAAGGTCATATTAGGTTATCAAAGCCCATCTCGGTCCGGAGTGAATTAGTTCAAAAGAATGGATTATTTAACAGCCCAAAAAAAGTGAGATAACATATCTATCTATAGGAATGTGATCAAATGCAAACTCTAAATATGGTACAAAATCTATCTATAGGAATTTAGAAAATTCACCTCCACATTATGAGAAACCGCTGCATCATGAGAAACTGTTGCACTCAAGCTTCACACCTAATCAACTACTATTATTATACTATTATTATATGATTACACTATTAGTCATCCAACATAAATATGACGGTCAATTTTGAATTCAAAAATTTAACCATTATTAAATTACAATATTATAATTAATTGCAAAAAAGTAACTGTCATTCTTTGTTATTTGTGCATCTACACTATAAATATGTAGCACGTGCAAGATTATAATCACTTCTTCATTGTCTTATTTTATTTGTTGAAATTATGAAATTCACCTTCCTTAATGATCTAAAACCTTGCAATACTTTGTCAGTCATCCGAGTACGGTGGGTGCGTGTTTATGAATTCATTAAACGTGGAAACAAATCAAATGTAATTTCGTTGGAATGTATATTCCATGACAAGATGGTATGAGTGTCGCTTCTTACCTTATTACATTTTTTAAGGTATTTATCTGAAACCATTAACTGTTTATTTTTCTATTCAGGGCACTAGAATTCAAGGTACGCTTCCTCACTATTTACAAAATAAGTTTCAAGACCACATTAAGGAAGGTTCAGTTGTTAATATCTGCTATTTTTTTGCATGAAGAAATCAAGTACGTACACCTATTACGGACCATGCATTTGTAATAGCTATGTGCTCCAAAACACAGATATCTGAAGTTGAAGACTCCAAATTTCCAAGATTTATGTGATCGTTTAAGACATTTGATCTAATAAAGCAGATTACTAAAATGGACGAAGAGCCTCTCTTTGGTATTTTTTGAGTACTACTTTCGGAATTATATTGTTATTATTGTTATTATTATTATTTATATTAACATTGTCTCTACTTCTATTTTTATAGACATAATTGGTGTGGTTATCGACCCAGGCAAGGTCATTACACAACCTAATTCTCGACTCATCGAGATTGTGATTGCTGATTCGCAGTGAGTGTTGAAGTATCGATTTGTTTTTATTTTCTATTGAAATTCATTATTTTGTATAATTTGAATTTTGTATAAGGCAAAATTGTTGTTGTATACATATCTATTTATATACATCTTGAGTGAGACAGGGGAAATAGTATATGAAAAGTCTCTTATGCGGTCATATTTGGTGTTTTGATTCTTTCTTCTCATTATTCGTTTAATTAAAATGTTTGGGTCGTGCATCGCACGTGGGTGGATATTAGTATCTATAAAAGGCGAGTTTTTGGCATAATTTGAATATTTAAGAATTTTGGGTACTAAGTTTATTTTCTATAAATTCGGCCGTTACATTGAAAAATGATTAAAATTTTCAAATTTGCAGCTAATTATGAGATTTATAACTGCCTCCAAAATTAAGCATTGCATCAATAATAATTCTGATTTAGAGCATCAGCAACGGTAGGAATTTTGGCATCCGTCCGTCCGTACCAGCGGCACGGCGCTGCTCTTAGCTAAGAGCACGTCCGTGCCGCTAAGCAGCCCTACGTGGCACGATTTAATTGGCCAACGGCTTAGCTGTTGGCAAAATCGATTTTTCTTTTTTTTTTTTTAAAAAAATTCAGAAATAATTCGAAATAATACCAAAAATTTAAAAAATATATTTTTGGATTCCCAAAAAATAGAGCCGTTTATGGACATCTTTTTTGGATTTTTGTGATTTTTTTTTAATACCAAAATCATCTATAAAATACACACATTCATCATCCACTTTTCACATCAAATTATCTCCCATTCATACTTTTTCATACTAAATCATCTTCATCTTCATCTCTCACCCAAACCCTCTCTAAAAAAATTCAAAAATGGATTTCACCGATCTCATTGTGGAAGATGAAGATGTAGATGATTTAGTATGAAAAAGTATATTATGAACAATATCGTGCCGCCTATGAAGCCTATGCCGCCGCCAATACCCCCGCCCCTCCTCCTCAACCAACTAGAGCAAAACGTCGCTACATCCCTCGTGATCGAGAGGCTCGTTGCCGACTATTTTTCCGACCAGCCGGGGTATCCAGAAGATTACTTTCGGCGTCATTTTCGCATGTCAAAACAGTTGTTTATGCGTATTGTCAACACATTGTCCACTCGTGTTGAATATTTTCAATCGGGTGTAGACGCAACCGGTCGACAAAGTCTCTCGGCGTTGCAAAAGTGTACTTGTGCCATCCGACAACTTGCTACTGGGCAAACGGCTGACCTCTTCGACGAGTATTTGCATGTCGGTGAGTCAACTGGAATCCTATGCCTCAAGAGTTTTTGCGACGGCGTGCGTTCTGCTTTCGGCGAGGAATTCCTTCGGGCACCCACCACCGACGATTGTCAACGGTTGCTTCATCTTCACGAAACAGTCCACAGTTTTTCCGATATGCTAGGTAGCATTGACTGCATGCATTGAAAGTGGAAGAATTGCTCGACTGCTTGGAGGGGACAACACTTAAGCGGTCACAAAGGCGGTTGCCCAACGCTTATCCTTGAAGCGGTCGCCGACTACCGCCTATGGATTTGGCATGCATATTTCGGTGTTGCCGGATCCAACAACGACTTGAACGTGCTATATTCTTCACCACTCTTCGATGATGTTTTGAATGGTGTAGCATCGGCGATCGACTTCATCGTCAACGGAAATGCATACCACATGGGTTACTATCTCGCGGATGGTATCTACCCAAGGTGGTCGACTTTCGTGAAGTCGTTCAGCAATCCACAAGAGCCGAGACGGATTCTTTTTGCGCAGCGTCAAGAGTCTACTCGGAAAGACGTCGAAAGAGCTTTTGGGGTCCTTCAAGGCCGATTCAACATTGTGAAGTCCCCTTCTCAGCTTTGGTACGTTAAGAATATCGCCGACATCATGTACACGTGTATTATCTTGCACGCCGAGGATGAAGCCGGAAGCTCAACCGCGAGGTCTCCCCCACGCCGAGGTGTGCATACGACGGTGAACAAGAGGATGTAAAGAAGACACACAATGTGCAATACAAGAGCCCACACTCAGTGACAGAACCAGGATTTTAAATAAGCCGGGGCTGAAAATTTAAATTTTTTTAATAATAATAAAATATTTAATTTCACATGTAACACATTACAAATTTAAAAGGCATTAGTTAATAGTAACTGTCTTAGTCGAATTGTCATATCTTGAATATGTAAAAAGTTATTCTCTATCAATTGTATGCTAACCCCGTCCATAAAAAATAAAACAATTTTACCATTTTGTGGTCGTCTATTAAAATTAGGCAAATTTCTAAATATGAAAAGTTTTAAACATTTAAATTTAAATATCACTAATAATGTGATCCTGCAATCCAGTAGCATTACTTCTCTCTTATTTTTTTTATTCTTTAAAACTCGTGTTATATATAACTACTAGTATTTCTAATTTTTTGGTGGAAGAAGTTAGTATACTTTATCAATGAATGACAAATCTGTTTTAATAAGTTTCACAAATATTCCAGATCTTAGTAAATTTAAGTGTTTTGGACTGAGCTAGTTTTCATTATTTGTAATAACTAAATAGTTTGTAATGATTTGATTTTAATTATTAAGTGTGGAATTGATAATGATTGAAAGTATTTTATCAAAATAGTAAAAAATTAAACAAATTAGAGATATGTTGTTAGACAATACATTAAATCTATTAGAGATAAATTAAAATTATGGAGTACTTTCTTTTATAGGTATGTGCCGAAAATATCTTGAATAGACTTACATATATATTAGTGAGAATAAAATAAATTAAATGCTCTTTTGATTAGCTCAATTAGATGCAGTATAAAAATATGGTAAATTTATGCCTATTTGACACGTCACATGTTTTACCTTCTTCCTATAAAATAGCAACTGTAGAGATATATTGAATAAAAAAATAAGATCTTTTGTACGTACTACCCTATTCATCTTTCTTCTCCACGATGCCCTCTGCCTTTCCTCTTTCTTCCTTCGATAATTCCTCTCTTTGCAAACACATTGACAACCATTTCTCTCGGGCCTCGGCCTCTTCTCCACTTCGCAGTTAGCCCAAGCATTGTGTTCTCCTTGCTAATTCAATTTTCAATTTTAGTAAATCCGGCGGCGGATTCGATGGCTCTGGGGCGGAGACCGATCGGAGGATGGCCGTGCAATGGGAAATCTGGGTCTGGTTCCGGCCAAGCCCCCGCTGGCGCGGGGGCTTATCCCCATGTAGTTCCGTCACTGCCTACACTTAGCTAAAAAAAGATCTAATCAATCACATTTGGGCGAAATTCGGCAACGAGCAGTGGGTCTTTTTAATTTTATGGATTTTAATTATGTAGTTTTTAATTATTTTATAATTTGTAATAGTATTCTGGGTATTGATAATGCATTTTAATATTGTAAAAATGTTTTTATTTAAATTGAATAATAGAATGGTGGGACTCTTGAGCTTGTCCTTAGCTAAAAGCACGGATGTGGGTGTTGTGCTCTTAACTAAGGATAAGGAGTAAAAGTGGGTTTGGACCCACTTTGATACTCTTAGCTAAGAGCACGGAAGAGCACATATGAGAATGCTCTTAGTCCATGTAATGATTCGCAGGAAGATCAATGCTCTATATTTGACGTTTCGAGAGTTAGGAGTCTAAAATCAATGCTCTTGGGAATAAAAAATATCTTAATTTCAATTTTAGAAATTATTTGCCTGAAAATCTCAATACTCTATTTTATTGCATTAAATAGAGAATTCAATATTTACTGAAAAATTAAGAGGGGGCATTACAAATACATTTTTCAAAAACCACAACAAACATCTACATACATTTTTTCAAGAATCTATTATTTTGATGATTATTAGTCCTACTCAATGTAGAAGTTACTTTATTGATTCACAATATTCAAATGGATAAAATATAATTGTTTCTTATTATTTTGTAACCGTCACAATGATTCATTTTTAATACTATATATATCTATAAATATGTATCATTTGCAAGATTTTATTTCACTTCTTCATCGTCTTCCTCACTCCATCACAAATTTGCGGCAAAAATACAATTTTTTCATACCAAGGAATTTCCATTCCTTAACGATCTACAGCCTAACAATACTTCGTCAATGATTCGAGTGTTGTGCATGCATATTTATGTTCATTAAACGTGGACAAACTAATGTAATCTTCTTGGAATGTGTGTTCCACGATTAGATGGTATGTGAGTCATTGCTTAGCTTATTACTACTTTGTAGTTAGTTATCTAAAACTAAAATCATTCATTGTTTATTTCTCCATGCATGGAACAAGGATTCAAAGCACGGTTCCAAGGAATATACATAATACTTTCAACTTTTTGTCTATAAATATGTATCATTTGCTAGCGTATAATTCATTCCTCATTGTCATGTCCCATTGCATCACGGATTTTTTGAAGCAACAACATTACATATTTATCACCAACTTCGTCACTCCATAGTTTTCAGTTTTTTCTTGATGTTAGTTTGTTTTATTTTTATTAGCTTTGTTTTACTTTTTTTGTCCCGACTATAATAGTTCTATTTTTACAAATATAGAAATTACATAAGCTCTTACTATCTATTATATTTTGAAGCTACAACATTACATATTTATCACCAACTTCGTCACTCCATAGTTTTCATGCAAAGAAAACGCCTAAAGCAACGAAATAACGAAAGGAAGCAAAAAAGATGAAGATCATAAACTATTAGGGGTGGGAATACGGGTATCCGTGGATACCGACCTGAAAAAACCGGGTATCCAAACTCGAAAATTATCTAAATGTCTATCCAAAACCCGACCCGATATATTTCCGGGTACTCCAATACCCGCCCCGGGTATCCATGTCACACCCCAACTCTTATGACATATGCACTTACTATAAATAAATTCAAATTTTTAAATAAATAATCCACGTTTCGAGTAACTGAAACACACATATTATATAAGCTCAAAAACCAACATTTATCAAGTACATATTTCAAAACATTCTAAACCGTAGTGGGAGCCTCTCACCACTCTATATACTACACATTTATCTACATGCAAAAATAATTAGGAGGAGAAGGTTGCCAAAACGCGTCAGCCGCCGACCCTGATAACATGTTGAGTTCCTATGACCCACGTCAACCAAAAACGTCACTGAAATCTTAATCCTGAAAAATATTAGTGGTTTATATGAGCCACAACTCAGTGTATATAAATTTTACCTTTAATTCCACAGCCCAAACAATCAATTATATATATATATATATATATATATATATATATATATATATATATATAGGGATGTACTAAGATGACAACCCTCTTTATTGTAACACCATACCACCATTTTAGGCCATTGGATCTGAAAATCATGTGTTTGTCATGCTGCCACGTGTAAAAACACGGAGGGGTAAAATAGGAAATTTCTAATTTTACGTTACCAGATTGCAGTGCTGTTCATTGAATATTGCAGTCTTACCACAACAATATTGCAGTTTACCACGACTGCAATATCTAATACAGTAGACTGCAATATTTAATACAGTAGACTGCGAACCCGTGTTTTTTCACGAAACTTAATCCTAGGCGTCCATAGATGAGATCTAACGGACTATATTGGTGGTATGATGTTATTTTAACTATGGTGGCACCCTAGTGCACCCCTATATATATATATATATATATATATATATATATATATATATATATATATATATATATATATATATATATATAGGATTGTGTTAAAATGACAACACCTCTTAAAGTAACACCATACCACCATTCCTAGCCAATCATTTGTACATGTGGACGGATAATAAGCTGCCATGTGGCAATCATAAAAATTGCTCAAGGGTAAATTTTCACGAACTGCAATATCCAATACACTAGACTGCAATTTTTCCGGACTGCAATATCCAATACGCTAGACTGCAATCAATAGATTGCAGTCTAGCGTTTATACTATTGCAGTCCAGCATATATAATATTGCAGTCTAGCGTGGTGTCACAGTGTCATTTTAAGAGTGTTGTTATTTTAACGCACCCCTAAACCATATATGTATATACATATATAGAGATCCGTTCTGCTGCCCACCTTTTGTGAGCGTAGTGTGAGCGACACTATTCCACGTAGGAGAGAGTCCAAAAATTTAGTTCTTTCTGGTTTGGATTCTATTCTCTCCCTGCGCATTATAATATATCTAAATTGATTCAATATTTTAGGCTTAGATTTGTTTTCCTTTTTTATTTCTTTTTGTACTTATACAAATCTATTCGACCTATTTTATGAAAAATTATACCCTTCACATGTTTCCTCTATCAGAATTTTTGAAGTATCCTCTCTTCCTCTCTGGACTCTCTACCGAGTTGCATCAAATTTGGTCAGGTAATATTTTAGTCTATTTGCCTTATGTTTATTCAATGTAGGGAAATTATAGATTTTGTAGTTAAAAAGTTTGGTCTCTGGAGAAATTTAGTAAAACAACTACTGTGTTGCATAAGTTTTTAGTTCAGAAACTAATTAAACGACATACGTGATGTTGCAAATACTAAATCAACCATTAATCTTTAGTTTTATTTAGGTTCTAGTATTGTCTGCTACTTATTTTTTATATATATATTAATGTTTTTGTAAATTTATTTTTTAGTCTAAGGAGTGAAAATATGAATGATGAACTGCATATTCCTCAAACTGCGAATGATCGAAAGCCAGAAACTGGAATGAAATTTGCATCAATAGATGATGCGTTTGAATTCTACAACCAATATGCACGTGAAGCTGGTTTTAGTGCAAGAATAAGCAATAGCAAAAAGAATAAGATGACAAATGAAGTTGTTTGGAAACAATTTGTATGCTTTAAAGCTGGCCAAACTGATGAAGCCCGCTCAAAAAATCGAGCATCGTCGAGTGGTGGCCCGATCAAGAAAAGAGCTCGTGGTGAAGTTAGAACTGATTGTAAGGCAAAGATCTCCATTGTCAAACAACAAACTGGACCCTATTGGAGTATTAGCTTATTCACTGAAGGTCATAATCATGACCTTTCTACTCCTTCAAAGGTGCATTTACTCCGTTCACACCGTAGTGTCTCTGCTGCGAAGAGAGTGTTGACACAACAATTTTCAGAAGCTAATATACCGACTTGTCAGCAAATGCAACTAATGGAGATAGAGCATGGGGGGCCTGAAAGTGTAGGTTGCACTGAAAGAGATATCAGGAATCTCGAGAGAGATATGAGGGATGAACAGAAGGGGATCGATGCCGAAACTTTGGTAGAATTCTTCACATCTGAAAAGGAGAAAAATTCATCATTTTTCTTTGACTATGAGATAGATTCAGATAATAGGTTCAAAAGATGTTTTTGGGCAGATCATAAATCAAGAAGTGCTTATAGTATATTCGGTGATGTTGTTGTTTTTGATTCTACCTATAATACTAATAAGTACGGAATGATTTTTACACCGTTCGTAGGAGTAAATCATCATCATCAAACAATTGTTTTTGGCTGTGGATTTCTAAGTGACGAGAAGACCGAATCATATTTGTGGCTGCTTAATAAGTTCATGGAAGCTATGCCAACAGGTGCACCGAAAGCAATCATCACTGATCAAGATCCTTCTATGACGAAAGCACTTGCACAAGTTTTGCCGCAAACAGTACACCGTTATTGTTTGTGGCACATATTGAATAAATTTCCGGACAAGATTTCAGCAGTGACTTTCCGAGAGCATTATCAGAGCATAAAAAATGTTATAAAAAATTCTACTTCTCCTGAGGAATTCGAGCATGGTTGGAAAGATGTTATTAGATCTGCTAACTTAGAGCAAAATAGTTGGATCTTGTTGATGTATGAATTGCGGCATAAGTGGGTTCCGGCATACTTTAGTCATGTATTTTTTGCTGGGATGTCAAGTAGTCAGAGATCTGAGAGTTCACATTCATTTTTCAAAAAGTATGTCTCTCACAAGAACTCATTGATGGATTTTATCACTCGATTCAACCGAGCACTAAGACACCAAAGACATAATGAGTTAGTTGCTGATCATATTGACATGAATGAGCATCCCAAAATCAAAACAAATTGGCCGATGGAAACGCAAATGGTTAAAGTGTACACGAAGAAAAAATGGACGGAGTTTCAAGATGAAATGAGTCAAAGTCATGGTTACTTTGTGGAGCATACCACTACAAGAGATGATATCATGATTTACAATGTGGTAAGTTTTCAAAGTTCCTCCTCAAAACCAAGGCAACTCATGCATGATAGACAAAGAGATCATATATCTTGTAGTTGTGGAAAATTCGAGTTTGATGGCATTCCGTGCAGACACATGCTAGCTTTCTTCCGCATTAGCCAAATATTTGAACTACCTGAGAAGTATATACTCAAAAGATGGACGCAAGAAGCAAAGATTGGTGTTGTTTATGCACTAGATGATGAAAATACCAATGATGATCCAACAAGACTTTTGATGACACGACGCTCCAAATTATCCTATAAGGCTTCAATATTGATTGATTATGCATCTTTGGGTGATGAGGGGACAAATTTTTTGAATGAACAACTTGATTCCTTACATGGCAAAATCAAAGAGATGGGTGCTAGTTCAACCACTGTGCCCAGTAGTCAAACAAGGAAGAACTCAGATAAACCCAGAAATATTGGCGATCCTTCTAATATAAGAACAAAGGGATGCGGTAAAAGAATGTTATCGTCAAAAGAGAAGTCAACTTCAAAGGCTAGAGCTTGTCATGGATGTGGACTAAGTGGAGTATCACATGACAAACGTAATTGTCCAAAATTGCATGACTGGTACGTGAATATATCGTTGTTGAATTTTATCATTTATATTTTATGGTTGTTTTGGTAATCAATCAATTTAACTTTACTATTTTCACTCTTGTCTTCAAATTTCAGATTAGTCGTACACAGTGGTTACGGCGGCAATGGTTTTGCAAACGAAAAAGACTAATCTCCATAGTTTTATTGAAATTATTTTTTATGTTGTCTCTGTGTTGCTGCTAAGAGAATACTATGAGAACACGTCTAGTTTTTTTATGAGATTAATCATTTGTTTTCATCCCCTCTATGCATTAAATTTGGTTTCATGAGATTGGTCATTTATTTTGTGAATTTTTATGGACAAAATATGTCTCCACAATAATTGAACTGAAATACTCGTAGGTAATTTTGTACAAAACAAACATAAAGAATAGACAATTGAAATAATTAGCAGAGGAACTTCAAAGCTAATGAATGGAGTAGTGCTAAATTTAGATGCTACTTTATTTTATCAGAAACTTATTACAAGAATGAGATTTCTGTAATGGTGATCAGCAATAATTCAGTTATTAAGAGTCACTTATATCATGAGTGATGAAGAAACCAATATAAGTAGTCTGCTTTTGGAAGCTTTTGGAAGCTGAACATTCATTTCATGCCCAATCTTCAATATCAATTAATAGTTTTGCAGATTTGGAAGAAAGCATAAAATCAAAACATCAAACACTAAAACATGAGCCAGTGACATATAAGCGTATAACAAAACCGAAGGAGTATCTCAATATTCAAGAGTTACAGTAATTTGATAAGTGCATATTTCTTGTTTTTTGCTACACTCATGCAACAAATTTTAGACTATACATTGCTTTCCATCCTCTCCTTGATCAAGCAAAGACACTTCCTTTGCAGCAAAAAAGAATCCGCCACTGCATCATAGAAAATTACGAAATTACTTCTTCCCGAAATTACATACTGAACTGACAAAGATTATTGAGAGAATTGACTGACATGTTATAAGTAACCACTACTGGCAACTACTCCTTTGCTAACAAAAGACTAAAGTTCACCACTAGTTTTATGTTTTATTTTTACTTATTTAGGTTTCTCTTTGAGTAAATTCAGAGTAACATCAAGATCCTCCCAAAACTATGACCACAACTAATTCCAGTCTACCATCAGCAACAACACACTTCACCTGCTCGGATTACATACACATGACGATACACTCTAAATCCTAGAAATTCAATAATGCAAGCAACAAATACTCATAATAAAGTACTTACTCCGCAATTCCTTCATACACATATCCAAATGTTCCACGCTCCAAAAGCTCGCCCTTCTGCCTGTCATGAATAACGCGCCCATATCTGTCATTAGATGAAATGCACAAAGGCTCAGTCATGGAACTTGAGGAATCATCCTCATTTGAAGAGAAAGAGCAAGACTTTGATAATACACGGTTCTCTTCTATTGTCAACCCCCCTATCCTCGCACCCTTCTCTTGCTCGGTCCTATCCCGGCCAACCCCCTCAGTCTCTCCATTATTCGAAAAGAATCTGCTTTGGAACTTTGGAATACAAGGATCACTCTACCGCAAAAAGCCTATTGTTGTATCCCAATCGGGCACCAATATAGTTCGTCGCGCCCCCTTAATTCCATTCATTCGAGATGCTTTTGATCTCACTCTTAACTTGTCACTATAATTTACACCATCATCTAACCTCTTTAACAACCCCGTTTCCCCCAATTTCTTACCGTAACTATTATCTAAATTTCCGACACACAAACCCTCCATTCTGCGATGAATCACATCAATAGCCCCAATTTAACCATCACCATAAGAATATTGAACAACATCATCACAATCAACTTCAATTTCTCTATACAAAGGCTCCAATTTCTTACCGTAAGAAGAAGACCCCACCTTCATCGCCTCATATTCCTCCGGGAAATAGCGAAATCGTCTATTCCAGAAAAACTAACGGCTTCGCAGATAACCTCAAATTCGCCCTCGGTCCCATCCACGCGGAAGCTCGCCGTCTTCGCGGCGTACGAATCCAAGGAGCTCGCACGCTGGGACTCCTTGGGCGCGCCCGAGCACTGCCGAATTGATGTCTGATCCCGCCGTGACCAGGTTCTGCGGCGAATTTCCGACAAACTCTCGTAGCGATGCGGAAAAAAATCGAAAGAGAAGAAATATATCCAAAATTCTGAAATCTAAAAGGAGAGAGATAAAAGTATGAAGAGAGAGAGAAAAAAAATAAAATAAAATCAGGTCTCCCCCTCTCTCCTACGTGGAATAGTGTCGCTCACACTACGCTCACACAAGGTGGGCAGCAGAACAGTTCTCTACATATATATATATATATATATATATATATATATATATATATATAGGATTGTGATCAATTGAGATTTTTTATGCTAATTGAGAAATGAGATGCAATATCAGCCACTCATTTTTATTAAATGAGTGGCCCAGATTTTGCCACATAAAAAATAATTTTAGATTAATTTATTATGAAAGGGTAGAATAGTAATTCCATGTTTTAGTTAGGAAATGGGTTTAGATTCATCCTCTTCTCAATTACACGAAGATCTCCATCTCACGAACCTTAGCTTCAGTTTTTGAATTTGTGTTGAATTGAGCAGATCCGCGAGCTGAAATCGAAGCTCGGAGAAGAGGATGCGGAGAAGGCGAAACTGGAGATCAAGATCGGCGCGGCGGAGGCGGACGATCAGGATCTGGACGGCGGCAGGGAAAACCGAGCTTCAATTTTTGAATTTGTGTTGAATTGAGCATATCTGCGAGCTGATATCGAAGCTCGGAGAAGACGATGCGGAGAAGGCAAAACTGGAGATAGAGATCGGCGCGGCGAAGGCGGAGGATCATGATGTGGACGGTGGCGGGAAGAGGAGGAGGCGAGGTGGCCGAATTCTGGCGACAAATCCAGCTCCGCCGGATCCAATCCGAAGGAAATCCTCGAAATACAATCAAAGGAAAATCCTCGACGCCTCCAGACAAGCCCCCTCTCTCGCGCGCGCGGTTTAACGCCGCCGCTGTTCACCGCGCTTCGCCGCTCCTGTTGTACGAAGCTCCGAACAGCTTCGCTTCTCACGCCGTCGCTTCGCCGGAAGCTTAATTGTTGATTCGAGTATGGATTTGGAGGTATTAAGCTTTGCATTATCAATTGTGTTGGATGTGAACTGATTTTTAGTGAGAGAAATTGCTACCTCTGTTTTTTCGCCGGAGCTCTGTGTAAAAGTCGACTATTTTGAGGTTCATCTTCACGATTTTCGCTGTTTTTATCAAAATGCTTGAACATTCGGGAAAAAATCTGAAAATACTGATTTCTGCTTATTTCAATGCTGAATTTCGCTTTTATCTCGCGACTTCAGCACAGATCTTGCAATTTTTTATTTAATTCGATTTATGCCTCTCAAATCTGCTTCGTAAATCACTTGCATTTGCTCGTTGACATAATAACGTTTGTTGTTGACATGAATTATATAAGTCGTTGACACAAATTTTATGAAAAATGTTGTTGACAAGAGTTATATGTAAAACATTGTTGTTGATATGCATAAAACGTTGTTGTTGACATAAATAATATAGGTTGTTGACATGAAAATATTTGTGGTTGACATTAATTATTGTGTATATGATTGTTGATGATGCAAAGAGATAATAAGTGATTGTTGTGTTCATATGTTGAGCAATAAATGAAGTGTTTGTTCACTGTAAAAATTGAATAGAAATAGTGTGATTGGTGGTGGAGAAAGATGTGGAGAGTCATGTTGTGGAAGGTGTGGGAGTTGCGGATGAGATGGAGCTGTGGGTGATGGTGAGAAGGGTTGAGTTTAGGTTGTATTTTTTGTGTATTTGTTCGGAGCCATGCTGGGTTTGGTGTTTGTCAATATTTGTAGATTTAAATTTGCGTGTGTTTAATTGTACGATGAACTTTGTGAAATATATGGATGCAGTTTTTAATTCGATTATGTTGCTGGAATTTTTGAGTTGTGTAGATAAGGTGTTTGTGATATTGCCTAAAATAGTATTGTTGACATAAATTATATAAGTTGTTGACATGAAAATGTTTATTTTTTACATGAATTATATAGCTCGTTGACATAATAACGTTTGTTGTTGACATGAATTATATAGATCGTTGGTATAAATTTTATGAAAAATGTTGTTGACATAAATTATATGTAAAACATTATTGTTGACATGAATTATAAGTAAAACATTGCTGTTGACATAAATAATATACGTCGTTGACATGAAAATATTTGTTGTTGACATAATAGTTGACATAAATAAAGTTGTTGTTGACATCGTAGTTGACATAAATAAAGTTTGTTGTTGACATTGTAGTTGACATAAATAATGTTTGTTGTCGATATTCTCGCTATTGATATGTGAATTATAAGTGTTATTTGTTAGTTGTTGACATTTTAATACGAGTTGTTGACATTCGATATTCTCGCTATTGATATGTGAATTATAAGTGTTATTTGTTAGTTGTTGACATTTTAATACGAGTTGTTGACATTCGATATTCTCGATATTGACATGTGAATAGTAAGTGTTATTTGTTAGTTGTTGACATTTTAATACGAGTTGTTGACATTCGATATTCTGGGTATTGATATGTGAATTGTAAGTGTTGTTTTTTAGTTGTTGACATTTTAATACGTGTTGTTGACATTCGATATTCTCGGTATTGATATGTGAATTGTAAGTGTTGTTTTTTAGTTGTTGACATTTTAATACGAGTTGTTGACATTCGATATTCGTTATTTTATTGAATGTTGAAGATTTGAAGATTTGGTGATTTGAATATTGAAGAGATTTGAAGATTTGAATGTTGAAGATTTGAAGATTCGAAGATTTGAATGTTGAAGATTTGAAGATTTGAAGATATGAATGTTGAAGATTTGAAGATTTGAATGTTGAAGATTTGAAGATATGAATGTTGAAGATTTGAAGATTTGAATGTTGAAGATTTGAAGATATGAATGTTGAAGATTTGAAGATTTGAAGATATGAATATTGAAGATTTGAAGATTTGAAGATTTGAATGTTGAAGATTTGAAGACTTTGTAGCTAGAATTTTAGAGAGGATTTTAGAAAATGATTTCAAACACAATTTAATGAAAAGACAATTATACCCCCTTGTTGACATAATGTGGTATTTGTTGACATTTTGTTAATCTTGTGGATTAGTGGCCCATATTGCATCTCATTTCTCAATTTAGCTAAATAATCTCAACCTAACAAGACCCTATATATATATATATATATATATATATATATATGCATATGCCACTCTGTTCAGTTTATTATTCTGTGACAGATCAAGCCTGACATCTGCCCGGGATTCCATTGTATCTGACCCGAAGGTCTCATTGCCATTGTACATATATATATATGATCCGAAGGTCCATTGCCATTATATATATATGACCCGTAGGCCTCATTGCCATTGTATACATATATATGACCCGTAGGTCAATTGCCATTGTATATGACCTGTAGGTCCATTGCCATTGTATATGACCCGTAGGTCCATTGCCATTAATATCAGACCCAAGGCATGATTGTCACAGATCCTCTTTAATTCAATGATTCAAATAATTTCAAACCATGTGCAAACATATCAATTGCATCAAGTACATATTTCTATCATATTTCATCCAATAATACCATTATAATATATAACATATATCCATTGCACAAATTACATATTCATATCATCTTTCACAGTCAATATCAAATAACACATAACTATATCATGTTCATATCATATAGTCCAAATATTCACTCTAAGTCAACACATAACAATTAACCACATAATGCATGTAAAATTAAAAGTGTGATTTATACACACCTAATTAAGACAAGAATCTAACCGAACTCCTATTTCCGTCTCCTGATTCACAACCATCCGTCCAGGCTCAAACCATGAATTTATTCTCTATAAATTTGAGATTCCCTGCTGTCCGTCGCCTTTCTTTTTCTTTTCTTATCCCTCTTTCTTCTGCTAAAATCGCCTAAACTCTCAACTCTTTCGCTTCGTATAATCACTTGAGTTTATCTCTCCCCTTCTGTAATATTACAATGCATCTCCTCTACTTTTATAAACTAAGACGTCGGTCTAACCCACTTAAATATATCATGCTAAAGTAATAAACGTGTGGCTAAGCGCCACTTATAAAATACATATATATAGCAAACATTAGATATATTCATAAATTGGGTGTTTCTATCAATACAAGATATTTAAACAATTAAAATTATGACAAGTGTTATAACATGCATGAAACACATATGTAGGGATTTAATTTGTACACGTATAGAATAGGTATTAAGGCATGTCATCCTTCCTTTTCTTTAGTAAAAGTTACGTGTGTACACATACACATTTTATAAACTAAGTACTAAACTTATATTTTCATGCACACTACAATAACATATACATATTAATCAAATAAACTAATTTAACTAGTTAACTATATACATATATCTTTACGAATATATATATAATAAAATAATATACACACGTCCATTTTAACGATTTTCGTAAAATCAAAGCTATCTATATATTCAACTATATTGAGTCGTCATAACAATAAATATATTCTCTATGATATTTAATAAAAATGACAACTTAATATGCAGTGACAATATAATGATAATATGCAAAATAATGCATGTTTTGGGTTAGGGATGTCACAATCCAAACCCGACGTATCGGGTACCCAAATTTTCGACTCTTTACATTTGTTAATAACTAATAAAAAAAATTTCAAATTTTATATATTAATAAAAATATAGAAATATTTAAAGTGACTAATATCTTTAATGTTGCATTTATTTTGCAGTATAAAACTATAAAAAAGGGGTCACTTTTATTTTAAAGTATATGATTATAGGTTTGTGTTAAAATGACAACACCTCTCAAAGTAACATCATACCACCATTCCTAGCCAATCATTTGTACACATAGACGAATAATCAGCTGCCATGTGGCAATTATAAAAAATGTTCAAGGGTAAATTTTCAAGGGCTGCAATATCCAATACGCTAGACTGCAATTTTTCCCGACTGCAATATTCAATACGCTAGACTGCAATCTATAGATTGCAGTATAGCGTTTATACTTTGCAGTCTAGCGTTTATAATATTGCAGTCTAACGTGGTGTCACGGTGTCACTTTAAGAGGTGTTGTCATTTTAACGCACCCCTATGATTATATTTATGGGGATTGGTTATATATGCAATATGTAAGTAAAATAATAAAAGTTGTGCATTTAATTAAACTGTAGAAGCAACCAATAATATAATTCAAAAGTTAAAATAATTAACTAAAATATAAAAACTACGTGAGTTGGTTATGCAATACGTAAAACATGAGAGTTTGGAGAAGCCGTGACTTAATTAGAGTAAGAGAGATTGACTTATTTATATAAGTTTAGAGAAAGTTAACCTACTAAGTTGTAATTAGTAAATAAATTAGCCTAGCTCTTGAAGCATAAAATGGTTAAACCTAATTTAAAAAATGCTTTAAATAATAAATTGGATATTCGGGTAATATCCGATACCTGATTTATCTTAAATTTCAATATCCAATCTCATACCCAGTCCCATAAAATTGGATATTGGATATCTAATACCCGACGGATATCGGGTCGAGTACGGGTAAACCCAATACCCAATATCCATATTCACACCCCTATAAACTATCACATTTGTTTTTGCACATTTGCATAAACCATTAATTTGGAGATTAAGGAGGAAAAAAGGATGAGGAAGAGTCATCAGGATATTGGAGTTTGTGTTTTATTATTTATTGTCTTTTCTTTATTTTGCTATTATTATTGTACAATTAAGATTGTTCACATATAAGTTTTTTTTATGTCTTACAAACTATCGTTTTATTGTTCTCATGTTTATGTTTTATTTGTTTTGTACATCATTTTATCTTTTTATGACGATGTTATTGTCCTCAATATACTTTTTAGTTGCTTAATATGTTAATTACTTAATTAGACAGTTATGGTTACAACATACATATATAAATAAGTCAATCTCTCTTACTCTAATTAAGTCACGGCTTCTCCAAACTCTCATGTTTTACTCTAATCAAGAATGTATAGCGATTAATTGCTTAAGCAGATTTTCACTTAATTTGATTATAAACTATTATTTTACCTCACTTTAGTGATTGTAAAATAAACATAATATAATCAAGAGCATATAGAGATTAATTGCTTAAACAAATTTTAATATGAGTTTGATTATAGACTCTCCTTATTTTGCCTCACTTTGGTGATTGCAAAATAAACATAATATAATCAAAATACATGTTAAAACGAGAATTGAATTATGTAATCATTCATTCCACCGTCTCGGTAGATTCATAATCATAAAACATTTAATTGAAATCTCAATTTATCAATGCATATATTCAAACTCAATTTACATAAAGTATATACACAATCAAAATACCCAAATCAATTCCATATATATAAATAGAATCAATTTGGAAACAATATATATCAAACATGGAAATCATTAATTCTCGATAGAGAGCATACAAATATGAATTGACAATTCATGAATTCATAATCAAAACTATGAAAACAAGATTTCAGTTTATGGAAATATAACATACCCAAAATCAAATCTCAATATATCGCAGTTAAAATAAACGATCTGCATAATGTTATATATGCATATAAAGATTTGGACACAATTGAAATCTTAATCAACAGTTAGCGAGAGCATATGAATAAAGAATTCATCAAAATCAAATCCAAAACAAACTTGGAGTTAATTCAATTAACTAATGATTTCACATGAATTATATCTAATTGAAAAACACACAATTATGAGTTATAGGACAGATTCTTTCGAATTTTAGATATTAAGGAATTCATTTAATTTGATAACAGTTTTCGATTGTACGCATGCACTACTGCATACATATATTTCATTTAATTTCATAATCGTACAAAATCAAATCAAAACGCAAACATTATGGTTTCAATAATACGAAAATACATGAGTTCTCAACCATGCTCTGATACCACGTGTAAGACATTATTTATTATCATATATTCAAAAATACATAATTGAATATAAATAAAGCAAGATCTTCGAACAATATGTATTTCACGTACAACCATAAACATAATAGGATCAAAACATACCTTGGCGATCCATAGCGGAAGCGATTGAGGAAGGAGGAGACGAACTTCCCCGGACTTTCTTTGGCGTAGTGGCGTAACTCCAATTCCAAGGATTTGTTTCTCTCTCTTTCCCTCGTTTATGTGTTCTCTTAATGTGTGTGATTTGATGGGATCACCACACTTGTATTTATAGGCAGAGAGAGGACAAACCCTAAGTATCAAACCCTAAAAGCCCTTTCCATCAAAGAGGCCCAAAATAATTAGTAAATACGTTTCTTATTGACCAAGAATATAATCTTCCGTCTATTAATATTACTAATGGATCACAATCAATTCTAATCAAATCTTAATAATATATACACATGATTCTTTACTTGATGGCCAAGGAAATGAATATTCATTCCATAAAAAGATTATATAATCAATCTTTCCATTCATTGACAATCAATTGACATATATATATATATAGAGAGAGAGAGAGAGAGAGTTGTGATCAATGTCGAACCAATTTTAAAGACCGAACTAGAGACCAAATCTGGGCCATTAGATCTAGTTTTTTTGATGAGATGTGCTGCTGTGAAAATTTTTTCTGCTTCATTACTAGTCCATTGTACTTCATTATATAGGTTTATTACTTCATTATGTACGTAATACCTTGAAACTACAACATGTTTTTACTTGCTTCCAATAGATTTTGAAATGATTCAACATATGCTTCATTCAAATTCATTGACGTGGGTTTTTGCTTGATTAACATTAAAAAATACAATTTATTCAAGTGAGTTTATTACTTCATTCAGAAACGTTATTACTTCATTGGATAAGATTTTTACTTCATTCCCGTAGGACTTCAAATGCTTCTACACATACTTCATTCCAATAATTTATTACATTATTCCATGTGTTTATTAAACCATATTAGCGCCATGACGTTGGTGATAGATATTGTAGAGAGAAAGAACGGCACGCGATGGTGAAACCACATTTACGTACTGGAATGAAGTAAAAACCTACTAGAATGAAGTAAAAACCTACTAGAATGAAGTAATATATTCTGGAACGAAGTTAAATCTTCATAACATGTTAGTATGACTTATTTACCTTCGGATGAATTAAAATAGGCTCGTGATGAAGGCGAAAGTAATTTATAAATTTTTGTATCTTATCCATAAAAAACTAGATCTAAAAGCCCTAATTTGATAGGGTTCGGTGGTTCGGTCTTTAAGAGTGGATTTGTGGATAATGAGACTCTATATATATATATGTGTGTGTGTGTGTGTGTGTGTGTGTGAATATATATTCTCTTTGGAGCAATATAACATGATTATTTGATTAATTGATATGTGACAATAATTAATTGATAGTCAATTAATTAGGGTAAAATGTGTCTTATACCAAATATATGTATTATACTAAAAATCCAATTCTATTTAGGATTCTATCATATATCACATATGTGAGACATAAAACTTACGACATGCACTTGAATGTCATATAATGATGATTCACGAGATACATCAAAGCATTCAGGCAACTAAGTACTTAAGATTTAAGTAGTTATCTCCTACACTGGATGTGAATACCATTAGAGAAATGAAAAAGCATGTATTCGCGTCCTTAAGATGTTAAGCACGTGCTTACACAGCCTTTAACGAAATTTGTATTTTTGTTCGGCCTATGGGGAGCCAGCATACGGCGGGGTTTTTTTTTTTTTTTTTTGTTTTGTTTTTTCAATTTGATATTGGATTGATAAATTATATCGTCAATTTTCTTCTAAGCATGCATATGACTAATTATGAAATTTTGAATTATGCATGTTCTCTATTTTCTTTGAAAATTGAATTTCGATTTAGGACTTATATTATTTGTAAATTTTTATTTTAAGGATTTAAGATATGTAACTTTAACTTTTAGGATTTAAATTGTATAATTTGAATCCAATTGGGGTTTGTGTTGTTATTTGTTGTTTTTATTATGTAATTTTTTAAATTTTGTAATTTTAGTTGTGATTATGAAATACTTCCTATGTCCGCGAATAGGAGTCCCATTTTATCATTTTAGTCCGTCCGCGAATAAGAGTCACGGTTCACTAGTACTGTAAATGGTAAGAGGCCCCCACATTCCACTAACTAATTTCACTCACATATCATTTAAAATTAATATATATAAGTGAGATTCATATTACACTAACTTTTTTTTACCCACTTTTCTTAACATATCTTAAAACCCGTGCCAGATGAAAATGCGACTCTTATTCACGGACGGAGAGAGTAATGAATTTTATTTCACAAGTAAATTTTATTCTTAATATTAGTACGTTAAAAGAAAGAAAAATCATAAAGGTAAATAGAGTAAATGAATTGTACGCACATAGTGTCTAGTGCGTAGTGCTCAAATTTAAGGATTTTTGCGAGGCACTCGGCTATTGAATTTTGGTTCCTTTGAAAAATCATCCACTACTTATATATTAATATAAAAATAATATAACAAAATTAAAATAAATACAATAGAAATAAATTCATCATACCTTATTTATTAAAATTACTAAGATTATATCCGTTGGCAGGGGCGGAGCCAGGATTTCAATTCGACGGGGGCAAAAATATATCTAAGAAGAAATTTTAATAGTTTGAGGTGGGGCATTTATAAAGGAAATCATAAATTTTTAAAAATTACTCTATGAAATAGTACTACATGAAATATATGAGGAGGGGCAAATGCCCCTTATCCCCTCCTAGTGGATCCACCCCTGTCCGTTGGTAATCCCAATCAACTTTTTAATAAAATACTCATTTCTGTTTCATCAACACATACAATTCTCAATTTATTAAAACTTTTATTTCCATCAATTCCCTTTTAACTCACAACCCCAATACATATTTTCTTTTTCATATACTTTTAATCAATATAAATTTTATAATTTTATTCAAATATATCGAAAAACTCATATAAAAATTATAAAATTTGTTTTACAATCATTCAAAGAATCATTTTATCATTTTAGATTATCCACTATTTAAAGAACTGTTTTCTTTTTTCCACTTTAGTATATGGACCATAGTTCTACTAACGTTCTACACTCGCAATTATATAGGCACTTGAGATGACACGTGTATTAATGCATAATTGGTAAAAATGATGGACAAAGGGAATATGAATGAGATAAATTGGAGGCAAAATTAACAAATACTCCCTCCGTTCCACTTTAATTCACACCAATTTCTTTTTTCGTCCGTCTCCAATTAATTGACACCCTTATTTTTTACTACTTTTGATAATGGACCACACATTTCACTAATAAGAGTCTCATTTTTCCAATTTGGTCCGTCCGTGAATAGGAGTCTCGGTTTATAATTACTATAATGGTAAATAGGCCCCACATTCTACTATCTCACTCTACTCACATATCATTTAAAATTAATATATAAGTGATACTAATATTCTAGTACTAACTTTCTTCCATCCACTTTTTTAACATTTCTTAAAGTCTGTCCCGGAAAGAAATGTGACTCTTATTCGTGTAGGAGGGAGTATATAAAAATAGGACTCACGTTGCACTAACTTTTTCCATCCACTTTTTACTATACTCCCTCCGTCCGCCATTAGGAGTCCCATTCATGGGCGGCATGGGTTTTAAGAAATGTTAAGAAAAATGGGTGGGAAAAAGTTAGTGGAATAGGGGTCTCACTTATATATATTAGTTTTAAATGAAATGTGAGTGGAATGAGTTAGTGGAAGGTGGGACCCTATTACCATTTATAGTAAAAGTGAACCGGGACTCTTATTCGCGGACGGACTAAAATGGAAAAACGGGACTCCTATTCGTGGACGGAGGGAGTATTTCTTAAGACCCGTGCTAAGTTAACCGGTGCCAAGTAATGAGGGATGGAGGGAGTAGAGCCTTCGAAAATAACAAGTCACAACCCATATCCCTTTATCAGCTCTTTCCCTCTTGTTCATTTTCTGTCACACATTCTGCTGATTGTTAGTTTTAACGACCATGAAAGGGGCAGTTGGAAATTATTATCACCATACAAAAGATTAGAGAATACCAAATCAAAACGACACACAGAATCAGACATTTTTCGGACACCCTATTGTCACTATTGAGTTTTCACAAAAAGGAAAAAGGTTGTTCAAAAATGAGAAAAATCTAATCTTTGCTGAAATTAGTGGGGAACGTGGCGGGAGTAATTCTTGGGTTCAGTTCTGATCCACTGAATTTGTCTCTTCAAAATTTTCCCTACACATTGAGACACTTTTCCTTGGAGAAATCTTGGGACTCCAATACTCATCAATCAGTGTGTATATATGGGGGACAGTGAAGCGTGAAAATTACTTATTTTACAGCTTCCCATTTTTTTTTATTTCTTGCTTGTTTTATGAGTTTGATGATTCCTGCTCTTTTCTCTTTGTGAAATATCTGAAAGCATGGTTTTGATTTTGGTTTTAGTTTTAGCTAAAGGTGTCCTCAATTTTGGCTTTGGGGGTTTGTAGTTTGTTAGATTTGTGGCTTTAGATGGCATTTAAGGGGAAAAGGGGCATGGATGAGAAGGAATGTGGGCATAGAAGCATTGATCTTAGTGTGCAGGTGGTAGAGGAGCAGAGCCGGAGGGCCAGTTTGCCCCCGGAGTTGCTTCTTGATATCATTGTTAGGGTAGCGGCTAATCAGCGTGTGTGGCCGGCTCGAAGGTCTGTGGTGTGTTGTGCTGCTGTTTGCAAGTCTTGGAGAGGGGTAGTTAGAGAGGTCGTTTGGACACCCGAGCAATGTGGTTTGCTTACTTTCCCTATGTCTCTTAAGCAGGTAAGCTAGTTTTCTCCCTATGTGGTCTTTGCTTCATCGTTGTTGATTGATTGAAAATGTGTATCAGCCCGGCCCAAGGGATTCTCCGATTCAGTGCTGTATCTGAAGGGAAAGGGCAACCTCGACTTATAGGCTATACCTTGGCTTAACCCCTGGCAAGTGATCATCATCTCTCTCTTGGAATACAATCTATGAATTGATGTTTTGTGTTGTGATTTACATGTATATGCTAGTCTTGTCTTGATTTCTTTTTATAATTGGGGGCCGTTTGCTAAGGTAGATAACTCGCTTACCTTAATGATCTAAAATGCGTGTTCTCATCATAGTTGGAGTCTTGGCCTTGGCTCGTCCTAAAATGCACGTTCTCTATTTCTGAATCTATGCAGCTATTTCGGGGGAAGCCAGTAAGTTTCTGTTAGACGCGAAACGAATCAAAAGAGCGACAAAAACAGATTTTGTCATATCTTTTGCAGCAAGTGATTTTTCTCACACCAGTGATTGTCATGCAGGCAAACTAAGGTGTCTTGCTTTCATTTCTATCCTCATTATAATCCTCTTGTTGAAACTATAACTTTATGTGACCAGATCCAACTTTTTTGGCTCCAAATTCTATGTTCACGATTCTCGGCATCCCTGCAACACTCCTATCCAATCGCACCGTTGGTTGGGGAAAAGAATTTCCCCCAAAAAGGTGGCACCAAGAATACCTATTTGCAGCTTTAATGTTGCAACTATTGCTTACCAACTTAATGTTCTCCGCACAAGGCGACCAAGAAGGATGAACTGCACGATGCACACAATTCCAATATCGTCAACTGAGGAAGGTGGAAGTGTGACATTTGGTTGTGGTCACGATGAAGCTTTTAGTCCCTTGACAGCTACCGAAATGAGAAAACAGGATTCTACTTCCGACGTCCCTATTAGAGGAAAGTCGAAACAACCGTACAACAGCATTGGTGAACCACTCATTTTGAAGAACAAAACTCCGAGATGGCATGAGCAGCTGCAGTGTTGGTGTCTCAACTTCAGAGGACGTGTTACAGTGGCTTCGGTCAAGAATTTTCAGCTTGTAGCTGCCGGGGACTCATCAGAGAATGTTCCAGCTTCAGAACAAGAGAATGTAATCTTACAATTCGGGAAGATAGGAAAGGACATATTTACCATGGACTTTCGATATCCCCTCTCTGCATTCCAAGCATTCTCTATCTGTTTAAGCAGCTTTGATACGAAACCAGTATACGAGTAGGCTTCTTATTTTTAAGCAGTGGCTGCCACCCGAGCAAATAGATATGTCTGTATATACTTTTAGGTCCTATTTTCCGTAGAAGAAGGTATGCTGTCACGCCCGCATTTTCTAAGGATAGAAAACACGGTTGATCACGACTAAGGGAGGGTTAAAGAAGTGGGGAAGAAAAAGGGAACAACGAAATATACACGACAAAACAAAAGATTAACTAAGAAACTTAAAACAATCTTGAAGACTGTCTCAACAAAACTTACTTTGAATAATAAGACCAAATGATAAAACAGTCCAAAGAAAATTTAGGATTTTAGCGGAAGCGTCAAAACATGGAAAAATGCCGAGTATGAAGACCCGACAAATCCAACAACCAAACAAGATGTAATTTTCCAACAACTCTGCTCAACATCCTCCACGTCCATCGACGCTCAATCTGCACATTAAGAAAAACAATATGTGATAGGCTAGTTTTCGTCACTTGGATTT
Source organism: Salvia hispanica (assembly GCF_029641045.1). Classification (NCBI taxonomy): domain Eukaryota; kingdom Viridiplantae; phylum Streptophyta; class Magnoliopsida; order Lamiales; family Lamiaceae; genus Salvia; species Salvia hispanica. The sequence continues at coordinate 38,143,042 of NC_142696.1, forward strand.
GATCACTTTTCACACTTATTAGTTGAATATTTGCATGAAAAAGATTTTCTTTTAGCAGGGAATGGATCATTAAGTTTGGAAGCTGCTTAATGAAGACATCAAGAGGAAAACATGCAAAAAAGAGGGCAAAATGACAAGGAATAGAAGAAAGTGGAGAAAGAAGGCAAAGAAGACCCAAACTGCACAAGCTGTTGGACTGGCCAGTTTGAACCTAACGGGAAAATGACTAAAGCCACTTCCACACACTTAACAAGGACAACTCTCACTTGCTACACACGCCCATATCTGCCCTTGGAGAGTAAAAAAGAAGGAGAATATCTTTTATTGGATATATGTATTAAAAAGACTTAGTCACCAACAACTAGTAACTTTATCACTTAGCTTTAGTTTAGTTTAGTTTACTCTCTCTCTAGAAAGCTTTTACTCTCTTCCTTAAGAAGAGAGATTTCAACTTCAAGGCTGCCAAGATCTTTAATTCACCATGGGTTGAAGCTTGTAGTAGATTTTAGTTTCTTTAATGCTTTAGTTTCTTTGTAGCACTTGTGTTGAAACTTAATTCCAACATCTTAACTCTCTATTTAATGGTTTTTGGAGGCTGATCTTTAAGAGCTTTGGTGTATTTATTTCTCTAGTGTTAAAGCATTTACTCTTAGTACTTGTGTTCTTGTGTTTTTTAGGTGAAGATCCTTGTTTTTAAGTTTTAACTTTCATTTCTTGCCTAGTTAATTGTTGTTTGTGTTTTGCTTGTTGATTTCATTTTTAATGTGTTTCATCACCATTGTAGAATGTTCTTAGTGTTCTTTATCTTCTATATGGAGTGGTTAAGTTTCAGCTTTCTCATTTGGTGTTTTCAATGCATGTTTAGGTAGTTTAATTGATGATCTTGTGTTTCTCTTGCCTTTTTAATCATGTAGCAGCCATCTATTCTCTTTCTTACTCTTATTTTCGTGCCTTTAGTGTTGAATTAGGAGCCATGATCAGCTTTTAGAAGTAAGTGAAAGAACCATTAGTTGTAATCTTTTATCCAATGGTTTTACACCTTGGGTAATAAGGTTTAGGAGACAACAAGTACATGCTTTCTTTTCACTTTTGGCAGCCCTTTTAGCTTAGTTAGTTTCTGCACTCAACCTCCATTTGCATGTGATTTAGTTTAGCTTTTTAGAGTTAATTAGTTTAGCTTCTTTTAAGGGTCACAATCCTAGTCTCTAGATTTCTTTAGTAGCTAACACTTAGATTATCTTCCTTAGCTTTTAACTTAGTCTCTTTTGTTTTCTGAACTTAGGATGCTCATGCAAGTTGCTGCTCTCTTTTCATTTCCGAAATGTTCTTATTTTCGCCACTTCTAAGTTGCCCAGTTTACCAACTTGCCCAGTCTGCTTTCCAGTTTAATTGCTTTCTTCTTATTGTATTTTATTTGCATGTTTAGTTTCCACATTAGTTTAAGTGTTATTTACATTTCGTAGTTTAGTTCCCACCCCCAATTTAGAGCGTGGCGGCATCGCCAAAATCCTTCTAAGTGTGGAAATACATAACGGATGCTACCGTTCCTCGTGGGTTCGACACCCTAACTTACCACATACTAATTAATAGTATTTTGGAAAGTGGGAACTTATAAATCTTGTTGAATAGGAAGGGACACGCGCCTACGACACGCGACACAAAATCCCCGGCAACGGCGCCATTTGAGAGGTCGGGATTTTGCACGCGTGTCGTAGGCGCGTGTCCCTTCCTATTCAACAAGATTTATAAGTTCCCACTTTCCAAAATACTATTAATTAGTATGTGGTAAGTTAGGGTGTCGAACCCACGAGGAACGGTAGCATCCGTTATGTATTTCCACACTTAGAAGGATTTTGGCGATGCCGCCACGCTCTAAATTGGGGGTGGGAACTAAACTACGAAATGTAAATAACACTTAAACTAATGTGGAAACTAAACATGCAAATAAAATACAATAAGAAGAAAGCAATTAAACTGGAAAGCAGACTGGGCAAGTTGGTAAACTGGGCAACTTAGAAGTGGCGAAAATAAGAACATTTCGGAAATGAAAAGAGAGCAGCAACTTGCATGAGCATCCTAAGTTCAGAAAACAAAAGAGACTAAGTTAAAAGCTAAGGAAGATAATCTAAGTGTTAGCTACTAAAGAAATCTAGAGACTAGGATTGTGACCCTTAAAAGAAGCTAAACTAATTAACTCTAAAAAGCTAAACTAAATCACATGCAAATGGAGGTTGAGTGCAGAAACTAACTAAGCTAAAAGGGCTGCCAAAAGTGAAAAGAAAGCATGTACTTGTTGTCTCCTAAACCTTATTACCCAAGGTGTAAAACCATTGGATAAAAGATTACAACTAATGGTTCTTTCACTTACTTCTAAAAGCTGATCATGGCTCCTAATTCAACACTAAAGGCACGAAAATAAGAGTAAGAAAGAGAATAGATGGCTGCTACATGATTAAAAAGGCAAGAGAAACACAAGATCATCAATTAAACTACCTAAACATGCATTGAAAACACCAAATGAGAAAGCTGAAACTTAACCACTCCATATAGAAGATAAAGAACACTAAGAACATTCTACAATGGTGATGAAACACATTAAAAATGAAATCAACAAGCAAAACACAAACAACAATTAACTAGGCAAGAAATGAAAGTTAAAACTTAAAAACAAGGATCTTCACCTAAAAAACACAAGAACACAAGTACTAAGAGTAAATGCTTTAACACTAGAGAAATAAATACACCAAAGCTCTTAAAGATCAGCCTCCAAAAACCATTAAATAGAGAGTTAAGATGTTGGAATTAAGTTTCAACACAAGTGCTACAAAGAAACTAAAGCATTAAAGAAACTAAAATCTACTACAAGCTTCAACCCATGGTGAATTAAAGATCTTGGCAGCCTTGAAGTTGAAATCTCTCTTCTTAAGGAAGAGAGTAAAAGCTTTCTAGAGAGAGAGTAAACTAAACTAAACTAAAGCTAAGTGATAAAGTTACTAGTTGTTGGTGACTAAGTCTTTTTAATACATATATCCAATAAAAGATATTCTCCTTCTTTTTTACTCTCCAAGGGCAGATATGGGCGTGTGTAGCAAGTGAGAGTTGTCCTTGTTAAGTGTGTGGAAGTGGCTTTAGTCATTTTCCCGTTAGGTTCAAACTGGCCAGTCCAACAGCTTGTGCAGTTTGGGTCTTCTTTGCCTTCTTTCTCCACTTTCTTCTATTCCTTGTCATTTTGCCCTCTTTTTTGCATGTTTTCCTCTTGATGTCTTCATTAAGCAGCTTCCAAACTTAATGATCCATTCCCTGCTAAAAGAAAATCTTTTTCATGCAAATATTCAACTAATAAGTGTGAAAAGTGATCAAATCCAAGTGACGAAAACTAGCCTATCAAGCATCCTCACACTTGGATCATACTTGTCCCAAGTATGTGGTTGGACTTTTCACTCAATTGCTAGTTTAAGTCACTCTCCTCTACTTTCTACACACACACTAACTAAAACACAACACTACACATAGGCATTTACTAAGCACAAACACACGCAACGACTCAAGATACACACGAAAGACATACCAAACAAGTTGTATGAAAAACGTAATGATACCCCCAAGAACCAAGCTCAAAACAGATTTTTAAAACAAATTTTTAAAAACATATTTTTCTTCATCGAACAATGTGGTTTCAACCGTCGGTCTCATCAAGATAGTTAAGCACATATTACAAGCAAAAGATTCACTCCCTTACCCTCTCAAACTGTAAGGACAATTCTCTCAAGAATAATGATGTAAATGCAATCAAGAAGATTTCAACTTTATCACTTTAGCTTTAGTTTAGTTTAGCAATTTCTCTCTCTAGGAAACTTTTCTCTCTTCCTTAAGAAGAGAGATTTCAACTTCAAGGCTGCCAAGATCTTTAATTCACCATGGGTTGAAGTAGTAGTAATTTAGTAATAGTGTTTGCTTTCTCTAGTTAGCTTGTTCTTAACTTTGTAGTACTTTTGCTCCTTTCTAAATCTTAGTTGTTGTTGTTGGACTTGTTTTAAAGGCTCATTTCAAGTAGTAATTTCTCTAAGTGTTTGTGTATTTAATGTGTTTTAAAGTTTAGCTCTTGTTTATTTCCGGTTTTAGCTTGTTGTTTAGTTCTAGTGTTGCTTATGTTCTTGTTTAGTTAAAAATCCTTTCAAGCTTTTAAAATCAGTTTCTCAAGCATTTTCTTAGTTAGTTTATGGTAAAAAAAACGTGGAGAAGGAGTTAGAAAAGTCTCAAAAAAATCAGCCATGTGTTGTGTGTTTTCGGCACCTTGTCGGGTGTCATTTTCGTATGATTTTGCATGAGTTTGATGAGCTCGGTTCTTGAGTGTTCTTCCACCATGTTTAAGTGTTCTTAAGCTTTCTTTATCTTCTTTAATGAGTCTTTATGTTTCAGCTTTTAGTTTGGTGTTTTCAATGCATGTTTAGGTAGTTTAATTGTTGATCTTGTGTTTCTCTTGCCTTTTTAATCATGTAGCAGCCATCTACTCTCTTTCTCCTCCATAATTTCGTGCCTTTTAGTATAGGAGTAGAAGAGAAATCAGCTTTTAGGAGTTAAGTTAGAGATCCATTAGGTGAAACCTTTTACCCACTAGTTTTAACCATTGGACAATAGCCTTAAGGAAACACAAGTACAATCACCTTTCACCTTTTAGCTCTCCCATCTAATATGTCTTTTAGGATCAGATTTATAATTCTCTTTTCTGCTTTAAGTCACATTAGTTAGGGAATTAAAGTTCACCTTTTGAACATGTCACTATCCTAGTTTCCTAGCTTTCTTTTAGGAGCCAACACTTAGTTTATTTTTCTTAGTCTTTTAACTTAGTTCCTTTTGCTTTCTGAACTTAGGATGCTCATGCAAGTTGCTGCTCTCTTTTCATTTCCGAAATGTTCTTATTTTCGCCACTACTGAGTTGCCCAGTTTACCAACTTGCCCAGTCTGCTTTCCAGTTTAAATGCTTTCTTTTACTTGCATGTTATTTTCACTGTTTAGTTCCCAATCTTAGCTTAAGTGTTGTTTATATTTCGTAGTTCAGTTCCCACCCCCAATTTAGAGCGTGGCGGCATCGCCAAAACCCTTCTAAGTGTGGAAATACATAACGGATGCTACCGTTCCTCGTGGGTTCGACACCCTAACTTACCATATACTAATTAATAGTATTTTGGGAAGTGGGAAGTTATAAATCTTGTTGAATAGGAAGGGACACGCGCCTACGACACGCGTGCAAAATCCCGACCTCTCAATATGCAGGGCTGAGTACTTGATGCACTCAGTGGACATATGCCAAAATACAGTTTGTCAAGCCATAAACGAGTGTTCTTGGGGGTTTTAATTAAAAGAACCCAAGTACACTAAAAACATATTTTTATAGTAAAGTTCGGTTGCGCAACCATTTTCCATCCACATCCACCATAACCATATCTAAACTACATGACAAGGAACGTGGCCACGAACCAAGTCATTAGACCGGCCAACTCCAATGAGATAGCGCACGATCTACTGGGTGTACACCAGTCCGAGCAGGGTTTGCGGCCCTATTGGGACCCGAATTCGTTAACATATATGGCATAGCTACTTCAAATAGGTTCATTCAAATACAAAACATGGCAAGACAAACATTTTTCACCTCCTTTCACATAACAAAATATTTAGGACATAGTCCTTATTTAAAAACGAAAGCCCACCTCACAAGCTTACTCCTCACTCACTTCTTATTCCAACCGCCAACAACGTGCCCAGCTCACCCTTTTCAAAATAACATCATATGCAAAAATTAGACTCTGCATAATAAATTAATTTAAAAATGATGCATGCATCCTACGTGCGTGTGTTCAAATTATCCTTCATTCTTTCACATAGAAAACCCATATATAAAGTCCTCATATTTCCTGCTTTAATTCATCGCATAGTAAACTGCTCAAACAATTTCCGTCTAAGGCTCGAGCTTACAATTAAACAAAAAAAAAAAACACTAAAGAAATATTTTAGTCTAACAACAAAAGTAACAACTAAATAAAGCAAATGACTATCTATATACTCCCAACAAACACACGTACATATATATATTCCTAACCCAAACCAATTTAATTGGGCCTATTAGATAAATTAAATAATAGTGGCCCATTAAGAAAAGAAGAATGTAGCCCAAAACCTAAAACTAAAGATAAGAAAAGGACAAAGAATTTAGTACATAAAAATACTCCCAGCCGTCACCAACGCCTATGTCTTTCTCTCTGAAACTCAAAAGCTCACGCTCCCTCCCTCTGCCTTTCTTCTACAATTCCAAAATTAGATCTTTTCTCTCGGTCCCTCCTCTAAAATTAACCACTAGCTCCCCCTCAAATTCTCACTCAGGCAGAAACTAAATCCTGATTCTCGTCTCTCAACACCAGTGGCCGTCACCACCACTTCTCACACTACCCGAGCTCGATCGGTTCGGGCAGCTGCTGTCTGGCATCGTCAGCCGCCCTCCTAGCGCCGTCCAGCCGCCGTCGCCGGCGCCTCCGTTAGGCAGCGCCGCTTCACACGACAGGTAAGTCCCCCTCCTCATTTCCCCAAATCTTAAACCTTTTATTAAGTTTCTAATTGTTCGATTCACACATTTTGAGCAGACAAGGGATTTTAAAGAATTTAAATTGAAGAGATCAAGAGAAAACAAGAGGGCAACTTCTGATGATAATAAAGATTAAGACTTTATCAAGAAGAATCATTCCACATTTTCAGAAATTAAAATGGTGGACTACCGTGAATGTATGGAAATATATCATAGAATCGAAGAAAAGAAAATACCTGTGGGAGAAAGGAAAGTTGCACAGGTTGCAGGTTTTGCAAATCACAATTTTCTCTATTCTCTCTCACTGTGATGTCGAGAAATTTGGATTATGGAATCAATAAATATGGAGACTTTCAGTATTCATGGAATGAGGAGAATTTACCTTTTGATGGAGAAGAAGATGAATAACGGCATATTGGAAGAATGATGAAGTCACGTTGTGGGGAAATATATGAGAAGTAGAAGAGATTTTTAGTTAGAGATTTTCAAGGAACATGGAGATGCGGGAGAAAACCGTGAGAGAGTTGGGAGAATGAAATGGAAAAATAGGAATAAATTTATAGAATAAAAGTAGCCCAATTGCAATAGGATAAATGGGCTAAAATAAGATTGATAAAAGTGATAGACCCAAATATTTGATTTAAAGCATTGATTAAATTGTGGAGTTTTATTTTGGTATTTTGGTGTTATTCCAAGTACTTGTAAACAAACGCCCAAATTTTTCATCGACGAATCTCATGTCATTCTCGTCTACTACTTTCACCACACCACTAACCAAATAACAAATCAAGCATTCACTATTTCCATTCGCAACCAATCAAAACAAAGACGATATTTTTCTCAAGGTCTATCACTCGTTTGTACTCAAAACAAAAATCTTAAAGTAAAATGTAACATGAAAAGCGGGTGTTACATATGCCTTGCTTTCATCCTTCATAAGATATGTTTTACTTATAAGACGTCAAGGATATGGTTTCGTTTTCGAAGCTTTTGTATTATGGATAGAAAATTTGACTTAAACCATTTGGATTTGTGTTGCTTATGTAGAACATGAAATTGTAATTGTAAGCTATTACCAAATGCTTTGCTAATAGTGACTATGGAAAATGTTGGTTTATTTATTTACAAGTGAAATATTTACAAACAAGTGTTTGTTCAAGTGCATCATCAGCTTTATTATGTATGTATGTGTGTATGTGTTTGTGTGTGTGTGTGTGGACTTGTGATTTTCATCTTAGAGAACATCTATGCTATTCTATCTATTCCCTTTCTGGCATGAAACACGACAACCATGTCGTCGGGGCTTTTCTTGCTCAGAGTCGCTCATTTCCATGAGAAGACCTCGCAGGCATCTTCTTCTTATTGTTGGCTGATAGGTGAGTTTCTCTGCACGACTGGTGCTAACTTCAGCCTTTCGTGCCTCAGGCAGATTTGTTTCTTCTTTTGACTGGATTGGCTGATGGCTGACAACCATGTGAACTCCTGGACTTCCTTCAACGATGGAAGTGTTGAACACGATGGAGTTGTTGATCCCTTGTGCATTGTTGTTTACATATGCCTCCGACGGTTGATCTTCCATGCATCTCTCGTTTTCTGACTTTTTCCTTTGGGAGCTTTCATCTCCATCGGTGGTAGCTTCAGGACTTTGATCAGGGTTGCTCTTGTAGCTCCGGTGAATGTGAACCGGCCTCTCTCTTTTTGAATGATCGGACTCCATGTGCATTGATGCTCCTCTGTTCTCTCCTACGAGGGTTATCATACTTACAGGCCTGTCAGAAATGGCTTTTTTGTGGTCTCCACCGGCTATTTCCTTGGCAAATTTCGACATGTCAGTCATGATCTTTTTGTTTTTCTTCACTGGTTGAGAAGATGTAGTGTCACCGGGTGTTATTAACATGTCAGGGCCATCTTGCTTCTTTCTGAGGATTTGGTCTTCTTCGCTCGGGATTTCAGCCTTTTCCACAATTTGTGCTGTAGAGGTAGACTTTGAAGCAGCAGAATCCACGATTTCCTTCTCGTCTGCTTCCACTACTTCCTTCACATCTTCAGGCTTTGCATCCAATTTGATAGCGGGGGCATCTCCGCCATCATCCATGCTTTTGCTCTTTTCACGTTTCTCCGGGTCTTGGGCAGGTGGTGCTGCATCGTCAAGTTGTGATGTTTGAGAAGGCTTGTTTTCGTCATCATCACGCTTGAAGCTCTTCCCATCCTGGGCTTGGCCATTGGCTACTACAGGTTTAACCTCTTCCTTCGCCTCTGCTTCTTGTTGAGATGCTAAAATGGGGGCTTTTGATGGGGAAGCGGGCTTGGGAGAACGAGGAGTGGCACAGATTGGAGAAGCAGGTTTTGATGCTAGTTTGGGCGTGGAGGGGGTCACACGAGATGGGGATTGTGCTTGGGGTGAAGAGGGAGGGGATCTAGATTGAGACGACAATCGAGAGGGTGAAGCAGGCTTTGATGAGGGTGGGGACCGCGATGGTGATGAGGTTTTATGCTCGTCTTTGGTTCGCAATTCACTTGTGGGCAATTTGCTTGGCTTGGGGGATGCCTTTCGAGGCTCTGCTCTAGGTGGAGTGGCGGGAGAGCTGCTGCCTTTGGTGGTCGACTGCCTGGCCGGAGTCTTGGGTTCAGCTCGACGTGGTGGTGGTGATGAGGTGCTAGATTGGGATGCAGGTGTTTGTTTAGTGTTCATTGCTGGTGGTGGTGCAGCACCGGTTTGGGAGGGCGTACGGCGTGAGGCCGATGGAGGCCAAAATCGAGAGAATAACGACTTTCGATCTGCCATGAAGAGAGGGAGCAGGAGTTTGTTTTTGTATTGAGATAGATTTTGATGATCAGCTAATACTAACTGGATATTTTATAACTTTTTGAGGTGCAAAAGTTGGTGCAGATGATTTCTTGGCCTTGTAGGGAATCAACTTTACTTGTCCAAAATCATGTCCAACTTTGGACCAAGTTTAGAATTTTTGTCCATATTTTCACCCTTCCATTGGGTTTTGCCCTTTCTTACACCACAAACTTGGTATCTATTCCTTGTACTACAAAAGATTATTCAAACTAAGCCAATTCTTATTGAATAAAATCAATTAATATCTCCCTCCCACAATAGAAGTCACATTTGGTGTGGACACGAGTTTTAAGAAATGTAAAGAATAGTGAGTTGAAAAAGTTAGTGTAAATGAGACCCACTTTTTTATATTAAAATGCAAGTTGGTGAAATGTGAGACCTATTTATCATTTATGGTAAATGTGAAATAGGACTCCTATTATGGGACAGACTAAAATGACAAAATATAACTCTTATCGTGGGCCGGAGGTAGTAATTACTTGGACAGTTTAGAAAGTTAAAGTTGGCAAAACTTAATCAAGAAAAGAACACAGAAAATTAATCCAACAAGCAACTGATTATGGGAAGAAACATTCTAATCTTAACAGCTTGCTTTATAAGGATAATTAAGCCATCTATTCTTGAGGCATACTTCTCTGCCAAGAAGAAGGTACAATCTAATTTTGATCTTTCTCATGCCACACATTCCACATATATGTCTTGTTCTCATTATGTGTTATCTAAGAAACTTCATACCTAAATTTAGTAATCATACTAGGAAACACAATATTGCAAGAAGCATGCTCATATGTTGTTTATTTGTGTTCCATATCTAGGATCAACAATGCAAGGGCTTCTACAGACAGTTCGATTTTGGACAACAAAGCGTCCGCAAGGTTTGAACGGTGCAAGGCCAGAGACAGGACTGCGCAACACAACGGTTGCAGAGGTGCTATCAACCAAAGGGCAAGACAAGGCCGGGTCCTGGCTTTGGTGTCGGACAGATGACACCGTCTATGATGCTGTCAAGCTCTATCTTAAAGCTTATCTTAATTAATTATTTTATGCTAATTAATATGTCTCCTAAACATGTACTCAAATGAAAATCAAATGAAAAGAAATGAAATTGTTATTGGTTTGGTGAGTGATTTGGGGTGGGTGGCTTGATATGTTTAAACGAACACTTTTAACGTGTGAAAGAGACGTGTTAGCATTACTAACATAATCATTGAGATTAAACTACTGATAATTAATCCCTTACACGTTCTGTTTTATATTCAACTCAGCTCATAAAAAAAGAATCACGATTGTCGGATGTACAAATTTTTTTGATATAGACTTCCACCAAACCAAACTCATGACTCTCAATTTTTTATCATTTCTTTTGGTGCTATTTTACCAAATACTTTGGTCTCTCTAATTATTCAATTCCACTCTCTCTGATAAAGCAAGCTTCATTTTCCTGTAGGCTCGAATAATAATTCATCATTTTTCTTACTATCTCCCTCATATTTTATTATATATATTTTTCAAAAATCATCAAAAATCGTGTGGTAGTGGAAAAGGGGAAGGAAGGATATTAATTTACACAAAAGAATATGCACCCTGACCAAAAATTACAAACTTTTGACAAAGTCATATCATAATGAAGTTTAAAATAATAAAAACACAAATTACAACTCTATCCGTCAAGATATTCTATACAAAAAAATCCAACTACTTTAACCACCAAGGTTCCCGTTTCCAGCTCAGGGCAGTTTATATACTATAGCAACTTTGCTCGAATTTTCAAACTGCGACTTTGCAAAAATCCACCTCTTCGTTTTAATTAAGTGTAATGGAGGGATGGGAGAGGCTGATCCACCTCTTCGTGACGGTGTTTATGGCGTTTTTGCCTTTTTATTTGGTGAATCCGGCGCTCACCGACGTCACCGTGGCGGCTGTCTGCGGCGGCAAAGACGAGTGCTCTCTCTCCATCTATCTCACCGGCTTCCAGCTCGCCGTAAGTCTTCCTTACAATCTTATCAACACATTTTATTGTTCATTTCTTTGCTTTTTGACAAATAGTATTGGCTTATTATCTATTTAAGCATTACTTTGCAAGAACTTTGATGATGTAATATTGATATTATTGTAGAGAGTGCTTTCTAAATGTATATTCTTTTGTTTGTAAATTACAATATATTTGATAGCTAAACTCTTGTCTTTTAGACCTTTATTTATAGGAGGAGCTGTTTGTCTCCTTGACCTTACTGTATTGAAAGGGATAGGCAATACTACTATTTTTTCTTCGTTATCCTATATCATTACTTATGACTTATGAGTTGTGGGCTTTTACAATTATTAATTGATAAGTGATTTAGTTGAACAATGTTCTTTTTTCCTAATCACCTTAGAGCTCTAGCAAGTTTATTATTATTATTATTATTATTATTATTATTATTATTATTATTATTATTATTATTATTATTATTATTATTATTATTATTATTATTATTATTATTATTATTATTATTACATTTAAACTTTTGTTATATTGTGTGGTTGTATTTTGTTGAGAAATACTAAATGATACTTTTAGGGTAAATGATTGAGATTTTGTCCTATTGTTTGAAGCGTTTACCCAAAAATATTCTAACGGTTGGATAATTTTATAGTACATCAATTGAGTAATCGATGTGTTATTTGGGGCAAACAACATGTAATTTAGGTAGTCGACGTATAATTTCGGTTGTCACATTGATATTATGGTTGCCAAAAAGTTTTTGGAATCAATGGTTACTATACAAGCACCAATTACTTAAACGGTATGACATTTTCAGATAAAGGGCGAAATGATAGGATAAAATCGACCCTTTACCATATTTTTATCGAGTCAAATTCAAACAACAATCTTATGTTAAGCATCAAATAATTTGTACCACTACAGATAACAGGGGTGGGATCGGCGCTGATGATGCCGATGATTGGTAATTTATCCGACGCTTATGGCAGGAAGAATTTATTGACAATTCCTCTCATTCTTCAGATTATACCAATCGGTAAGTATTTGTAATACAGTACATAACTTAAAATTGATTTATATGTATATTTACATATACGTATGTTATTTTAGTGATATTGGCTTGGAGTCGGACAACAAACTTCTTTTATGCTTACTACGCAATGAAGATATTGACGGACATGATTGTGGATGGGGGCGTTCTTTGCATCTCTTTTAGCTATTTGGTATTTTCTTAATCTTGTATTTATGATTTATTTATCCTCAATAAATATCATTTACTAGTAGTACAAAATAAATTCCCTTAGACAACGTGGTATCTTTATTGAAGAAATAAAAGATTAGTCATTGGTATACTAAATAAAGAGGTGATATTAGAATAAATCATACGGTATTAATTTTATAAGTCATGGCATTTAAATATTTGTATTATATATTAGGCAGATAATGTTGGAGAAGGGAAGCGTGTAGGAGCATTTGCAGCACTAAGTGGTGTGATGAGCATGGCAAATGTTTGTGGCACATTAGCTGCTGGTTTACTCTCACTTTCTCTCATATTTAAGGTTTGTATCCAATGTTAATCTCTTCCATTATTGTCTAAATCTCGAAAAAATAATTATAATACTACATTTAATTCTTGACTATATAGTAATGTATCATATAATTACAGGTTGCATCAGTTCTAGCTATTCTTGCAGCAATTTACATGCGACTGTTTCTCAAGGATTCCGACCGCGAAAAGGATGATTTGCAGCCGTTGATCTTGAGCTCGGAGGCAGATCACTCTTCCAAGAAAACCGACTTCATTCATCAAATCCCTTCTCCTAAAGATGTGTTTCACCTACTCAAGAGCAGGTACAGCAGGAAACTCAGCATATATGAAGAAGTATATACTTTGCATTGATTTTTATTTAAACATTTGTGTTAATTCTTGCAAGATTCTAGCATCTCTATCAAATTCTTTTATTAATGTTTATTTGTGTATTGTAGCAAAATAATTGCACTTGCAGCATCTGTATGTTTCTTCAATAGTGTTGGTGAGGCTGGGGCTGGTTCTTTCTTATTGGTACTCTTTCTCTCCCCTGTTTCGCTATTTAATTAAAACGACGTTATATCCAGACATAGAAGTGTCGTCTCTATTCTGTCGCAAAATTTAGTGACGGTCATGTATTTTGATCGATGATTGTCTTAGCGACTGAACAATTCAATAGTGATTCCTACAATTAATTATACTTGTGTTTTATGTTGCAGTATTACTTAAAGGCTCGGTTCCAGTTCAACAAAGATCAATTCTCTTTGATATTTCTCATTATAAACGTTGGAGCAACTATTACTAATGTAATTTAATCATCTTTTCACCTCTCTATTTTCATTCATCTCACCAATCATATAATAATCCTTGAATTTCTAAATGCAGGTTATTCTGATGCCTATATTAGGACCTGTTATTGGGGAACAAACAATACTTTGTGTTGGAATCTTCGCTGGTTTTCTAAGTGTATGAAACCTGAATCTCTCCTACAAAATTAATTAGTTGGTCTCATTTCAATAAAATTTGTGACATTTTCTGATTATGTGCAGATGCTGCTTGAAAGCATAGCATGGGCACCTTGGGTTAGTACATCATATTAAAATTCAGTTTCTCTTACAACACATTCTTAAACATCATTTTGAAAGAGATTACTAATTTTGTCCAATTCTGTAGGTACCGTATCTTGGTTCGTCATTGGGCATGTTCTTTACTATATCGAGTTCTTGCGTAAGTAGTAAACTCGTTACTAAATCTCAATTAACTTATTATACAAGTGTGTGTAGTCATTATGTGTTCCTAAATTATCACAGATAAGAAGCATCGTTTCAAAACAAGTTAGCTCTAATGAACAAGTAAGTTCATCCTTACATTATTCTATTGCTATATTGATTTGATAAATATATCATAAAAAATCTTATACCTCAAACAACATGAATAGGGAATTGCACAAGGATCTCTATTAGCTATGACTTCAATATCCAGTATCGTATCTCCATTAATTTACAGCCCTATATCAGGTACATTTCGAATTACATAAATGGTAATTTTGTATCTCAATCGAACATTAACAAGCTTTTTTTATTTTTCTCTCAGCTTGGTTTCTGTCAGATAATCCACCATTTGATTTCCCTGGTTTCTGCATGCTTTGTGTCGGATTTTCTTATGTAAGTAAAAAATTAAATAAAAATTTATTCTCTCCTAAAATGCGTTTCATCTTAGTTTTGACTCAACATTTCATATCACGTATATATATGTTGGTGATTTGCAGGTGATAGCTCTGATTTTGAGTCTAGTGATAAAGTTTAAACCCTTCATCTCAAAAGACACTAGACATCCAGCATTATGTTGAAGCAAGCCATGATTAGATGAGGTGTGATTTCTGCAACATTTTCCACCCAAAGAGTGGAAATTGACGAAATAACACAACCTTTATTTCGAATTTGTAGTTATTACACGATTTTTACAAATATTGCAACTATAGCATTTTTTTAGTTTGTATACAAATTACGCCTCAATGTTTCACTATACTCAATACGATACATTCAATTTCAGTCAGTATACACTATTGTAGTAATTATTAATCGACGAATCATTGAATTGTATGCCTTTATCGGTTTTAATTTTCAGCCAGGAGTTCTGGTATCAAAAAAAATTTCAGCCTAACAAAAAAAATTGCTGTTCGAAGTTTGAAAGGAGCGGTTGGTTTTGTCGGTTCAACTATTTTTCTTATTTTCTCTAACCTCTATTTGTGGTTCCAAAATTTTTGAACAAACGGACTAGGATAACTTATATGTCAGATTTGATTCAATCCATGAGAAGCTGTTTCGGTTCCAAAATGGTCGTCGGTCCTGTTCCAATTTTAACCATCGGTTCAATTCTACAGGTATGACTAAGGAAGAAAATGTTATCGAAGATGTTGTATTGAAGCGTAAAATGTATTGCAAATACTGCCAGTTTACTCTCCATCTCTCAAATTATTTAGGCCCTTTTCAATTTCTCATCCATTCAACTCTTTGATTTCTAGATATCAAATTAAATGACTAACGTAGTCTCTGACTCGATACATAGTCTATGAAGTATGACTCTATGTAGTTGGGGTTCAACATGACTTTCGATTGTATAAATTCTCATTGCGTTAAGACTTAAAAAGACTAATACTACTCTCTTGGTCTCGTAAGAAATTCACTTTTGATTGGACACGAATTTTAATGCACAATTGGTAAACAAATAGAAACGTAGAAATTTATCGATGTATTGCTGGTGGAGAATGGTCGCACCTCATTAGAGAAGACGGAGTTTTCGAATTTAGAAAGTGCATATTATGGTGGAACAGACTAAAAAAAGGAAGAGTGCACGTTCATGTGGAATAGAGGAGTACTCCCTCCGTCCCATAATAGTAGTAGTAAAAAAATATGAACCCATCCCAGAGTCCTGAGCACGAGCTGTGCAATGGGTGCCCGAGTTGGGACAAGCACATACGCAGATAACTTCTTCCGTGTGCGGAAGGAGACCTCTGAAAGCAGTTGGCAGCGACCGGAATAATGCAACAAACATGTATATGTAATTAACAACTGCATTCTCCGTTTTTGCGCATAAATTGACAAAGTGTTTGAGCCAGAAATATGCTTAAATGCAGTGGCTATGGCTAAAAAAAAAATAAAGATTTTAGTTTTCGTAGTTGTGAAATTTTGTAGTTTCGTAATCAATAGCGAGATAAGAATGCAATTGCATTGTACTCCCTTTCTCTTGTTCTTACTTGGACAAGCAAAGCAACCGACGAGAACAATCATATGACAACAATTCATTTCTCAATTCCATATGGTTACTAACTTATTGTATGCTACGAAACGGACTGTCTCTGAATACAACATACATATAGATTATTTTTTTTAGCATAATTGGGATAAGAATTTACATCCATGAGAGAAAATTACCAACAAAAACAAAAACTTAAAAGCAAAAAAAAAAAAAGAAGAAAGAATTTACATACATGGGAGAATTTTTCATCTAATTTCTCCTGCACAGAGGAATTAACCGAGGCAGATTTCGCCGGCGTTGTAAAGGCACTGGAGGAGGATGCTAAATTGGAGCTGGCAACGTTTGTGGCAGAAGGCTAAAGGATTGTTCAATCCTTGTTAATTAGGGATTTGGGAACAGAAAATGAGGTAGACGACGAGTATAACTTTTTTCCAACTAGTGTTATCACCCGTGCTATGCACGGATCATAAGATTTTCAAATAATAGATATAAATTCTAAGTTAAGTAGATTAAAATATAAGAAAAGAATAAAGACAATATAATTATGTTTATATATGTGCTAATTAAACTAAGTAATAAAATAAGTATTCATAAAATTATATGCAATTTAAAATATTATAAGCAATAATAAAAAGAGAAATGTACTTCTCTCAACCCACTCTTTTGAAACATTTCATATTCAGCAAAACGATTTTATACAATTTAAATTTTTGATATGAGTGAAATAAAATAAAATAAAACAATTGACAAAGAGGAGGTGTGCGACTAAGGATTAAAAAATTTAGAATCGTATTATAAAGTACTTCCTCTGTCCGTGAATAAGAATCCCGTTTTTCTATTTTAGTTTGTCCGCGAATAGGAGTCCCGGTTCACTTTTACCATAAATGATAATAGGGTCTCACCTTCCACTAACTCATTCCTCTCACATTTCATTTAAAACTAATATATACAAGTGGGACTCCTATTCCACTAACTTTTTTCCACCCACTTTTCTTAACATTTTTTAAAATCCATGCCGCTCATAAATAGGACTCCTAATGGCTGACGGTGGGAGTGATTAAATTCATATGTTAAAAGTAAAATCCGTTGATGAACCAATTAAAATCCTTCTTCAACTTTAAAAATCAGAAATGTAGTGCAATTATGTGGATGTTAAACGAAAAAAAAAGTACTCTATCTGTCTCACTATAAGTGAAGCGTTTTTTTTTTTTTTTTCTGCCGTTGTTTTACCCAGTCCAGCCGGATGAGGTGGATTGGTCGTTGGTCGGCCTGTTGGAAGGGCCCACATTAGAATTAGAGGGGCCTACTTTATATAAAAATAGCGAAAATAATGATAAATAGTTAGAGTGAAGAGAAAGTAACGTAAGTAAGAGAATAATTTAGGTATGACTCTCTTCTATATTATTCTCTCTTTCACATCCATTTTAACTATTTATTATTATTTTTGCAAAACAACGGCCGAAGTCCAAAAGGAAACGTCTCACTTATAAAAGGACAGTGAGAGTAGTAAATAATGGTAACATCTTATTAAACATATAAAAATATAAAACTAAATAAATTGGAAATTAATTAATATAGAAAAGACAAAAGAATGTGTAAATTAACTATGGGAATATCAATGGATCCACCAATATCAACTACTAAAAGTAAATTAACTATAATAAAATTACACATCAATAATTATTTACAAATTTTAGATAATTAAAGAGAATTAACGCATTTACAAAACAATTACTCCCCCCGTCCCGCTTAAGATGACACATTTTCCTTTTTAGTTTGTCCCAACTAAGATGGCACATTTCCTCTTTTGGAAATTTTCTCTCTCCAATTAATACACTCAACCACTTTTTCCCACTCTTATTAAAATATTCATCTTTCATTATCTCTCTACTTTAATACTTACACCCACCTTTTCTCTCTCCAATTAAACACTTTAACCAATAACTCCTAAAATCCCGTGCTGGCTAAGCAATGTGTTATCTTAGCCGGGACGGAGAGAGTACTACATAAAAGCACAATTTCATTACAAAAATCCAATTTACAAAAGCCAAAATTTTTGAAATTAAGACATAAATTGACAGAGGGGCTGATTTTATTATTAAATTTAATGCACAATCCAATTCAATTATAAAGAAAAGTCCAAAAAAAATAAAATGTCAATCCCAATCTCAGATTACAATCAGCCAAAAATAAAAGCCAAACGATTTTTAAACAAAAGCACCACTTTACCTTACGCTGATTGAAATTATTAAGCATAATTAATCATACTTAGTTCTAAAACGTTATTAACTCAAAAAAATATACTTTTGTGAAACCATTTCCGCCGCCAACACAAACCCTAGTTCTATCCTTCTCCACGCCGCGATAACTCCAAATCGGTCGTTCTCAGGTGGTGGATGGCGGAAAGAAACCCACATCTCTACAAATCGCCGACGCCTCAACCTCCACGCCGGTCAGTGACGGCGATGAAACCCTAATTCCTTTACCTTCTACCCGTCTTCACCGTTGAAAACGGAGAAATAGAGGAGTTTGGCGGTGCGTACAACTCCATTATCGAAATCTGTGGCTTCTAAACAGTGAGGCAGAGGGGTTGATTTCATCGAAACCCTATGAAAATCGCTGACTTTGAAACATACCAAATCGGCAACAAAATTCCTCTACCAAATCAAAATAAGGTAAAAACTGTTCAATCAAGAATTATAAGTTTTGGTTTTTAATTGCAAGTTCAAATATTGAACTAAATTCGCTTTTAAAATGTTTGTTAGGTACAGATCTAAAATAATTCTAACACCTGCGTCAAATACAGAATCAGGTACATCTTCGACCCATTTTTTAACATCAATGGATCCACCAATATTAACTACTCCAAAAAAAAGTTTATTATTGGAAGAATAAAAGTAAATTAACTATAATAAAATTACAAATCAATAATTATTTACAAATTTTAGATATTAGAGAGAAATTAACACATTTACAATCTGTCAATCTACAAAAGCCAAAATTTTCGAAATTAAAACATAAATTGAAAAAGGGGCCTATTTTTTTCCATTAAATTTAACTCACAATCCAATTCAATTATAAAGAAAAGTCCAAAAAAATAAAATGTCAAGCTAATCTTAGATACATTACAACCAGCCCAAATAAAAGCCCAAATGATTTTTAAACAAAAGCTCCACTTAACATTACACTGATTTCAGTTATTAAGAATAATTAATCAAACTTAGTTCTAAAACATTATTAACTCAACGTTAACAGTGGAATCACCACTACTATCATTGTCATCTTTACAAACTAAAATCTTCAGATTTCCATGACTCGTACCTCTAGATATAGCAACATATAGTTGTCCATGACTAAAGACTGGTTTTCGTAAAATTAATCCAACATGTGAAAGATTGATCTTGACTTTTATTAATCGTCATTGCATATGACACAGACAAGTGAAATTGCCGTTGTTGAAATCTGATTGGCAACCTTAGATCAGAAGGTATCAAAAACATTCGAGGAATAAACACTTTGTTACCAATATTATGACCACCCAAAACTTTTGCTTCCAAAATATAGTCATCTAATCTTGTAATTATCAATTGAGTGTCATTGCAAAATCCATTACTCTCACTCAAATTACACGAATATGTTGCTCAACTACATCTCCAACTATAACTATGGGACTCTCAATTGATCCATCCACATTAGCTACACAAACTAAAATTAAATATTATTAGAATAGAAAAAAGTTAAAAATAATTACAAATAAAATAGGGATAAATTCAAAAAATTACAAAGAAATTATATTAGACAAAATTACAATAGCAAAAGATATGATTTTTCAGATATAACAATAATGGGCCAAAAATAAACTGAAAATCTTGGCCTAATTCATACTCCAATATTACTACAGGCCTGAAAATGTTTTTTCTCAATTAAAATGGTCCAACAGAAAATAAATATAAGCCCAAAACTAATACTTAGAATTGGCCTCATACACAAAGTAAGCCCAAGAAAATAAATTATTTTTCTAAAACTGTTCAATGAAAATGGCCCAAGAAAATATTAAAGTAAGCCCAGTACCTAATAAATTCGAATTGGCCTCATAAAATGATTTCAAATTAATATGACTAACTTATGATTAAACTATTTAACTTATAGTCTGATAATTATTAAATCATTAGGAATAATTAACACTAATATAGACCATATAAATTGACTTTTTCTCTCATTTCATCCACAGTCACCAACACCAAACCCTAACTCTTCCCACATCGACGAACACAAACGGCGACACCATGACCCCATCACACTCCCACACGCCGACGACGAAATCCGCGACGCGGTGTGTTAGGGACCTAAATCCCTAACGATCTGATAAAATCGGACAATAACAAGATAAAGATAAAGATAAAGATAATCCGACGCCCGTGAGGGTCGGCGGAGATAAGGATATGTGTGGCTGTGCGCGGGTTCCAACCCGTCGGGCAACGGCTACAGATCAGATATACGTTTCGGCTGTGCGCGAAGACCTTCCGTCGGGCAGCAGGTAGCGTAAGAACTATGGATTCAAAGCATTTCGCCAGGCATTTGGCCAAAATAATATATTCATTGATTCATTGTTTGGATGATCTCCATTATGAAAATAGTCCTACATATTTATAATATGGGGAGATACAAAAAGATATCCTATCATCTCCTAAAATAAATGCATCAAATCTAATCTAATCTTAACCAATATATTATAAAGATACTAAGTAATAATAATGAGAAATAAAGAATATAGGTCTCGTATCAACTCCCCCACGGTTGAAATCCACCTTGTCCTCAAGGTGGAAACCACAACACCTTGAAGCAGCAAAGAGAGTTGAAAGCACACATTTTGGTGATGTATCTCCTCCTGGATTAAACACATAAGTCTGCCCTTCTTTTTTCAATATTTTTTGGCTGATTGCACTCTTCTTCGTAACCAATTATGTAGTCTTGACTCCAACGTCACCCTCAAATAACCTTCTTTTTTCTTCCATATCCACTTCAAGGTCGTGCTTTTGTATCCCAAATGCAGGCTTGTGCTCCTCAACAAGGCATTGAATCTCCATTTTCTCGTTTGTGCTCTTCTGCTCAGGAAGCACACTTAAATCTTTTTTCTTCGTCTCTGAACTAGCTCGAAGAGCTTTAGCTTTAGTCTCTTTCTCGATCAGCTTGGGAAAATTTTTATTGACCTCTTCTTCTCTTTTGGCAGTAGAGTCACTCACTTTCTCTTGTTGATTCCACACACTATTAAGTTCTGTCAACTTATCCTCCCTCTTTTCTTCACCATTATGCAAATGCGTTTCCCACTCCTCTTTCCTTGAGCTTGATACACCAGCCAGTGGATGATGAGTAGAGGCCAAGAATGGAGCTGACACGGGCAGCGATTGCAACGGCTGACAAGCTCTCGGTGCAGCGTAGAGTGGCTGCTCAATAGTCGGCGTTGTATCTGGCTGCTTTTGCGGACGATCTGATCGCAGCGGCGGTGACAGTGCAGCAGCAGCGAGCGGTGGCGCTGCTGAGCGGCTGAGACTTGGTGCTTGCCGGCAGGAGGGTTGTCGCGTCTGTTGATGTCGTGTCCGGTCAGGAGTCGTAAGTGTTCGGTCCGGCTGCCAAGGGTGATGTCCTGGTTCAATGTTTGAAATAAACACATATCCTACGCTCTTCTCAATGCCACGTGAAGAGTTCATGGCTAGGGCTGGATAAATTTACCGAAAAAACGGTATATCGATCGTATCGTATTAAAAAATATCGAAATATATCGAATTTTCGGTATACCGAAACTTTCGGTACGATACAATACCGTATCGAAAGTTTTCGGTTTGATAACGATATGAATTTTCTTATACCGCGATATACCGTTTTATATCGAATATACGGTATATATCGATATTATCGGTATACCGAATATATCGAAAATCAATACGTATCGAGTTATCGATACATATCGTTTATACCATTTATAATAATAATAATAATAATAATAATAATAATAATAATAATAATAATAATATAATTTATTTTTTTAAGATTAAAAGTTTAAATCATAAATATATCCATATAACTTAATTATATATTTTTTTATTATGAAGATGTGGACAATGTTTATTTTATTATGTTAAAATTATATTAATTTTGGTTTTATTTTTCAGTTTTGAAATTATAATTTTTGGTATAAAGGTATTCGAAATGGTATAAAATTTCAGTATATCGTACGAAATATCAATATACCGTTCAGAACGGTATACCGAAGTTCGATACGATATACCGAAATTTTGAAACGGTAACGGTATAGTTTTTTTCCATACCGAAATTCCGGTATACCGAAATTCGGTATACCGAAACTTTCGAAACAATAACGATATGAAATTCTTTCATATCGATATTTTCGGTATGATAACGAAACAAAATTTTTGATACGGTATATCGTATCGACCCAGCCCTATTCATGGCATGAGTCATAAAACAAGTTTCTTCATGAATATGTTGTCTCATATACCCAACATCAACATTCTCATCATAGTCTTGGTTGCGTCTAGGTGAACCGGCGTCCGGCGGGTCCCAGCAGGATGGTTGGCAAGTAGTATAGTCATGTTGCACGTACTGATCAACATATCAGTGAGAGAAATCTCGATAATCACTGCCATATCTCTCATGTTGGTCACGCGTGTCGATGTATTGGTCACGAAATCTTGCCGGCGGATTGCAACGGCACTGACCGTACGTTGGTGGCCATCGACGACGGAAGTCGTCATAATCCCTTTTGTCTTGGGCAGGAAACTCGTCAGGAGGCCGAATCCATCTTGCTGCGTGAAGTTTGGACACATCCCATCGCCTCTCCATGTCGATGAGTTTTGAGAGCAAGAGATCGAGCTTTGCACTGTAAACTTGATGTCGTGACTATTGCTGGTGGTCGAATTGCCGATGGGTGTAGTTGGATGACATGATGACGGTGGTAATACGGAGGGTGAGATCGCGATGAAAGCAACAGTTGTTAGGGACCTAAATCCCTAACGATCCGATAAAATCGGACAATAACAAGATAAAGATAATCCGACGCCCATGAGGGTCGGCGAAGATAAGGATCTGTGCGGCTGTGCGCGGGTTCCAACCCGTCAGGCAACGGCTACAGATCAGATATACGTTTCGGCTGTTTGCGGAGACCTTCCGTTGGGCAGCAAGTAGCGTAGGGAACTATGGATTCAAAGCATTTCGCCAGACATTTTACCAACCTTGCGGCAGCTTCCTCCCGGTTACGATGGATGTAAGTCTGAGGTCGCCTTTGAGGAGGCGCGGTGGCTTCCTTCTCCCTACGTCGATCTTCTTCTAGCGATTCTTCCATTATTCGACGCATTTGCTCAAATGGATCCATGAATGGATTAAATTTGGGAGAAGAAAAATATAAAGGAATGATTTATAGAAGTGATTGGAGAGGAAAGAAAGAGAGATGAGATAAGAATATATGTGTGTTTGTGTGTAAAATGGAGAATGAGAAGAGTATTTATAGAATATAAAAAAATAAAAATAAATAAAAAAATTATGAAATTGGACCGTTGAACGGTCATATTACCGTTATTTAAAAAAAATTCGAAAAATCGTTTTTAAAAAAAAAATGAATTATGATGTCATTATTACGACGCCCACTCGCATGCCGGCGAGTGGACGTCACGCCGCGCGCGTGGCGAGCCTGCTCGAGGCCGGCCTCTTCCGCGCGCGACGCGCGACGAGGTGTCGCGTCTCGTCGTGATGAGTTCTCGGTTGCAATGCGGTCTCAACGCTGTCTCGTCTCGCCGAGAGGAGACCGAGACGGCATCGAGCCGCGTTGCGGATGCTCTTATACTATGTTAGAAGCTATAAAATATTATTATTATGTCATAATAAGAACATAATTTAATAAGTAATGGTTGTACTTTAACTTTTTCAAGATATTACAATCTAAAGCTGTGTAAACTCACTAAAGTACATCTAAAAAGTGAGTATGTGACTTCGTGCACTCCAACTAATAAAGTTCTTAAAAGTAAAAGATAAAAAAAAAAAAAAAAAAAAAAAAAAAAAAAAAAAAAACTCGTTCTGAAAATAATGTTTTTATTGTTTTTATATCCTATAATAGAGACACTAATGATCCTAATTCATTAGGGTTATTTGGTAGCTGGTTTGATAATTGTATTTATCCATGTTAGTCCATGTTACTTTTTCAATTCATTATCCTCACTCATTATATGTTTTGCTATGATATTAAACTCACCTAAGGATTAATTTATTCATATTGAAATTCTAACCTAGATACCAACGGTCAATTACATAATATATGTCTTTCTTCTTTATAAGAGATGGTAATTGTGAAATCTTAATTAATACCTCTTTTTTTGAGGTGATACTACTAGAATATGACAAATCTAATTATATGTGATTTGGTTGAATAATTGTAATAGATCACGTGTATTGAATGTGGAGTGGCAAAAGCAAGTATATGCGCCTGGAACTCATCGTCCCAAAATAGGCGTTCCATTAATTAAGTCTATTTAATGATGTACTTTTATTCTGTGTTACTACTTAACGAGAAAAAAAAAAAAAAAAAAATTTGAGTAACATTAAATTTGATAATCTCGTGCTCTGGTATGTGAACCTATCCATCCTTAAATCTCTATCATCAATTTAAATCCTTATCATAATGTAAGATCTCAATACTAAGAGCATCCGTTGTGGATGCCCGATCGCGCGCCCGATCGGCCGAGATCGGGCTCGGGCGTGGTCGGGCATCCATTGCAAGCCTCGGTCACGCCCGAGCGCGACCGAGAGTTCGGTCGCGACCGATCGGGCGTGAGATCGGACGCCCATTGCAGAGGCGCGCCTGAGCCCGAGCCCGAATTTTCCGATTTTTTTTTATTATTATTTAACCCTAATTTAAACCACTATAAATACTCCATTTTCTTCACTTTTGACCAAACCTTTCACTTTCTCTTCTATATTCTCTCAATATCCGCACTTTCAACAATGGATCCGAGTCAATACCCAAGCCCGAATAATGTCGACGACGATATGCCGATGTTTGGAGGAGGCGGCGGCGGCGGCGGCGGCGCCCGGTGGCCCGGCCACGAAGACCGGATCTGTAGGATCCACTTTCGTCTCCGACTCTGAATTCGATCCGTTCTTCGGCACCGAGGAGTATCAGGTTGAGGATATGGAGCCTAGTTGTGGGCAACCTCCTGCCCCTGTGCGGCTGCCGCCGAAGAAAGGGAGGAAGAAGATGGCGCGGAAAAAAAAGGCGCCATCGGTCCCAGTCCCACTCCCACACGACGAGCCGAACGAGGAGTACGCAACAGGGCGTACTGACTACGAGTTGGATGAGTACCTGAAGGTGACTCAGTGTTGGGTCGATGTATCGGAGGATTCGATAGCCTCCAACAACCAGACTTCGGCCAGGATGTGGGATCGCATTGAGGAACGCTACAACGAGGTGAAACCGAAGTGGGCGTTCAAGCGGACCAAGATTCAGTTGCGCAAGTGTTGGGATCGGATCAAGATCCACATCAACAACTTCTGCTATATCTACAACAGGAACAGGGACGGAAGGGCTAGCGGTGAGAACATGGAGGATGTCCTCAACAAGTCGTTGTCCGAGTACCAACGGCAGTTCGGGCAGTTCAAGCTGTACAATGTTTGGCTGATCTTGAAGGACAAGGGGAAGTTCAACGGAGGGATACCGGTTGGATCCTCGGCTCCGAAGCGGACGAAGAACACCGCCGCTGGCGATTACACGAGCAGCGGCCCATCTCCTGTGGATCTGAACGCTGAGCCGGAAGGGAGTTCCGGCACGCCTATGTCTACTTTTAGACGTCCCATTGGTACCAAGGCTGCCAAAGCCCAAGCCAAAGGGAAGGCGAAGGCGGGCGCGTCTGGATCAGCGCCCCCCCCCGCAGGCTGCGCCTCCTCCATCTGTTCAGCTCATGGACAGGGCGATTGAGGAGTTCGGAGGTTATCGCGAGGTGGTTGAGTATAGGTTTATACTTGACGCCCAAAACAGCCTTCGTGAAGAAACCGATCCGGAAGCCCGACAGAGGACTAAGAATATGATCAAGAATTTGGCGCAGAGGTTGAATTTAGATGACTAGTTTGGTTTTTTCTTTTTTTTAGTATTTTAGTTTTAATGTAGTTTTTTTTTTATCTAAGTATGATGTAGTTCCACTTTTCTATTAAGTAATGTATTTTTTTTTTTTTTTTTTTTTTTTTTGCATTTGTGGTGTTTAAAATAATATATTTTGAAATTTTGTAGTAATTAAAAACAAAATTAAAAAACAATGATTTAAAATTGAAATGAAAAATGGATAAGAGATAGGGCATGCACTAGGGCTCCACCATTGCAGAAAGATAGGGCATGCTGACGTGGCAACCACTAGGGCTTCCACTAGGGCATCCATTGTGGATGCTCTAACGTTTTACTGATTTAGTTATATTTTTATACGTTGTTAGGGCATCCACAATAGGACGCCCTAAGCGACGCCCTATGCACCGCCACGTCAGCATTTTATCCTCCTCCTATTCCACCTGCAGTGGGGCGGATTATAGCCCGCCCTAAGCGACGCCCTAAGCATTTTTCTATTATTTGAATATTTAAATACTTCAAAATTTGAAAAACTAACTTCATTTCATTAAAATTCAAACATTACAATACGAAATAAAAAAACTACAATTTCTCAACGGCGGCGGTTGCGGGTCCAAACTTCTTCAATCATGTCGGTCATGAGCTGAGTATGGTCTTGTTGGTTGCGCATTGAGGCCTGTCGCTGTAGAACCGCACCGAAGCCAGTCGGTAATCCTCGAGTGACCGGCGAGGTCGCCGTGCTCGAGCTAGATCCGGCTTCATCATCCACCCAATTGGTGACATGGCCGCGTTCTTGTTCGACTATCATGTTATGCATGATGATGCACGCATACATGACGTTGGCGATGACGTCCTTGTACCAGAAACGCGTCAGACCTTTCACGATTGTCCACCGCGATTGGAGCACCCCAAAAGCCCGCTCCACATCCTTCCGCGCGGACTCCTGCTTTGCCGCAAACAAGACTCTCCTCTCACCAATTGGGCAGCTGATCGTCTTCAAAAAAACAGGCCACCTAGGGTATATGTCATCGGCCAAGTAGTACCCCATATGATGTGTGCGGCCGTTGGCAGTGAACTGGCCCCTGCACTGATCGGCGAATAGGGTGGACAAGTTGAGGACGTTGATGTCGTTGTTCGACCCGACTACACCAAAGTAGGCATGCCAGATCCAGAGGCGGTGGTCAGCGACGGCTTCTAGGATCATCGTCGGGTGGCTGCCCTTGTAGCCGCTAGTAAATTGGCCTCTGCAGGCCGTCGGACAGTTCTTCCACTGCCAGTGCATACAGTGGATGCTCCCTAGCATCCCAGGGAAGCCGTGCACCGTCTCGTGCATCCGCATCAGGCTCTGGCAATCGTCAGCAGTCGGGCGTCGCAAATATGTGTCGCCAAAAGCCTCCACAACTAACTTACAAAATTTCTTCAGACATTCGCGGCCAGTTGTATCTCCGACGTGAAGGTACTCGTCGAACATATCCGCTGTTGTGTCGTAGGCCAACTGGCGGATCGCAACCGTGCACTTCTGCAACGGCGTAAGTCCGGGTCTGCCGATCCCGTCTTCCCGATACTGGAAGTACTCATCACGGCCCTCCAACGTGTGAACAATGCGGAGAAAAAGATCTCGGCTCATTCTAAAACGGCGGTGAAAAAAAATTTGGGCACCACCTTGGATTCTCGGCAAAATAATCTGCGAACAGACGTTCGTGTGCTACGTCGTGCTCGCGGGGGACAAACGTCCGACGTCGTATCGGGCGAGGGACCCGCGCCTCTGCCGCCGCCTGCTCCCGCTGCATTTGTGCCAAGCATTCCGCCTTGGCTTCATTAACGGCATCGAACAAGGCTCGAGTCAAGGCCCGTCTGCAGCCATCTGATGTACTCAAATCGTAGTCGTCGGGATTCATTTTTGAGTCGTTGAGAGAGAATAATTGAAGAGAAATTGAAGAGATGTGAAATTGGAGTGTGTGAAATGGCTGTGAATAGTAGTGTTTAAATAAGAAAAAGATTTTGAAAAAATTCAAAAAAAAAAAGGAAACGCGTGCCCATCGTCCGCGCCGTCCACAGTGGCGGACGATGCGACAGCCGATGGGTATCCTCCGCGCATCATCCGCGGACGATCTATCGGGCGCGGACGATCTATCGGGCGCGGACGATGGTTAACCCATCGTCCGCGAGCGGATGCCCTTAACGTTATATATTTTGTCAAGTTCGAATCTACTACTTGTATGGATCGGATCCAGTACTATTTTATGCCACAATTTAAATATTTTTTCAATTTCGATGCACGACAGATGTGTCAAACAAAGATTTCTACTTATTTAATTCATAAAAATCTCTCAATGAACAAACTGACAAATCGCTATGAAAAATTAGTCTACACAAAGCCTGTCTTTTAAGGTGATCCTAAACTATTTTAATTTCTTAAATTTACAAATTACTGTACAATCTTTTTTATTCTGTGCATATTAACCATTAGGGGTGGACAAGATATATTAGTCAACATTAATCATATTACTCTCTTCGTTTCAACGCTCTAAGTTACACATTTTTCATTTTAGGATATCCCACTCTAAATGACATATTTCTAAATATAGAATATCACTTTCTACTTTTTTTCTTCTTTCTTATTTTATTTTCTTCACT
The DNA here is from genome assembly GCF_029641045.1 of Salvia hispanica. NCBI lineage: Eukaryota > Viridiplantae > Streptophyta > Magnoliopsida > Lamiales > Lamiaceae > Salvia > Salvia hispanica. The sequence goes on from NC_142696.1 coordinate 38,171,994, forward strand.
TTTCTCTTATACATAAAATCTCGTACCAAATTAGAAACAGGAGCTTCGCAAAAAATATATCGATAGGGGTTGAAATTTATAAAATTTTATTTCAGAGTATATTTTTGGGTGTTTTAGAAACATTTGTAAGGACTTTTACACAATAATATAATGTAAACTAAAGTTAGATATTTTAAAAATTTATAAAAGAAAATAGTGTTAAAAAAAATTTAATAAGGGCTTAAGCCCTTTCTTATCACATGGATTCACCCCTGATTAGAAATGTTTCCCTTGTAGTAAGACGAATGGAGTATACGGTAACTGGTAAGATTGAATACAATTACATAACTATAATTAGTAATAGTGAGTAGTTTTGGTACATTTTTAGTAGTTTAAGTATTTTATTTATATTCTTAAATATTCATGTTATTTTTTGGGCAAGTCGATTTAATCTAATAGCTGTCTTATATAATAATGAGATCGAACGCGACGTGTATATAAAAATTAAATTTATAGTTATAGTAGATATTAATTGAAACAAAAAAAAACCCGTCCAACTCACAAATAAAATACATATGAGAAAAAGTTGTCCTGGATCTTTAGATTATCTTTCAATAGATTGATTATTCGTCTATTAGTATTTCTATTTGGTTAAAAAATCAAAAAGTTGTTGTATTATGTTCAAATTGTGATAATACATTTATTATGATACTGCAACCGAGTCATTTTTATTTTATGTTGTATAAATATGCTTAATTCTATAAATTGAATTAATATATAAGTAAATTAAAGATTTGTGCAGGTGTTACCGCAGTCTCTATTAAATCAAAGATATTACTCGTATTCTTTAAATCTTTTATTATCTAGTTATTGTGCTACTACTAGATATGACACATTATTGAAAAATAAATACATACAGTAATGATAAGGATAGTTTTCGTCAAGTTAGGAATATACCTGATATTGTGATATTTTGCACTCCTCGTCTAGTCAGATTTAAGTCTTACTTAAATTATTCTTGTATTAAATCATACCGTATCTCGGAAAACATGGTGTAATTCAGATATGTTCAAAAAATTAATAAATTAGTAAGGGAAATTTGAATAGTAATCTCCAAAAAGATTTTTCTGGTAATAGTAATAAATTAAAACAGCCAGATAAAGTAATGTTCTAATCAACAATACTTTCAAAGAAAATCCTAAGGATAGGCAGAGTGTGGTATAACTAATCACAAAATTTACTAAGAGCACCCCAAAGGAATATACCTAAAAAGTTAGGGCTGAAAAAATTGAGTAGTGTCAAAGAAAAAAAAACAGTAAGGGACCAATAATTTTTTGCAAATTAATCCAAATCAAAGAACCTCAGTGACGTGTGACGATATTATTGGTTTTACAAAACCGGCCCACCAAGACATCCCACACCAAATCAAAGTCCCACTACACATGTTCACAATAAATCCAATCTACACCACTGCACCACCCGCACTCTCTCACTCCTCTCTCTCTCTCTCTACACAATGGATTCCCTCACTCTCTTTTCCACCGCCGCCATCGTTCTCGCCGGCGGCCTCTACTGGTTCATCTGCATCCTCGGTTCCGCCGAGCAGAAAGGCAAGCGCGCCGTGGACCTCTCCGGCGGCTCAATCTCGAAAGAGAAAGTCCAGGACAATTACAACCAGTACTGGTCCTTCTTCCGCCGCCCAAAGGAAATCGAGAAGGCGGAGAAGGTCCCCGACTTCGTCGACACCTTCTACAACCTGGTGACCGACATCTACGAGTGGGGATGGGGCCAATCCTTCCACTTCTCCCCCGCAATCCCCGGCAAATCTCACCGCGAGGCCACGCGGATCCACGAGGAGATGGCCGTGGATCTGCTCAACGTCGGCCCGGGGAAGCGGATCCTCGACGCCGGCTGCGGCGTCGGCGGCCCGATGCGCGCAATCGCCGCCCACTCCGGCGCGAACGTCGTCGGAATCACAATCAACGAGTACCAGGTGAAGCGCGCGCGCGCGCACAACAAAAAGGCCGGCCTCGACGGCCTCTGCGAGGTCGTGTGCGGGAACTTCCTCGAGATGCCGTTCGAGGACAACAGCTTCGACGGCGCCTACTCGATCGAGGCCACCTGCCACGCGCCCAAGCTGGAGGAGGTGTACGGCGAGATCTACCGGGTTCTCAAGCCCGGAGCGCTCTACGTCTCGTACGAGTGGGTGACGACGGAGCTGTACCGCGGCGACGATGCGGAGCACCGCGAGGTGATCCAGGGGATCGAGCGAGGCGACGCGCTGCCCGGGCTGAGGTGCTACAGCGACATCGCGGCGGTGGCGAACAAGGTAGGGTTTGAGATCGTGCAGGAGAGGGATTTGGCGAAGCCGCCGTCGCAGCCGTGGTGGACGCGGCTGAAGATGGGGAGGATTGCCTACTGGAGGAACCACATCCTCGTCACCATCCTGGCGTTCATCGGAATCGCGCCCAAGGGAGTGGTGGATGTGCACGAGATGCTGTTTGTGACGGCGGATTATCTCACCAGAGGCGGGGAGACTGGGATCTTCACGCCGATGCATATGATTCTCTGCAGAAAGCCTGAGTAAGTCGGATTATTACAACAATTTTTCCTGTTTTTTGTACTGTAATTTGCGTGGGGATTTGCTCTCTTCTGCGCTCTTGCTGTTTGCTTTTTTTTTTTTTTTTTTAGTTTTTTGGGGGTCTTTTTTTTTTTGTTAACTACTTATGGGTTTAATTTATCATTATGTTTTGGTTATTGAATTCAATTTGAATGAATAGCATTATGATTTCTTTAAGTAATTTCTTGTTTATTTATCTGCCTGAGTTTGTTGGATTTAGATTTGCTGATGTATGGTTGTGTAAAATTATGTGAAATTGGGGTTTTTTCATCCAAATTGTAATGAATTACTAGATGTTTAAGTCAAAATTGAGATTTGATAGTGTAAATGTAGGAGATATTTGAATTTATTGCAGCGGCTTAGACTGCCAAGTAAATCAGAATGTCCTTTTCCCCAAAGAGTACCTGCTCCTTGTGTTTTTATGGTACTATAATACTGGCATTTAAAATACTTGATTGATTAATTTTGTTGAGGCATATTGATTATTGGGGTGTGTCGACATGGGCACGTGACGATGAGTCATGTGAGGTCCATTGCGTGGTCCTCTCCTCCTAAATATGTCAAACAAATTAAAATAATTTTCTTGTACTGTCGTGTGTAATTTCCCCCTCTTTTCTATTTGGGGGTTTTCTTTTTAAATTCGATGTAGATTCTTGATGCGAATCACATTTTTAATATTGAAGTGATAATAATGGGAATCACACACTTGGAGGTGAAGTGTGATAATTTCTTGCTGGAGTTGAATTCTTAGATATTTTGTGTATTGCAACTCTTTCCTAGTTGTGATGATGTAAAAGAGTCAAGAAAAAAGTGGCTTTTGTTGAATTAGGCACGCCTCTTAAGTCTAAAGCTACTTTGTTTTGTTTTTTTTTTTTTGTCATTTTTCTTATTTAATTATTTTCTGAACTTGTTTTCTGGAAAAATCGAATATTTTTCAGTGATGAGATCCGATTTACATGTGCTCTACTTTTGGGAGATCGAATTGAATAATTTATTTGTTTCTTTTAGCAGATCTCTATGTTGTAAAGATGAGATCCATCTTCTTTTCTTTATTGACTCCTGCACATTATGAGCATGTAAACACCTAAAGTGAATCTTGAAATCTTGCTTATGATGAATGATTTTCTACATATTTTTACTTATTTAATTATTGCTTATTTATCTGGTTGGGATATTCGGACAAATGAAGTAGGATTAGGACAAGAGATCGGATCTGAGGGTCTGAGTGTGAGCAGATGATGTTTGAAGTTTAGTGCTTAGAATTAGTGAGAGAGCGGGTTTAAAGGGACAAAGGCCTCGTGGGAAGTGTGTGTGATGTGTCTTCATTTGAATCTGGTTTGTTTTTCTGTCTGTCTGTCATGTGCCTGCTTTTTTTTGCTTTTCTGTTTTTGTTGTTTATCGGACACATCTTTTTTAAGATCTTTTCAAGTCTGGTCGCCATTTGCTCTCTGCAAAATACCAATAAGCTAAACCATTTTTTATTTTCATGATATTTTACTTGAGTTTTGACAGGGGGATATAAAATAATGTTTCTTTTTCCAAATATTCGATGTATTTAGAGGAAAAACGAATAAGATAGAGAAAGATCAAGCAAAAAAAAAGAATGACAACAATAAAAGATTGTTTCTTAGTTTGGGCTTCAAATTTCTTTACGGGCTATCGTTATGAAACCCATACGTTATGAGAGCTTCTGAAACTTATGATTTTAGTATTATATGTGGAATATTAGTTTTTACATTAGCATGATTAGTTTATTGAATATATAATTATTAGAAAATATAATGGCATCAAGACTCAAGAACATTAATTTCAAGTTTCATATCCCGTGTTAGACATAATTAAGACACTTCTAATATATTTAGTATTTTAAATGTTTGATAATAAAAGGCCCAACAGGCCCAACTGGGTGACTTCCCTTCGACAAAATAGACCTAAGAGACTAAGCGGTGGCCGGCCAAGCTTATTCATAGCAACTTAAATTATAAAGTCACAAGAGCTTTTAAATTAATGAAAGAAAGTTCTCATTACAGACTGAAAATTATAATTAGAGTGAAATAATAAAAAAAAAAGTGTGAAAATAAAATTACAGTACTATGTAAAAATATTCGAGCTTATTTATGAGGTTGGAGAATTTATTCATGGGGAGACTTGTAAATTATTGCTTGTATTTGTATCTTTTAAATTGTTTAAAAATTTACATTGGCAAAAAATTCGCAAAACATATAAGTTCGTATTCAGCTTAGTACCAATTCTCCAAATGAGTTTATAATATGGTATTTATTTTGAGGTTGACATTTATAATATGGTTAATATAATTATAAATGTACAATCATGCACTAATTTTTTTTTACAAAGATTTTAGTCATTCTCACACAAGACTCTCTCATCTCATGAAAGACAATATTGTCCAACCTTTAAGAATTGAATTATGAAATGGCTTCAGTTTACTTAGAGAATCTCCAATGGGACGGATGTTCCGTTGCCCTTCCCGACGGACTTCCCGAAAACACCTCTTGCCACGTCATAAGGACCTCCCACAGCATTGCCATTTCATAAGGACATCCTACTGCACAGTGGCGAACATCCCCAAGGACATCCCGACGGACTTCCACAATAATAAAAATTCACAAACTCACCAAATTAAACAATTTACGGAATTAAAATTTAGACACGAATACGAAAATGCAACGATTTTTTTTTTTTTTTAAAACATACATATGCGTTGAATCTATATAGTTTGCCGCTAGCCGAACGGGTGTCTCGCTGATATGTTTTTGTTTTAGGCCTTCATAAATAAAAAATAAAAATTGCATCGGGACGTCCGTCGGTATGCCATAATGGCGGACGTCCCGGGAATGCGTTGGATCTCCCGTGTCCGCATCCCCCCACGCCTAATAGCAGACTTTCCACAGGGCGATCCGACGTCGGGACATCCTCCATTGGAGATGCTCTTAGTACTACTAGTGCTCTATAATTGATACAGAAATGAATTAGAAATTTCGTTATTAATTGAGAACTTAATGTGCCTCTAAATAAAATTGAATACTTAATTTGAACATTACAATGAGTTGGAACAGACTGTGTTAGCATAATGTGCTGTTCATAATAAACTAGGTTTTTCTGTTCGACCAACTACAAAGATCAGCTCCAACCTTACCACCCACCCACCCAATCAACCGCGCTTTGCCACCTGTCTTTTAATTTTGTCCATAATTTTGATCGAAGGGTCTATAACCTCCACCGACTCAAACTAATTAAATTACTTAGAATTAAATATGTGGCTGATTATCATGCCACTCTTTACACTTGTAACTTATAACCCATGAAAAGTGGATACGTTGTACATGTGATTCTTACCGGTATGAATGTCACCCCATTCCCCAAGAATCTAATTTTGTTGCAGTTTTCCAATTAATTTATTACGTCCAATAAAGACTAAAAGTAGACGACAGAGTTTGGTTCAAAATACAAGTAATCAAATACTACTACAATTTTTTTAGTTACAATGTTAATATGTAACCACTAATCACCATCTTACAAATCATATTTTAGAATGAACTAGTATATTAAATATGCTATTTATTTAATTTAATCTTGAATGGTAAGTTCTAGAACAAAGCACGATAATAGAATGTTTACTCGATTAAAATTTGCCGCTAATTTTGGATTTTGCATGTGATCTCACACTTGACATATTCATACGAATTTATGATAATTAAAATATGAGTTAGCTAAACATCCACGCAAAGGGCGCTTGTTTAACTAATAATCATCGTCCAATTTTTAATAATAATCCGGTTGAAAAACGTAATCAATTCACAAAAATCTAGCTAAAAAGCGCTGGAAGCAAAGTCAAGACTATTTTATTTAAGATGAAATTTAATCAATTCGATTAAGTACTATTCATCGAGCTAATATTTTATTCGATTCAGTACACTATAAATTGGCAGCATGAAAATTCAATTCAGATCACCCAAACCGTACAGAAATAAGCAAGCAATCGAGAAGAGGAGAGCAACCGTACCGTATCAAAAAGGGGGAAACGAAATGGAAGACAAATCGTCGCCGAGGAGAAGGTTCTCGAGATCGGGAAGAATTCAGAAACCTGTGGCGAGCAGTATTATGGAGGCGATTTCGCACATTAACGGCGGAGAAATCGCGGCGGAGGATGGACGGATGAAGATCGTGGTGAGGAAGGAAGATCTAAAGCAGGTGCTAGAGGCGATCAGGGAAAATGGCGGAGGCTGGGGGAGGCGGACGGCGGAGGCGAATTTGTCGCTAGAGCAGCGGCTGAATTTGATGCGTACAAGGCAGATTTTGAGGGCGGGCCGGCGTTCGTGGAGGCCCGTTCTACAGAGCATTCCTGAAGAAATATGATTTCATTTATTTTGTTATTTGGAGTTAATTTTAGGCATATTTTTGTGGAAATGCCTTGGACCTTTTATTTTCAAGGCGTTTCAGCTGGAAATGAATCATACTATTTTTTTCCTTAATCCTCTTTGCTTTTGAATAATATTGCCACTCCATGAATTATATACACAAGATAAAGGCAAAATACTGAAATAGCTTGTTCAGTTACTCTAACTCATAGAATCTAGTTCCACATTCTTAGATTGTTAAAAGCATTCTAAGATCATAACAAATGACAACAGGGTACACTACACTCTTATCACCTCTTAATTTTTCACACCAAAATATCTCAATTGTTCTCAAATTTTTTTCTTTAAATATACGGAGTATCTTATTTTAGCACAATGTTCGGCGGACGGCGAAGACAATCGCGGCAGGGTATTACACTACCTCATTTTCAGCAAGAACTCTAGTTTTATTGGATCTTCTATACCCTATTCATCGCAACCTATGCCCCACATAAGCACCCGAGATCCCCACTCAGTTGTTGGACGAAATTCAATTTTTTGAAGCTAGATCTGTCATTCGTGTTTCTTTAGCCCCAAAGGAAACAAGGTGGATCGTCAAAGTTTTACATCTAACCTCTACTTTTTTACAAAAATGCTTAATTTAATTTTACGTGTATAAAAGTTATTACTACTAAGAAAATGTTGCATCTTTAAATATTTTAATATTTTGAAATATTTATATACAGTTTTATTCATCTAAAATATATGTAACGACTATGTATATCAAGGACGGATCCAACTACTAGTTAGCATGGGCAAATGCCCCACCTCAAATTTCTATCATATATACATAAATTATACATTATAAAATATATTTGTTTTAATTTCTCACTAATTGTCCCTCTTAAATCTCTTAAATTTTGTCTATGTATATTTTTGCCCCCTCTTCATATAAATTCCCGGATCCGTCCATGATGTATATATCCCTCTTGTTTTTTCTAATTTTTCATACAAAATTTGTGGAAATGATATGTAAATAGTACTCCAATTTCATACCAGTGAAGTGGTACATGTTAAATTGAAGATTTAAGAACAAAACCAATTTCTTTATTACAAATTAAATTTATGAGAAATATTAGTATATTTTTTTCTCACACGTGTTAACATGGTTTGCATGTTTCTTCAAAATGAGCGATAATATGAAAACAGAAATCCAAGATCATTTTACTACATTGAACCTAAAAGAAGATTGAGTTTTTGTCTTTCCTAACACCATTTTCCTCTGTCAATTCCTTCCCCACACAAAATTAATGACAACAATATCTCATAAAAAATCTTTGAAAAAAGAATAAATTATAGCGTTATTCTCTTATCTCTAATGTTCTAATTAGCAAAATGTATTAGGCCATCCACAGCGGCAAAAAAAAATGTCCCGATCTCGTCTCGGAGGGACGAGACGCCAGCGAGACGGCGTTGTGGGCGTCGTCTCGTCCCCATCTCGTCGCCAGCGCATCCCGCGTCCCGTCGCGGCGAGGCACCCCGCGAGACGTCTCGCCACGCGCTTGGGCGACGTGGCGAGCTCCGGTTCGTGCGTGACGCCCACTCGCCGTCCCGCGAGTGGGCGTCGTTTATATCCGTTAAAATTGATTTTTTTTTTATTTTTTTTTAAAAATCAGAAAAAATTCAAAAAAATAAAAAATATATATAAAAAAAATTTCAAAAATTATACTAGCCGTTTATAGCCGTTTTTTATAATTTTTTAATTTTTTTTAAATTTTTTTTAAGCCCCAAATCACTTCTATAAATACCAAATCATTCCCACAAATTATCCACCATAAAAGAACTCTCTATGCTCACTCAAACACACTGCATTCCTCATCTCAAAAAATTTTTCTTCTCCCAAATTTAATCAATTCATGGATCCATTTGAGCAAATGCGTCAACTAATGGAACAATTGCTAGAAGAAGATCGACGTAGGGAGGAGGAGGAAGCCGCGGCGCGTCAAAAGCGAACCCGGAAATACATCCATCGTGACCGGGAGCAAGCCGCCGCAAGGTTGGTACGCGATTACTTCTCTAACAACCCGAGATGGGATGATACCTACTTCCGTCGCCGTTTCCGTATGTCACGCCCGCTATTTTTGCATATCGCAAATACATTGGCGGCCCGGGAAGAGTACTTCAAAGAAGGTTTCGACGCTACTGGCCGTCCCAGACACACAACGCTCCAGAAATGTACTGCAGCAATCCGTCAGCTTGCTACTGGACAAACGGCGGATTTGTTCGACGAATACCTACACGTCGGAGAAACCACTGGGAGACTTTGTTTGATGAACTTCTGCAAAGGCGTCCGGGCAGCCTTCACCGACGAATTTCTGAAGAAGCCAAACACCGTGGATTGTCAGTTTCTGCTCCAACTTCACGAACAAGCACACGGGTTTCCCGGGATGCTCGGGAGCGTCGATTGCATGCATTGGCAATGGAAGAATTGCCCAACAGCGTTGAGAGGGTCATACACGAGCGGCCACAAAGGCACCCACCCCACCGTTATACTCGAGGCCGTCGCCGACTACCGGCTATGGATTTGGCATGCGTATTTCGGGGTCCCTGGCTCGAACAACGACATCAACGTGCTCAACCACTCCGACCTCTTCACCGAAGTTCTGAATGGTAAAGCGCCGACCATCAACTTCGTCGCTAACAACCGCCAGTATAAAATGGGGTACTATCTTGCCGACGGCATCTATCCGAAGTGGCCAACCTTCGTGAAGACGTTCAACAGGCCTGCGAACGAAAAACAGGCTCTTTTTGCGCAGAAGCAAGAGGCTGCTCGCAAGGATGTGGAGAGAGCGTTCGGGGTTCTCCAAGCTCGATGGAACATTATCAAAGCCCCGGCTCGTACGTGGTTTATAGATAATATGGTCGACATCATGTATACGTGCATAATCTTGCACAACATGATTGTTGCCGACGAAGGACCTCAGGCGGGAAATTGGTTCGACCTTGAGACCGCGGGAAGCTCTACCGCAAGTAGTCCGCCTCGCAATGGATTGCATCCGTCTTTGGAAGAGCGGATGTGTATTCGAGCTAGGACACGTGATTCTACCGCCCACGGCCAACTCCAGGAGAATCTAATGGAGCACATTTGGGCAAAATTTGGCAACGAGTAGACGCAAATGATCTTCATTAGACAACTTTTTGCCTCCATTTTTTTTAATGGTGTGTATTTTTATTTTTTTAGGATTTTAATTATGTGTGTTTTTTTTTTAGGATTTTAATTATGTATTTTTTTTTAGGATTTTAAATTGTAATTTTATTTTATTTAATGAAGTGTGTTTTTTATTAATTGGATTTGTTGAAAATAAAAATGAAAAACGAAATTGAATGAATAGTTAAGAGATGAGATGGTTAAGAGATGGATGAATGTGGGTGCTATCTCTTAGTTAAGAGATGGAGTGAAAAGTACAGTGGAATCCATGAATAATGAATAGATGAGACGGTTAAGAGACGGATAAGAGACTGCTGTGGATGCCCTTAAATCCTTCTTAAAATAATAGTACACAATTATCATCTGTTATGTCCCCAAATTTGTGCATACTTATCTCTTTATCATCTTAGGTTACAATTTTCTAATCTTCTATCTGTACATTGGTGTACTATTCTCTAAATGGGTTTAGCCCAATTTATTTCAATATTTGAAACATTTTCTTTTCTAGATGATTCGTAGTAATAGAATTAGGTAAAATTTATTTACTTACAATTCTATTGTTCTCACATTAATATTATTATTAAAAAATACTCAGTAACATATTTTCCGACAAAACTTTCATCAAAATCGAAAAGAAAGAAATGTTAACGATACTCCAATTAAACAAGCCAAGGATGCCAATAACTGAAATAACGGTCTTTCTCTCGAATCCAATTTCAATTTCGAAAATAATCTGCTAGCGAGTTTCCAAGAAAAAATGGCTAAAGAATTGCTAAATCTTCGGCTCCATATCCTACCTCCCACCTCAGAATACAGATATTTTCCTGCAATTCAAGCTTCAAACAAATCCCCGAATCATGGGCTTCGAATCAGAAGCCGTAATTCGAGGAAAAACACCACCTCCCCAAGAAGAAGGAAGTTTAGAAGCGTCGAGGGTTCAATTTTGTCGATTAAAAGACTGCTTTATTGTGTGAGTTCTGGTTGTTTGGAGACCGCACTCCAACTGTTTGACAAAATGGATAAATCGGACATTTTTGTTTGGAATGTGATGATTAGGGGTTTAGTTGACTCAGGAATGTTTCAAGAAGCCGTAGAAATGTATTATCGGATGCAAATTGAAGGAATCGAAGCTGATAATTTCACTTTCCCTTTTGTGATCAAGGCGTGTGTTGGTTTGAAGGAAGGGCAGAATGTTCACTCAATGGTTATTAAGCTTGGTTTTGATGAAGATGTGTATATATGTAATGCACTGATTGTGATGTATGCTAAGGTTGGCTGCATTGAGGAATCTGAGAGAGTTTTTGAGAGGATGCTGGTGAGGGATTTAGTTTCGTGGAATTCAATGGTAAGAGGGTATGTTTTGGTTGGAGATGGCCGGAGCTCATTGATGTGTTTCAAGAAGATGCAGAGAGTTCGAGCTGGACTTGACAGGATCAGTTGTGTAAGTGCTTTGGGTGCTTGTGTGCTTGAGCGTCGTTTGTTGAGTGGAAAGGAGATCTTTTGCCAAGTGGTTAGAAATGGGCTTGATCTAGATCCGATGATTCAGAGCTCGGTCATTGATATGTTTGGGAAATGTGGTGAGGTTGATTATGCTGAGAGATATTTCGAGAGAATTGTAGAGAAGAATGTGGTCGTTTGGAATTCGATGATTGGTGCATTTGCAGTGAATGGTAAACCGTTTGAGTCGTTTTCTTGTGTGGAAAAGATGCAAGATGGTGATAACTATGTGGCACCGGATACTGTCACGTTGATTAACCTGCTTCCTTCTTGCTCAAACCTCAGAGCACTGTTACAAGGCAAAGCCGTTCATGGATATGCGTTGAGAAAAGGGTATTTGTCTCATTTAGTATTGGAGACTGCTCTTGTTGATATGTATGGTAAGTGTGGGAGATTAGTGCTTGCGGAGAGTGTGTTTTGTAGTATGAAGGCTAGGAACTTAGTGTCGTGGAATGCTATGATTGCTGCTTTTGTCCAGAATTCGAAGGAAAGAGAAGCCTTGGAAACTTTTAAAGATTTGCAGCTTGAGCCTTATGTACCTGATGAGATGACATTTGCTTCGACTCTTGCTGGCTATGCTGAAATCGCCTTACCAAAAGAAGGGGAACAGATTCATGCCCAAATCTACAAATTGGGGATTTCATTAGGTGTTTGTGTGGCTAATGCATTGATCCATATGTATTCCAAATGTGGGGATCTTGAGGCTGCGCGTAAAGTTTTTGATAGATTGGAGTTGAAGGATCTTGTCTCGTGGAACACTATCATCATGGCGTATGCTATTCATGGTTTTGGATCATATTGTTTTGGGATTTTCTCCGACATGATAAACGAAGGCCATGAGCCAAATGGAAGCACGTTTGTTTCCCTTCTGTCGGCTTGCAGCATTGCTGGCTTACTAGATGATGGTTGGAACTTTTTTGACTCGATGAAGAGGGATTATGGAGTCGATCCCGGTATAGAACATTATGGTTGTGTGCTTGATTTATTAGGCCGTGCTGGTTATCTTGAACGTGCTAAATGCCTCATAGAGGAAATGCCACTGGAGCCAACTTCTCGGATATGGGGATCTTTGTTAGCTGCTAGCCGGCATCACAGAGACATTACGATGGCTGAGCTGGCTGCAGATCGTATTTTCTCTCTAGATAGTGATAACACAGGGTGCTATGTCTTGCTTGCCAACATGTATGCTGAAGTCGGGAGATGGGAAGATGTGGAACGCATTAGAAATTTGATGAAGAAACAAGGATTGAAGATGACCAGCAGCTGCAGCATAGTGGAGCACAATGGTATAACTCACAATTTCAAGAATCATGACAAAACACATGGTGAGAGCTATGCTGTCTATGAAGTTCTTGATATTCTTTCAAGAATGATAGGCGAAGACAGCCTGCATTTTTCGGGTGTTTCTGAGCTCAAGCCGGTAGAGTCACTGAAAGCCAGAGGTAATTCTCCGATGTTCCACAGTGTAAGGCTGGCTACTTGTTTTGGTCTGATCAAGACAGCAAGAGGGCAGACCGTGCTTATAAGAAAGAACGTGAGGTTGTGTGAAGATTGCCATTCTGCAACGAAGAAGATCTCACTCGTTACGAAGAGGGAGATTGCTGTAGGAGATTCAAAAGTGTTTCATCATTTCAAAGATGGGAGATGCTCTTGTGGAGATTATTGGTAGTAGGTGGTAGCATCTCTCGGTTGATTTTGCAACTTAATTGATTCGAATCAAATTTGAATCTTGTTGCCGCGAGCTTTGAGAGGGCAGTGAAAGATCCACATCGATGGGGGCAGCGTGTTAGGAGCTAGCTCGACACACCACAGACTCGGAACAAAAGACAGATGGAATCAGAAGACTCAAATGTAGCAATAGGAAGGCCAGGTAAGAAAAGGTAGTTACAGAGTTTGGTAATGTATGTATAATTGAATGCAATTGTATAAAATGTCTTATTCACATATATGTTTGATTATTTAGACAATATCTGTTGTATTCTAGACCTAAAGGGTTGGCTTCTCACATGCAATTATGCACGAAGTGATCATTTTGGAGTGATTGTTGTATAGAGTATGTTTTAGTATATTAATGTTTAATCTATGCATGAATAATGCCATGTTTGGCTCAGCACATGTGATGTTACATATACTACATATTAAATGAAGCGTAAGTTATGAACATAGATTTTGTCTTAGTAATTTTGTGTCAGACCATCTAAATTATTTTATTTTAGCAGTACCAAAAAAAGCTATAGATATGTCCTTTAAATGTAATTTATGATGAGAAAACTGGTGAAACTAGAAAAAAAAATTGGGCCACAATCAAAACCACACATAGTCCAAAAATTACTTTTATGTGCATGAACTGGGTGTTTGTTACGGTCTAGGAAATATTATCTGTTGCAAATTTATAATATTGGAGATGTTACATTCGGATTGAAAGATTTGAGAAATGAATTTGAATTCATATTAGCAAATACTATACAACTCCATGTGATTGTTGAATTGAAGCATTTGGATGTAAATTGTAATCCATCACTTTTAAGCTTTTCTTTCAAATTTCATGTCACCCAATTATCATATGAAGTTTTCAGTGTATTCAATTTCCCACGTGAGCGTGGTTGTAAGATAACTTGTCACACTACCTTAAACAAGTGTTGAAAAACTTAATTTTTGGCAATCCGCCACGTACTATTACTTATCGAATGGATTTTAATGAAAGAATAGTCAGCGAGAATATTATAATTTTGTAAAATCCAAATTCACATCATTTAAGGTTCACATTTAATTACGTAACTCCTTATTCCTGAAATATTTTCTCCTTGCAATTTATAAATGAATTTGAATTACAAATAATATCGTGAACTACGTATCAATTCTGTCATGTTAACTTTTGACTATATTAAATTATTAAATTGCCGACAAGAAATAGAAATCTAGAAACGATGTGAACAATATAGCTTCTTCCACTATTCAATTAAAATCCAAGAAAAAAGATGGGATGACAACGACCTAACTTTGCTAAAAACAGACCTCACAATTATTTCGTTACTCAGCCTCATAATTATGCCAATGTTCATTTCGCATGCTTTTGTGTGGTTTATATATTTTTTTTATTATATATAATAGGAAAAAAGTTTGCACAGCTTGTAGAATTTCAATGGCCAAATAATTTTTTATATAATTAAAATATTTGTGTTCTATATAATAGACGTAATAATCAACAAGGTACATGTTTTACATAATCTCCAATTACTTATATCAAACACAAAATCATTTTAATTTAAAATGTCATACTATTAAATAATGATTTTACTTCAACCATTTATAAAAAATTTAATTTAAAAGAATATTTTATATCCAAAATTTTAAAAAATATTTTATATCCATTTAATTCTTATATTCAGCAAAATCTCAAAAAGTGAATTTTACTATACTAATATTGTTGTAAATCTAAAAATATGTATTTGTTTGTTAGATATAAAAAAAATGGAATAGATTTCAAAATACGGAGCCATTTTTGTGATGTATTAGCACTCCCAGTGCTCTCCCTAAAAACTCCCTTATTTCTCCCTAACTCCTGCCACATCAGCGCCACATCAGCACCAAAATTTATCCCCAGTTTTTAGCCAACTTTTAGCCAACTGCTCCAATGGTTTCTCCCTTATTTCTCCCTTATTTCTCCCTAACTCAACATTTCATTTTTACATCATCATTTTTAATATTATTTAATTTTCCCTACAAATGTGTTTAATAAATAGATTTATAAATGAACAATTCGTCGTTGTATTAATCATTGGAAAATATAATACAACGAGAAAAAAAAAACTACAAATAAAAAACCATAAAAAACAAGGATTTAAAAAACTAAGAGGGAGGAGCGTCCGGCGAGAGGCCCATCTTGATCTTCATATTTTGGATGGTCGACCAGAGGGACTGCTTCTCTTCTGGGGTGCCGCCGCCGGTGAAGTACAGCGTGTAAAGCTGCGCCAGAGTGGCGGCATTGGAAGAGAACGTGGCTTGTTGTAAGAACGGGGATTCCGACTGGGCATCTGACGATGTGCCCTTCCCCTTCCGCCTCCCCTTCGCCTTCTTCGCTCCCACAGGGCGGTCGTGCGGACCATCCTCAGACAAGTCGATGGGGATCGCGCTGCCCTCACTCTCCGCACCGCTAAGTCGCGAGCGCACCGATTTCCCGTGCAGCGCGCTGTGCATCTCCGTCCGGAATTTGGGGAGATCCTTCAGCCTATCATAGATTTTCCAATACTTGAAGCCCTTCGACAAGAACTGGCCACTATACATCTGGATGGCCTCATCTCGGACCATGTGCTCGTTTTGGCCACTCGTCATGTTCGTCATCAAGTTAGAATATATATCGTTGAAATGGCCGCAGTCCCTCATGAGGCGCTCCCAATGCCGGCGGATCGCCTCACTGCCATGGTCCTTCATCGAGGCAGTCTTGTTGGTCGTGTACTTCTCCGTAACCTGCGCCCAGAACATGATCTCAGTCCGGTAGTTGCTGCGCTCCGCGTCTTGCGTCGTGTCCGCCCAGCAGTTGGCTATCAGCTCGGACTCTTCGAGAGTGTAAGTAGTCCTTGTCCGCTTCGGCTTCTCATCGGAAGCCGTATCAGTCGCAGCCGTCGACGCCGGCGCCTTCCCCTTCCCGCTCCTGGAAGGCGGCTCGGCGGGCGTTTCTTCCACCTCGTAGTCGTCCGTGCTGAGTGTCGGATCCGTTGTGTACGTCGCGGCCTAAGATTCTTCGTCGCCTGGGGTTGATCCAGGGGTGTCGAACAACGATGTGACTATCTGGGGGCGATACACATCGTCGGCTGGAGAGGGCATGCTGAGGGCAGACTGGAAGTACGGAGAAAGTCTGCGTGGCGTAGGAGTCTGCAATGGGGACGGACCCGCATATGGATATTGGCCGGGAGGAGAACCCATCGACAACAACGAGCTCATCCACTGCTCATTTGCTTCATCAGTGTTGGGAATTTGCGAACTCGACTCTTTGCCCTTACCCTTACTTTTTCGGGAATTTTTCCTATTTGAACTCATAATTTTGAAGATTGAATATAGAAGATTGAGAAAATGAAGATTATGTGTGATGAATGGAGGAGGAGGAGGAATTATATATAGGGGAGTAAAAATAGCCGTTGGGTATTTAAAAAAAAAAAAAAAAAAAAACGCCGAAAATACGCCGAACGCGCCCTACAGTGGCCGGCGTTCACTCGGCGATAAATCGGCGTTAAAACGGGAACCGGCGTTAATTCGGTAGAATTAACGCCGGAAAAACGCCGACTTCTCCCCATTGCCGGCGAAAACTCGGCGATACCCGGCGTTAAAACGCCGGTTTTTATCGCCGAGTGCATTGGGAGTGCTCTTATAGAATTTGGAGTATTGATAGAGAGATAGTCTAATTTCAATTCTCTAAGAGCATCTCTATCCGTGCTCTTAACTAAGTGGGTCCGGACCCACTTTTACTTCTTGTCTTTAGCTAAGAGCACAACACCCACATCCGTGCTCTTAGCTAAAGACAAGTTCAAGGGTCCCACCATTCTATTATTCAATTTAAATACTCCAATTATTAAAAACATTTCTACATTATAAAAATACATTAAAATTAAAAATTACATAATTAAAATCCTAAAAAATAAAAATTACATAATTAAAATACTAAAAAATAAAAATACATAATTAAAATCCTAAAAAATAAAAATTACACACGTCGAAGACTAGTCCTCTAACCCCAATTGCCTCTTGAGACCCCAGATCATTTGCTCATGTGTTGCAAGTTGCTCCGGAGTCATCTTAGACGTATCGTTCAAATAGAGTTGACCCAAGAGGGTCCACAACATGTTGTTCGGGGGTGGAGGAGGTACAAAGGGAGCCGAAGCGGGGGCAGCTGGAGTCGGGGCGCGACGACGGGTGGTCGTCGCCTTCTTCCTTCCTTGCGGTCGGCGGGAACTGCTCGGGCCAGCGTCGGGGCTATCCAAGTTAGTTCCGGCAAGCTGGGTAGCCACATCATTGGAGGCGCCGTCGCATAGGGCTACCGACCTCGACCGTTTGCTGGAGGAGGATGCTACTATGCCGCCCCTATACTTTGGATGTTGGCGCCCCTCCTGCCAACAATCGAGGTACTTGAACGGTTTGAACTCCATGCGTTGGTAGGTCGCCAAGGCGGCAGTGATGATGTCGAGTTCGCTCGTGCCGCTCCCCGCCGACCGCTCTTCCTGGAGGTAAATCCCCTGAAACTTACCGATTGCCTCGTTGCATCTGAAGATGCAATTGCGCACCATACTCTATTGCGATAGATGGTTCCCTCCGGCCGGGTTTCATTTTAAAGATGAGTGATGCGCCACCAATACGTTTCCCCGGTCTGGTTCGTGCCAACTTCCGGATCTTTGGAGACTGCCAAGTAGGCTTTGAACATCGCCATCATCTCACCCGGAGTGTACGGGGTGCGGGTGCCACGAACAGGAGGAGTAGGAACAGAAGTAAGAGTAAAAGTAGAGCTGTTGCTCCCTCCCGAACCCGGAGGCGTTTAGGTCGTGCACCGGGTAAGGATGGTAGCCACCCGGAGTTTGCGAACCTTGGGTTTGAGGAGGGGCCGTAAATTGTGTTTCTGGACTAGGGAATTCGTCGGAGTTGAACCAATCGTGGTTCCAACCACGATTGTCGGAGGGGTGATCACCGGAGCCGGACATTGTGTAGTGTGGTGGGAATTTAGATGAGAGAGTATGAGGAAAAAAGATGAGAGAATGTAGATGATGATAGAATAGATGAGAATGTGATTTTTTTGTGTTGAAGTGAGGGTATTTATAGATGAAAATGTGAATTTTGGGGGGGGGGGGGAATTGAAAAATAAATTAAAAGTGGGAAGAAAATGGATATATTTTTTTGGGAAGTGGGAATTTTTTTTTTTTTTTTAAAAACATTTTTTCCAATTAATTTCGCATTTTTTTAAAAATAAAATTTTAAATCGCCAACGGCTATGACGTTGGCAAATGAGGCGTCGCTACGTGTGCTGCTCAGCGGCACAGACAGACGAGCATCATCAGCGGACGGACGGCACCGTGCTCAGCGGCACGGACGGACGAGCACCGCAGCCTTCACCGCTACGGATGCTCTAACTCCCCATAAATTTACTCTGTTCTAGTATCTTATTTACTTTTTTCTGTTTGTCATTAGGAATTTTATTTGAGTTCGGCACGATTTTAAATAAATGTAAAGGAAAGTGGTTGAGACCAGATAGTAGAATGTGATACCCTTGCAATAGATTATAAGTAGAATGAGTTACTAAAATGTGAAGTCTACCTATCATTTATAGTAAAAAGTAAAAGTAAACTGGAATTCCTAATAGTTGACTATGGAAGTATATTTTTTTTTGCAAAATAATAGTACTAGTAGTCACCTAAAGTGTGTATATCTGTTCAAAAAATCGTGAGACAGTATAAAAATATACTCCTGTATATCTGTTCAAATTTTAATAAATTATTTTATTTTACAGATAAATAAATAAATTATTGAAGCATGAGTCCTTTTATATGTAGTGATTACTCCTGTGGGTATAATAAATTAGTAGTGTACAGTCCATTTATTAAAATAAAATAAAGAAAATCTATTGTATTAACTGATGTCAAAATGTGACCCTATTTGTTTACGGAATAGATAATTTTTTTCTCAATATTATAACCCGTATATATATAACGGGGGTCGTTATGATTGCTAAATAATCGCAATGTCCACGATTCTCGGTCAAAAGGACTTTTTTAGTTGCAATTTGCAATAAAATATTAATATACAGGTGTAAAACATAATTAAAAATAAGTAATTGCGATTAGGGAATGAACGAACGACTAACGATAAGCGCTACACCCAACTACAAATAATTTACACAAAAAATATGAATTAATACTAATATAACTCAAACCAAATTAATTCTTCACTCAACTATATAACTATTTACACAAAATTAAACCTAAAAACTCCAAAAAAACAACCCTAGCGAAATTGTATATTCACAAATATAAACGGAAATGATTTGTAACCAAAACAAAGAGTAAAAAAAAAGAATTTATCCACCAATCAAAACAAAGCCTCCGCAAAAAAATGCAGCTCCGTTTTAAGCAGTCCACGGCTCATCAGTCAACTTTATCATCATCGCCGTCGCTTTTCTCAGCGGCGATCCAACGGCCGAAAACCGCGGAAACGACGTCGCTGAAGCATCCGATCAAACCGCAGCACTTCCTCTCCAGCCGCCTCCACCACGGGCTGCCGTCGTCACGCGCCTCCCCCATCGGCTGCAGGTACGCCCACGCGGCGTGCTGCACCAGCGGATCCTTGATCGGGATCTCTCTCCAGCTGCCGCTGGTCGGCGAGGCCGCGGCCGGCGGCGACGACGACGGAATGAGGTCCTTCAAGCTGGTGTAGCCTAAATTCTCGAGCGCGATCATCTCGATGTCGTCGGAGACGTTGTGAATGCCGTTGGCGGAGGCCGGGAGAGGTAAGGTGTGGCTTTTCACTGGGAAATTGATGAGATTTTGGTGGTTGATTGTGGGGATCTCCATTGGAGATTAGGTTTTTTGTATTAGGATTTGTTTTTTGATTTGACAATTAGGTATTATTATCATACTAGTAACATGGAGCTGGATTTTAACATGATAGAATCAAGCATAATTTTGGAGAGAGAAGGTGTGAGAGTGTTGGGAAGGAAGAGGGATTTGAGGATGGGAGGGAGGTGAGTGAAGGTGGGGTCCACGCGCTGCGAAAGGGGATTGTGTTGACACGTGGAGGTACTGTGGTGGGGCCGGGGTCCCGGGCGCGTGGAAGCATACGTTTTTGTCTTATCTAAATTCCGAGGTGTTTTTGTTAAAAATAAATAGATTATGATTTAATAATATGATTTGACGAAGATTCAGATTTCATCCACCTATGACCTAACCTAACCTTCAATGTTGTAATCACTAAAAAGATTTTCTCAGCCCATTAAAAAAATATTTTACAGAGTAAGACGTACTTTTGTCTCAATATTTCACTTCACAATTACGAAATTCATAAACCCGAATGTGCTACTAGTGTTAACTTTTTAAATATCAAACTCGAAATGAAAAGGTTTATTAAGTTTTTGACTTATTAGGTACCAATAGTTGATGCTACATGTGTGCATAAAACAGAATCTTATTTTGACCTATTTTTGTAATCTCAAAACCTATTAGTATTTAGTAATAGTTTATAAACAGAAAATTATAAAAATTAAATAGGTTTTGTTGTACTCCATACTTAAAGAACTTATGCACTGGTATTTCACAATAATTAGTAGAGTTACTTCTAAGTTAACAATTGGAACATAAGTTGAAATGAAGAACTTACTACACTTAAATTAAATTGTTAAACCACACAGTACATTAGTATGGAATTGGTAGATAGTTGGCCAAAACGCTTTTACCTTCTGATAAAAAAAAAAACGAGTGTTGATGATTGATTGATGAATGTGTCAGGTGATGCGATTTCAGTTTGGAAAGTAGTGAGCTCCAAAGTGACGTCATAATATCGTATACAACAGCTTCACCTCCACATGGAATTTGACTTCTGGTGATGGTGATAGGCTGCATCAAATTGTTTACGTTATCTAAAGAGATTTTGTCCCAAAAAAGAGTCTCTCTTGAATCGCGTTGCGTTGGACATCGTTAACGTGTGCATGTCCTAATTTAGTAATCTTTCTGGAAAATAAAAAGAATTTAGTTTTTTTGTTGAGTGATTTTATGAATTGTTATTACTTAATGGATTGGTTCATATGATCGCTGAGTTATTCATTTTGGCTTTAAATTCATTATTTCCGAATTCCACTGTTGAAAGGTTATAAAAAGTTGATTTCTGATCTTGTTTCTTCAAACAATCACTTGATTTTGGGTGTTTCTTGGGTGTTTCCAAAGAGTATTACTACTGTATTAGGATTTTGAGTTTTTTACCCCTTTTTGCTACCTAAATTTCAGTATTCACACAATGTTGCCCCACAATGTATTTGTCATCATCAAAGAAACCTTTAAATATATAACAAACGGGGAAATAATTTATGAGTATTCTTTGTAATCGGATTCTCCAATACTTCTCCACATAAGAAATATCGACGCTTCTGTCTGTATATGTTGAAGAAACTGCAGGAAAATGTGTAATATATTGAGGTGAAGGAAGCATCAAGTGCTCCCTTCTCCCTCTCCACCACCTCAACAAGAGAATGGGAGCTAACTCGAATAGCCCTAAGTCTTCTTCTGTGAAGAAGATGAAATCCAACACTCTAAAATCTCTTCTACAACATGATTCCATGCACAGTGGCATAAGGCTACTGCATAGAAGCTCAGAGCATGATAAGATTCTCTCTCTCATTTCATGCTGCGCTTACTACACGTACGCTTTCAGCGATCCATCATCATCAGAATCGCCCTTGTTGCATAGCTTCATCAAGCTTTTAGCTGTGCTGAAGCCGATGGCCAAGGGGAAGGGGCAGGGGCAGGGGCCAGGGCCTTGCCTGCCCGATGAGATCCTCTCTCCCCTCTTTACTATGACACAGGATCACCTCTTCCGGCCCCTCCCGCCCCCCAACACCTCCATCACCTGCATCTTGCCTGATGACGATGACCTCATTGCCACCCCGTCTGCAGCCTGGCCCCACCTCCAGCACGTCTACGACATCCTCCTCTGTCTAGTCGCCAACATGGACTCAAAAACTCTAGGGGAGTATATCAAGGAGTCCTTCATTCTGAACCTGCTCGCCCTCTTCAAGTCAGATGACCCGAGGGAACGGGAGAGGTTGAAGAATGTGTACCACCGAATATACTCCAAGCTACACGGCTTGAGATCCTTCATGAGGAAGGCCATGAACGATGTTTTCTTGCATTATACATTCGAAGGTGATGAGAGGCATGCTGGGATAGGGGATTTGCTGGAGATATGTGGGACGATCATCAATGGGTTTAGTGTGCCGTTGAAGGAGGAGCATAGGATATTCTTGATGCGGGTTCTGATGCCATTGCACAGGCCTAAAGGGATGCAGGCGTATCACAAGCAGTTGGCTTACTGCGTCTATCAGTTTGTGCAGAAGGAGCCGCTGCTTGGAGTAGCCGTCGTTAGGGGGATTCTCCGGTACTGGCCAATCACCAACTGCCAGAAAGAAGTTGTGCTCATAGGGGAGCTTGAAGATTTGGTTGAGAATATGGAGATTCTAGAGTATAAGGCTGTTGCTTTGCCTTTGTGCAAGCGGATAACTAAGTGTTTCAACAGTCCAAACTCGCAGGTTGCAGAACGTGCACTCTACATGTGGAACAACGAACGGTTTGTGAAGATGGCATTGCAAGCAGCGGAAGAGGTGCTGCCCGTGGTGGTGGGAGGAATGGAGGAGAATCTGAGAGGGCACTGGAGCAAAAGCGTGCGCCAGCTTACACAGAATGTGAAGGAGATGCTGGTGGAGATGGAACCGCTGCTCTACTCCTCGTGCCTATCGCAGTTCCATCATAGCCGGTCAGAGGCGGAGACCAGACGGCAAGAGAGGTGGGAGAGACTGGAAATGGAATTCAATGCCATTCAATTCATCCAAGAATACCTCACTTCAAGTCTTCCCGATTAAGGCACTGTTAACTTCTTCGTCTCGTATGACATTGTGATACAAGAGTTTCGAATTATGCACACTTCGTTAATTCGATACATTACAATTGATGAAAGAGTTGATTATACTGCTTAAACATATCAAAATGTGCACTTAAAATTACTCGATGGAGCACATGCTGAACATGCTTTTACATATACATACAAATGTAATGAATAGTTAAAGTGTGCTAGTGAATCTTTAATCTTTATGGACTCGAATTCAAATACTATTAACTTTCATCTGGTAAATACCATCTAAATTCAAATAATTAGTGCACTATACTAAAACACGAAAGCAAACTCCCACTTATTGATGAAGAAGATACAGAACACTAAATAGTCCAGTGACATTTAGAAGTTGAAAACAACTCCCTTACATGAGAAAACAATGCATGCAATAAATAGTTCTGGCTGTAAGCAACAAAATGTTTCTCGATTCTTAAATATAAAAGAAGCCAAATACTCTTCTTCCCTAGAGCGAAATAATAACACGAAATAATTACCGGATCTAACTGGTTCTCTTTACCAAAGAATATCATATTCTTTCACCTGCCGGAGAGACTTGGCTTCCATGGGCCGCCGATCGACGACAACGCTTATTCCAAAAGAGCTAGAGGAGATAAAACCACCCAACGTAATATACACCAAACAATATATCACAAAGATGCCAAAACAAATACTCCAGTGGAAGAGCTTCTCACTTTCTCTCTCTTCTCTCTCAGTTCGATGCATCCCTGCTGTAATATTGGTCGAGCGTCTTCGCTGGGATACGGTGGAGCAGTTCTCGGGGGAAGATCCGGAGAAGTGTCCATGCCAGATCGAGCGACTGGAAGATGTTGCGGGTGTCATAGGCCCCTTGAGCAACAAACTTCTTCTCGAATTTATCAAGGAATTCGAGATATAGCTGCACATTCAAGCAGTTTTGGTAAGTATTTCTTTTAACTTGTGTTGATGTGATTGATTTATGTGCATATGTGGAAATGACAAACCAGATCTTCTGAGGAAAGAGCTTCTTCTCCGACCACGGCTTTCATTGCTTGAACATCCTTTCCGATGGCATAGTTTGCATAGAGCTAAGCATACAGAAATAAAGAAATTTAGCCAGATAAATAAAACAAAAATAAAACACTGCTTTACCACATCATGTCCATGAAGACCAATATTTTATGATAAAATAGAAATTGTACCTGGTTAGACACATCGGAGTGATCCCTACGAGTCATGCCCTCACCAATAGCACTCTGCAAAAGTAATAGAGTGGCATTGTAAAACATGGCACCGGACTATCTATAATTCCTCCAGAAATGATCAAACAAAATAAACTGCATTTTTTCTTTTTCAACTAACCTTCATTAGACGAGACAATGATGGCAGCACATTGATTGGAGGGTAGATCTGTAAAGATCGAGAACATTAACTCAGTCAAATACTGGAACTAGGTGATAGGAATAAATGCATCCATTTGTAACATAAGGAGCACACTGATGACATGACTTTTCAACGGAGTATACCATTTTCAGAACAGCCAGTCATTTCAAACGTGGCAATAACACACTACAATAAATCATGTGAACCAACTTTCTAAATTTATAAGAACTCCCAATAATTAGAACTAGCAACCTAAAGTTAAGACATGAGTGAATTAAGGTGCAATTGCTTGTATATGATCAACCAGAGATTGACTGGAAAGTGCCTCTATGTGTTTACCTGCCTATTGTAAAGTTGTCTGTCAATGTATATCTGCCCTTCAGTAATATAACCAGTAAGATCTGGAGTTGGATGTGTAATATCTGACCAATTCAAACAACCAAAAGATTAGATTAAGGTTAATCTGCAAAGATACTATCATATTAATGATAACACACACACGTATTATGTATAAACAAGATCGCCAGACAACTAATGTCAGATGTTGCCATATATATTACCATCATTGGGCATGGTCAAAATAGGAATTTGAGTGATGGATCCTTTGCGCCCTTCAATACGTCCAGCTCGTTCATAGATGGTTGCAAGATCAGTGTACATATAACCAGGATAACCACGTCTTCCAGGCACTTCCTCTCGAGCAGCAGACACCTAAAAAGGAGGTAGTTAATCCTTGTCAGGCACATTATTTTTATAGGTTAATAACACTGACACAAACAAACATCAAGTCAAAGCCAGAAATGACGGTACTGAGAAAAGATGCATACCAAGCCACCTAATTAGAAATGTTTGAATATAAAACAGACACATGTTAAACTTTATACTAGCAGTTAAAAATAAGGAAAACCATCTCATCAGTACACGTCACCGACAAAGCTGGATGTTTTGTCAGGAGTTACCTCACGAAGAGCATCAGCATATGAACTCATATCTGTCAATATGACAAGAACATGCTTTCCGCATTCATATGCTAAATATTCTGCAGTTGTCAGAGCAATACGGGGTGTAATGATGCGCTCTATAGTAGGATCATTGGCCTGCAGAAACGCTAATATTAGGAAATATAAATGAAGAATCTTCATCCAGGATTTTGCATAAAATTAACAAATCCCAAATAAGGAGGTCCATATTACTCACCAAGTTCAGGAAAAGAGTCACTCTCTCCATAGATCCATTTTCCTCGAAATCACGTTTGAAGAACTGAGCTGTCTCCATGTTGACTCCCATAGCAGCAAAGACAATGGCAAAATTATCCTCTTCACCACCACCCTGCATAACAGAGTAGATTATAATAACAATGCTGTTGCTTAGGAATCACCTCACACTGTTTCATAAATTATAACAAAGCAAAATATTCAATTGTGAATTATGTGGCAATTTTCCCCAAAGCACCTCAAGAAGATTATCAGATTTCTCCAGTCGTTTGACTAGACCAGCCTGGCGACAGATCTGAGCTGCAATTTCGTTGTGGGGAAGACCAGCAGCAGAAAAAAGAGGAATTTTCTGTCCACGAGCAATCGAGTTCATGACATCAATAGTGGAAATTCCAGTCTGAATCATTTCTTCAGGATAGGTTCTCTCACTAGGATTGATTGAACTACCTGCAGTAACAGGTTAAATTATACATCAACTTATGGCCACTTCGCATATATGCATAATGGTGGTATAACTAATATTCCATGGATACTTGCCAGAGATATCCAAGTAAGCCTCAGGAAGAATAGGAGGACCATTGTCAATGGGTTTCCCAGAACCGTTAAAGATACGGCCAAGCATGTCCAATGACACTGGTGTCTTTAGAACCTACAAACAAGATGTAAAAGATTAATTATGACACCTGATTTCAAGGAGGCATCAAAGAAAAAAAATAATTTTAAGGAGTCGGGTTTTTGTACTAAAAAAAGTAATCTCATTCAGTAAAAATGAGAAGATTCTATTAATTCTTGAAAAGAGACATAATTAACAGCATGATTCTGTGAGCAAAAAAAAAACAGAGAATGACTGTACCTCCCCAGTAAACTGGACAGTCGTATATTTATTGTCAATTCCAGAAGTTCCTTCAAAAACCTGATCAAATGAACAAGAAACAAAATAGTATGTGACTACTATGTGTGAGTGCCTCCTCAAAGTTAAACAACTATCTTCATAATACTGAAGTTTCTGAACAACAAATAATAACAATATAAATAAGGTTCTTTAAGAAGCCTAACAGATTTTCATTATTACTCTAAAATGTCTGAAGAAGCCACTTGCTTCTTAGTTCATACCAGAAGATTTGTTAAAAAACAACACTTATATGTTACAATAAAGCACAAAATTCAAAGATACAGAACTAGTCGGATATAAAAAAAAATATTGGAACTTGTGGCTATGATCACCTGAACAACAGCCTTCTCTCCATCAACCTCCAATACTTGTCCACGTCGGGTTGTCCCATCTCCTAGGCGAATGTTAACAATTTCCTGGTACTTGGGTCCCTGGCATAGTTTGAGAAAGACATCTAAATAAATCCTGTTCAAACTTAAAAGATCTAAAAAATTTAACCAAGAGAAGCATGTGCAAATGATGCCTCATAAGGAGGAAATGCTGACAAGGCAATATGAAATTCACCTTCACTTTGTCGAGGATGACAAGAGGTCCAGCAACTCCAGAGACAGTTCTGTATTCTGCAAACATGTCAAGAATAAAATGAGAAATTGAGAATGAGGAATGAATTAAATTAAATAAGAAATAATAATAATGTGGGGAATATTTCAAGAAGCATTTTACACTAGGAGTGCACCCTTAATAACTGTAAGGCAAGCTTCCTCATGTGAATAGTCTGAAGACATAACTTAGATGTATTGCGAATATTC
Organism: Salvia hispanica; assembly: GCF_029641045.1. NCBI lineage: Eukaryota > Viridiplantae > Streptophyta > Magnoliopsida > Lamiales > Lamiaceae > Salvia > Salvia hispanica. Next base: position 38,199,561 of record NC_142696.1, read on the forward strand.
AGGGGGTGTGTAAGAAACCCCAATTATATTATATAGAAAAAAAATCAATACTTTGATACTTGGAATGGAAATCCAAATGTTTCCATCACGCACCAGCAATGTTTCTTTAAACTAAGAGATCAAGGAAACCATAAAGCCTTTAAAAACATTCCCCTCCGCACTCATATTGGCTCATAATACTTAATAGTGATAGTTTGTATCAAAAGATAGTACTATTATTAGTGACAAATATTAAAGTAAAATGTTGTTTATTTCATTTAATAAATTCTGATGTCAAATGCACAAAGGAGAAATATAAGACAATAACACTGTGAAAAGGTAACAATGCAGGGATGACCACATGAGCATCTGCAGTCTGCACAATCATGTGAACAACGAGAAGATAAGGTACGTCGGAAGACAACATACCCATTCCTATCTCCAGAGTTCCCTCCTCCATGTCAACGTTGTTTTCAGCACCCATATTTAACCTGAAATATCCACAATATTTCTGACCAAATTAGAATAATGTCACCTGCTACATTAAGTAGGAGTAAGCTAGATGCTAAACTACAACTTTCATACATGATTCAATCTCTCTTCACGCCCCAAATCAACTCTCATAAATATAAACAGATAAATTATGTAATATTGACTGAGAATGTCTGCTAGGACTCAGTTCATTCAAGATACACTACGAGCCAACACTACTAAACAGCAGTCTCCGTTAATTTCTTACAAACCGGTAAATTGCTCTTGATAACCAAGGCCTCTCTTTTATACAAATAGATTAAATTTCTGTTAATAAGAAGCTGAAGCAAGCTCATCCACTCCACAACTCCGGCACGGCGCTACAATCAAATCACTTGGAATCAAATCAAGTGCCAACTAGAGGCCATAGCAACCAAAACGTATTGTTTAATTACAGTACCTTCACGCTTATGTAAATAACTCAGTCGTAAAACAAAATCAACCGCTAGTTGTCATGAATTCAGAGTGTTTCAAACTGGATCACCACATACAAAATTGAATCAAATCAGAACCAAATTCAGACGCATCGAAACACCAACACAGCCTACACTGATCAATTCGACAATCAATCCGATCAACTACCACTCGCTTCAACACGAACAAATTCAAGCAGATGCGATGGGCAGAATACATCCAAATACGAAACGAAACATCGGAAATCAAATAACCTACACGGTTGAAATATGCAGAATCTGAAACTGGATCTAGAAAGTTACGTACCGGTTTTCCCAATCGAAGAGAGCGCGAGGAGCGGTTGGAGAGGGATGATATTGGCTGAAACGAAGCTGAGATCTGATGCTTGATATAAATATTGCTTTATATTTATATTTTGTTTTTTTATCGTGAGTATTATAGAGACTACATGATATTATTGAACGTGTTTCCTTCTACTAAACATTCATGATGTGAGACTCTTTCCTGGTGATTTTTTTTATTTTTTTTTTTGCTTTTCTCATGTTGAGCTACAATTTACAAATAAAAGCTTATTCATATTCGTATCACATTATAAATACCATCAAATTGAATTTTTATTAGTATAATTAAAGTAAAGAAACAAATTCTTATCACCTAATAAATCAATTCCCAACACAATAATGTTGTAGATAAATTATTTTTAATTGATGTTTATAATTACTAGTAGTACTTCATTAATTTACACTTAATAAAATGGATGACTTCTAAATGTAATGGATTGATTTGAATCTCGGCAGTAAATTCTGAACTGCAGTTTTTTATTGGAGCAACATTTGAAGTATTCATTAAAAAATTTATACTATTATGGTTCGAGTCATTCATATACGAAATACTAGCAATCAATTGTTTACAAAATCAGATGATGAAATTAGGGTACAACCGGTCCATGCATGTGGGTGTACAACTATTAAAGCAGAATGATATTGCTGGACAAGTCTAGATCAGACAGGTTATGTTGAGCTTGGTGGTAACCCACTCTTTTTGGATTAGAGCTTACTAGGTTATTTAAAAAAAATAAAATTATAAAATTCTGAATTTTTAATACATGGAATAATTTAAATAATTGTCCCCTCACTCTTGAAGAGCTATCAATAAAGGAAAATGACCTCCCATTTCACGAAGAGCAGTATTTAAAAGTTATATCATTTTCTCTCCTTATTTTCCTCTGTTGATATGTAGTGGTAATACTCGGTTATTTTACTCCACGATCCTTGTTTTTCTATAGACGGAAAATATTCAAGATTCAATGATTATAGATAAAATCATTATATTCATCACGTGTATGAGTTTTCATAGATAACAAGCTGACTCAATCATTGAAATCGTGGCACTATAGCCAACACCAACAAGCTCTCAATTATTACAATAAAAATTTTAAAAACTAAGTATGTATCTATTGTTTACAAATTTATGTATCTATTGTTTACAAATCTTAAAATCATATTCTGTCGCTGTAAGTCTGTACTAAAAAATATAATTTCTTCCAAAAATAATGGTACAAGATTTCACCACAAATGTCCAAAATTTCTAAATCTGCTTTATACTTTTATGTAGACATACAGTATATTAATAGCTTTCTCAAATTCCTGGGCCCATTACTCACTTTTTTGTGTTTATCTATTTCTCAAATCGGGTTTGGGCCTTTAATGTGATCGAAATAGAACTAGGCCCATATCACAATTTAAATTGCCTTCCAAGATTTTACAAACGTTTTATATTATGCCTCGAGTTCTCTGTATCAATACTCCATATTATTTCAAAAAGGTATACGTACAAATACAGTATCATGATAACATATGTAAGCTTAAGTGTGGACGCAATATTTCAAACCCCAATAGAGATAGTTAATTTAAAAATTAACGAGTATTAGAGCCGTTGAAAGTGGTAGCCCGAATTTATCTAGTACTACTAGTATATTTGGGTGCGTGGAAATGTTGTTGCACCCAGAATTTTTTCCTGCCTCAATTTTGCTCGTATACTTGATGATGGAAGGTTGGACTGAGCCGGCCAACTCATTTTGGCTCTGATTCGTCGTACCATACGCTTACAATAAAACAATAATGTGTACATAATTCTTTTTATAAAGAGCATTAAGTTCATGCAAGTTGATTAGAAATATAAAAGTTAAAAGTAGAGTCTTCCCTAATACCTACCATTATCTTCATAAGTTCTGTCATTTTCTTCAAAGACAATATTTAGCTTCCTAGAAAAAGACCATTAAGTTCAAAAGCTGGCTACTGAAATATATGAGTAATATGTCAATATTTATACTCCATATGAAGAGTGGCTATATCATTAAAGTCACAATATAGATTTAGACACAGTATGAACAAGTTTTAGAAACGCGTGCAAAAAAAAAATTCATAAAATCACAGAAATAGATTTATGGTTCAAATCTTATTAGGTGTTAATATGATACTAGTACAAGACTTACAAATAGTAATATTGGTAAATGGTTTTAATGTTGTAAATAACTCATCTTTAACCAAATATTTCTTAGATGAGCCAAAAAATATCGCTAAATCTTCTAATCATTAATCATGATAACTTACATATTAATGGTTTTAACGTTGTTAATAACTCATCTTTAACCAAATAATAGGTTCATCTTTAGCCCTACGACCACAATTACTTTCTTCTTTCTTTGGTGTTCAATAAAAGGTATTTTTAGCGTTGCTTCTCCACCAGAAACTGTGCAGTAAATCGGTGAAGGATATATCTAATCTAACTATTTTATGTGACTATTTGATTCCTCTTAAGGCTGTGTTTGGAAACATAGAATTGGAGCTATGGAATTGGAATTGGAGTCTTCAATTCCAATTCCATTGTTTGGTACCCTAAAATTGTTTAGAATTGGAATTGAATTATAATTCTAAGTTTTCCAATTCTACGATTTTAATTCCACGGTTGAACAAAAGAATTCAAATCGCAACATTTCAATTCCACGGGTCAAAACTTAAAAACACGCGGATCTATTCGGGTCAAATTAGTTAAACGGGTCAGAATGATTTTCTCCCAATTCACTCTGCATCCATCTCCTCTCTTCGCGACTGCCCTTTTCTCTGCAGATTCGCCTCCTCCGTCTCCGTTCAAACGGTTCATCAGGTAATTATTCTCCACAAAAATTCAGATTTATCACCATCTTCTTATGTTATGGTGTGTATTTCGTGTTTCTGTTTTTGAATTTGCGAATTTGTATAGTTAAATTTTCTTTATTTTTTTTAAATCTGCCAATTTATTTTTTCAGATCTCGATTGTTAGCTAGGGTTGATTGTATTGAATTGGGATTTATCTTAGCCGACGTTTTTTGGCTTTTGGGCTTCTATCTAGGGTTTTTCGAGTGAACTGTTGACTGGTTACTTTATACTTTTGCTTGCAATTATTTTTCTGATTTCTTGGCAATGTCTGTTTAAGAACCTATGAAATTGCGTGAGTTAGGATTTAGGACCCGAGTGATATGTTTTGAATTGAATATGATTTGGGATATGAATGCATGTGCTTAACATCTCAAAGATGTTGGATTGATTGAAGTTGCTCAAAAGCTAGTAATTTAGTTATTGAGTAGGTCATAGTTACAGTTGCGAAGTTGTGTTATGAGCTCTGAAATTCTTGTTCCAATTTCAAGAAGAACTTGGAAGAACCTCCTTACTTTCATATTTTGCTAGACACACAAATGTAAGGCATTTATGAGCTTTCACTCTTTATGTTGAGTTATTTAACAAAACTTGAGATCATCCTGCTATTATGACTCTATTCGGTGGTCTCAGGAAGAAGGTTTGCTCAATTGTATATAGAGGTGTTGATTTGATTTATAGGCTATGGTCTTTTTTGGTGGAGGGTTACAGGGTTGAGATGATTTATGCATCAAAATTAGAGAATTGCAATTATGGCTGATGCAATTATTTCAGTTCATGAAGAATATTCATTTCTACATGATTATTGATGTTGATAGTTGCTGCTCTTCCATTTTCCTATTAGGTTAACACTGATGTTTGAAGTTTGAACAGGGAAATAAAGTGTCCTGGAGCTTCAATGGATCATGTTAGGAATTTGTCTTGGAGCTTAAATGGATCATTGATTATGGATCATTGGTTTCTTGCCGCCATAGATTGAAGCCAAAATTGTTTGTTTCAGAAACTAAAAGTTGATAACCTTTTTTTTAGTAATTATAGTTGGAGGAAATTTGCTTGTCTACATAGTTGAAAACATGTCGTGTTTTGTATTTCTGCATAGATATATACAGAATTTAGTGTTGATCAGGTTCTAATGGTCACTTCCATCTGCATTACCTAGATTAAGTTGGTAAATTTTGATTGATCTTAGGTGAATAGGAGATATGGGTGTAGTGAAGTTAACTGTGATTGTTATTGTTTTGTAGGCAAATCCAAAAATTGCACGTTATAGGAAAAGAATTAATACTCTAGAGAATTGAGATGATATTTGTACTCTTTTCTCTCAAGATCGTGCTAATGGTCAAGGGTCGAAAACATTTCAAGAAAAATATTAATGAGATTGACATTGAGGTTGATTCGGCTACCATTGGAGAATCACTTGATATGAGTGTCGAAGAAGATAATGCTACGAGAGACTTATTTATGAAGAATAGTATCTTTTTTTATCATTGTTATTTTACCACTTGAACAGGATGCAAATACTATTTTAAAATCTATATCAATTATAGAAGCAACTACATTAATATGATCATGATTTTTAGATAATTATATTTATATATGAATATCTTATATTACAAAAATCAATCATTATTACTTCTTTTATTATACTATATTATGTACTAATTTTATTTTTATTTTATTTTTGAAACATAAGAAAAAAAGTTTTGATCCATTTATTTAACTTATATGTATAATATAATACATTGCTTTAAGTGAATGTGATGGTAGTAATTACGTGCATGTTATTTAAAAAAATAATCATACTCGTTCCAAATCTATGTCAATTTTTGAAGTTACCAAACAATGAATTTGGAATTATAATACAATTCTATATCAATTCTAAAATAATACCAAACAATGGATTTGGAATTGAATTAGAATTCAATTCCACCCTATTCAATTCCATAGAATTCCAATTCAATCACAATTTCGTGTTCCAAACGCACCCTAAGTTTTTCGATGCGGATATTGGCCCAAAATACGTCCCAATTGCATGTCCGCCACTTTGCAATCATGAGAGGTAGACCACAAAATTTTTAGTCTAATTACTCCATAGTACTAGAGTCTATAACATGAGAAGCTCTTTTCTTTTCTTTTTAAATTTTTTTATTTCTCTATTTTATGAGGTTTTAGTTAGACTTAGAAAATCAAACAAGTAATACTATTCCACACTAAGAGTGGCCATAGTAAGGCATAACAGTCACGCCACAGCCACAAAAACTTAGAGGTCTAACGGGGTGCAATAGGCCACCGCCCCTCCGCAACGGCCTATTATGAACACTCTAACTTGCTTAAATATCTCAGCCAGTTCAAGCATATCTTCGTGTCTATAATTTTAGTTCACAATTTTTATTAAGTAAATCTTTTTGTTAGAATATTACAATTAATCTGAAAGGAGCTTCGTATTTATACTTTTGGTTCAAATAGAATTTGATTAGTAAATCAAGTAATATTATGCTCTATAGAGGAGTACTACTTATAAACACCATCTATGGAGCTTCATAGTATATCTTAGGTCACTTATAAATCTTAACTATACTTGCACTGACATTCAATATTCATTAAATAACCGATCTTCTGAAGCTAAAATCTATTTATATATTTGATAAAGTTAAAAGCATCCGTAGCAGTCAAGAGGACGTTGCTCGTCCGTCCGTGCCGATGAGCACGGTGCCGTCCGTCCGCTGATAGAGCTTGTCCGTCCGTGCAGCGGCACGGCGCTGCTCTTAGCTAAGAGCACGTCCGTGCCGCTGAGCAGCATACGTGGCGACGCCTAATTCGCCAATGGCATAGCCGTTGGCTTTTTTAAATTTTTTTTAAAAATGCAAAATTAATTAAAAAAAATGATTTTAAATAAAAAAAAAATATTTTTCCACTTCCCAAAAAAAATATATCCGTTTTCTTCCCACTTTTAATTTATTTTTCAATTTTTTCCCCCAAAATTCACATTTTCATCTATAAATACCCCCACTTCAACACAAAAAAAATCACATTCTCATCTATTCTATCATCATCTACATTCTCTCATCTCTTTTCCTCATACTCTCTCATCTAAATTCCCACCACACTACACAATGTCCAGCTCCGGCGATCACCCCTCCGGCAATCGCGGTTGGAACCACGATTGGTTCGACTCCGAGGCTGGATTTAGTCCGGAAACGCAATTTACGGCCCCTCCTCAAACCCAAGGTTCGCAAGCTCCGGGTGGCTACCGTCCTTACCCGGTGCACGACCTAAACGCCTCCAGGTTTGGGTGGGCACCCGAACCCGGATCGGGAGAGAACAGCAGCTCTACTCCTACTCCTACTTTTGTTCCTACTTCTCCTGTTCGTGGCACCCGCACCCCGTACACTCCGGGTGAGATGATGACGATGTTCAAAGCCTACTTGGCAGTCTCCGAAGATCCGGAAGTTGACACGAACCAGACCGGGGAAACGTATTGGTGGCGCATCACTCGTCTTTACAATGAAACCCGGCCGGAGGGAACCATCTATCGCAATGATAGTATGGTTCGCAATTGCGTCTACAGATGCAACGAGGCAATCGGGAAGTTCCAGGGGATTTACCTCCAGGAAGAGCGGTCGGCGGGGAGCGGCACGAGCGAGCTCGACATCATCACTGCCGCCTTGGCGACCTACCAACGCACGGAGTTCAAACCGTTCAAGTACCTCGATTGTTGGTAGGAGGGACGGCATAGTAGCATCCTCCTCCAGCTCCTCTAGCAAACGGTCGAGGTCGGTAGCCCTATCCGACGGCGCCTCCGATGATGTGGCTACCCAGCTTGCCGGAGCTAACTTGGATAGCCCCGACGCTGGCCCGAGCAGTTCCCGCCGGCCGCAAGGAAAGAAGAAGACGACGACCACCCGCCGCCGCGCCTCGACTCCATCCGCCCCCGCCCCCACTCCCTTTGTGCCTCCTCCACCCCCGAACAACATGTTGTGGACCCTCTTGGGTCAACTCTATTTGAACGATAAGTCTAAGATGATTCTGGATCAACTTGCAACACATGAGCAAATGATTCGGGGTCTCAAGAGGCAATTGGGGTTAGAGGACTAGTCTTCCACGTGTGTAATTTTTATTTTCTAGGATTTTAATTATGTATTTTTATTTTTTAGGATTTTAATTATGTAATTTTTATATTTTAATGTATTTTTATAATGTAGAAATGTTTTTAATAATTGGAGTATTTAAATTGAATAATAGAATGGTGGGATCTTGAGCTTGTCCTTAGCTAAGAGTACGGATGTGGGTGTTGTGCTCTTAGCTAAGGATAAGAAGTAAAAGTGGGTCTGAACCCACTTCCGTGCTCTAATAAGAGCACGGATGGGGATGCTCTAAAATACAACGAGGCGCTATACAAACTTCATACACAGATTAGTAGTAATTGTTTTTCTGAATTTAGAATGTTCCGAAAATAAATTACCTCGAATCCAAATTCCAAAAGAATCCGAAAACAGCAACAAATAAACTTCCAAAATAATTGCCACGTCATCTCTTTCCGATTCACGCTACCCCTCCACAAAGAAAATCTAAAATACGCTCAACCGCTAGTCACCTCTTTCTCTCTCTTCTTCTCACACACTTCCACATGGCCACAGCTCTATCCGTACGGCCCAGCCACTCCATCTCCGCCTCAGACCGGCCCGGATCGACGTCCTTCCATCGGGAACCGGTCGTGAATGCGCTCAACCCGGGCCGCCGCCGCCCCCGGGCCGCTCTGTTTGCCCGGCGCATGTTAGCAGCTGCTCCTCTGCGGGCCTCGCGAGCCGACGACTCCGCGCCGTCGGAGATGTCTGTGGAGAATGCTCTCAAATTGCTCGGAGTCTCCGAAGGTGCGTCGTTCGATGATATTCTCCGCGCCAAGAATTCCACCGTCGCGTCTTGTAAAGATGATCAGGAAGCAATTTCTCAGGTTTTTTCGCCTCTTTTTAGTTGTGTATAGAATTAGCTCTAATTTGTGCTGAATTTGAAGTTCGTTTTGGCCGATTGAGGTTTGGGATTGCTTTTGTTTACATTCTGTTATTGTTGCTGCGGAATAGGCACTGCGAAATATTGTTGGTTTTGTTGATCCGTTAGTGCAAATTTGAATTGTTTTCTAGTGTTTAAATTCTGTTACTGTCTTGCCACTGTTCTTGATTCAGTCTTTGCTGCTATCTGTTGTGCTGTTTGACTAGATGCGTTGGATTGAATTCTTGCTTTTATTGGTTAGGTTTCGTGTGAATTGGGAATTCATTGGTTATTCTGGTTTTTATTTATCATTTGATAGTTTACCTGAGCTGGAAAAATATAATTTTAGCTGCTACTGTTATTGATACTCTACGAAATTTTTTATGCAATTTGATTGTCGGTTGTAGAATTAGCAAAATTTCTATTGGAAGTAGAAGTAACTATGAATACTGGAGTCAAGATTAGAGTAAGGCACTAGGAAATACCTTCTTTCTGGATATATGCCTGTGTTGTGAAATGGAAACACCTGATTAGGCTATGCTCCGGTTCATTCTTGTAGTGAAATTCACCTTTAGGAACGAGGGCGCAGATACTTGAAGAAGTTTATGGAACAAAAAGCTTGAAGCACTTATAAGTGTTGAAGTGTTGTTTAGTCAGTCCTCTACTATTGCATTAAGTGTTGTCTAGGTCAAGACACGAGCCATTATGTCAAGGATGATACAGAAATATTTGTGATTTTACCACCTAATCCGCTGGAACTCTGATATCGATCCGTGTGCTATGGAATATTTTCAAGGCATCAATAGCTCAGCTATTTTTTTTCCTGCCTTACCAATGCTTACTTCCATTAAAATGGCTAAATCTGCACAGGTGGAGGCTGCATATGACATGCTGCTAATGCAGAGCTTATCACAACGGAGAGCTGGGAAAGTTGTGAGTAGTAACATCCGTTATGCTGATGTTAAGCCAGTAAGTGCTCCCAAAATGGATTCAATGCCAAAATGGCTGCAGAATTCGGTTAAAGGCTCTCCCATCTCTGTAGATGCACCATCTACTAGCGACTTAGGTGTGCAAGCTGGGGTCTATGGAGCTCTAATGGTTTTGACGTATGTAAATGGAGCTTCATCCCCTTCCACAGCACCATATGCTGGAGCTGATGTTCCCGGCCTCATTCTAGCCACCAGCTTTGGTGCATCGTTGTACTTCATGACCAAGAAGAATGTCAAACTTGGTATAACAAATACTGGCATGTTCTCCTTTATAACGGCTGGGCTTTGGGGTTTCAGTTTGGCATATATGAATGAACTATATGTCAATTCCTGACCTATTTGCTGACTACACCGGGTCTTACTTCTGCAGGAAAGGCTACTGTGATAACAATTGGTGGGCTCGTGGCTGGTGCAGTGGTGGGCTCGGCGGTGGAGAGCTGGTTGCAGGTGGACATCGTCCCGTTTATGGGAATACAGTCTCCGGCTATCGTTCTAAGCGAATTTGTACTCTTTTCTCAATTTTTATTCTCCTTATATTTGAGATAGATTGAATTTGAGGCTGGGAAGTAGTTTCAAGCCTCTAGGATGACAACACCTAGTTGCCATTTAACACATGTTGTACAAAATGTAATGCTTTAGAACCTATGCCATTAAATACAATTCTGTTGAAAACTGCCTATCCCCACACTCAGCATTTGCTTATTCTCTAGGGAATATATGTGATTTTGTCGGTCTTTATGTGGCTTCTGTTCTTGTTTGATCCCTAAGTTATACTGTTACAAGACAAAAAAATCATGAAGAAACAAAAGTCTCAGCGAGTTGCTTCGACAGAATTCATAAATATGCAAGAATATGAAACCTCAAAGCCTACAAACAACAATAACCATCTAAACAAGCAAATGATGTTTTTCTTTTTCATGTCATCTGCTGCCATTCTCTACTTCTGCACTACCTTCTATACAAACTTTCTTACCTTTCTTCTCTACCTCCACCAACTCATTATACATTTCCAATGCAGCCCTTGAGAATTCTGTCATAGTCTCAAAAACCCTACTAAAACATGTTTGTAAGCCATTCAGCGTCATCCTCTCAGTCTCTTTCATCAGGCTCCGATGCTTTTCCTTCTCGGAATCCACCTGTCTCCGAAGGCCGTCCAGCGTTCCTTTCCCCTCGGCAAGTGGGCCCACCTCCGCCGCACCCTTGTCGCTCAGCCGAAGCTCGAGCATCCGGTTCTCGGCCTTCTGGAAGGCGGAGGTCTTCCTATCCAACCCTTTGGATAGACTATCCGCTTTCCTCTTCTGCAGTAGCTCCTCCCCTTGCTGAAGCCACAGAGCTCTGACGTCCCTTGAGCAGCTCCGGATCGCGTCCGAGACCGCCTTCTCGGGCAGATTGTTCATTGACTCTAGCCAGTCGTGGCAGAGCACGAGCAGCGGGGGACCGTTCAGTCGGCACGGCAGTGCAGAAGCTCGACCCCTAGAGTAAAACTCGACTTCCGGAGCGACAAACTTGGATAGCCATCCGAAGAGGGCCTCGGCGTACCTCTTTTGGGCTGATAAATACTCCATGAAGCACGAGCGCCAGTTCCGGAGCTCGGTCTCGAGCTGCAGAGTCGCGAGCCGGTGATTCTCGCTGCAGAATTTCCTATACGAGGGGCACGAGAAGGTTGTTACTTCGAATATGATCTTGCTCTGGATTTCATGAGACTCCAACATGATTTTCCATGTTCCTGTCATACTGTATTAACAGAGGAGGGGAAGTGTGATATGAGAAGAGTTTCAAAACACGATGCGTTTTATGTTATATAATGCGATCGATTCTTCCTACCCTTGAAGTAACTCCCGTATCTGTGGCTCGAGCTCTTCCTCTATCAGCTTCTCAATTTGTTTAGAGATCCTTTCAGCACTACGTATGGTCACGAGGATCCTGCTGTAGAGATCTTTAACTGCTGATCTGCTCTTGTCGACTGTGAGCCTTTCGTCTCCTCTAACGTCTTGATTTTGAAGCTGGTTGCACTTCCTCTCGTAGATTTTGCGTATGCTGTCTCCACTCTGGGATGATAACGAGAAAGATTTAAAGAAACGAATCTATTGGATCACATCTTAAAATGACTATAGCATAACTTTTTTGTAGCATTTCACAAATTCTTGAATAGTTAGAATGTGTACTAAAATGTGCTAGCAGATAATGAAGTTTGGGAAGGATATTGTTTTACCTTTACTTCGTCGTATAGTTTCTTTTCCCACGCATAGAGCCTTGCTAAGGTGAGTGAGTGGCTTCCGGAAGTCATGCCTCCGTAGTCATCATCAAGGTCTTTTCTGAACTCTGTCCACGTTGAGGAACTAGATGCGACCAAGCTCTTGTAAGATGATGAGCTTGAAGAAGCAGACCTCCAGGTGATGGCTTGGATCAGCTTAGTCGAGTTTTCTGCATACACATGTCAGTGTGAGTGTGATAGCCTCGGAGTGACAAAAGAAATGACAAACTAGAGAAGAATCACTAAAAAGTGATGAACCATCAGAGAAGCTGCAAGAGAAAGACATGAAAATCATGAAGCCATTGTTCAAACTCTAATTGTCACCATGAAAAAGAGGGTGGGGGGGGGGGGTTGAAGAGGGTTTTGAGGGATCGAAGGTATGAATTTCGTCGAGGAGTAGGAACAAACATGGGAAATCTAACAGGACCATCATAAAACACCAAAATGCACAAGCAATGTAGAGATAGTTATGTGGAACTTTTGCTTATAATGTAGATTCTGCAGTACAAGAGAGCATTTCCTTAACAGAGGCGAAAAATGATTAGAAGATTACAGTGTGTGATAGATTAAAGAAGACTAAAAGAAAAACTTTTGATTAGATTAAGAACAACCTTTTCTTGATCATTCAAGTGCAGATACAACATGAGTTCTGGTAGATATTGATAATCGAAGAGGGAGAGATGCACTGAAATCACAAACATCTCACATCTCTCTCTCCATAAGTGATGGAAGCAAACCAGAGGCCTAATTTTGTGTGTGTGTGTTTGTGTGAGAGAGAAGGTGATGTGGTATATTGAGTTGGTATCTTAATGTAGCACTTTCTTCTCTAAAGGAGATGACGAGATGGAACTATACAAGAAAAAAGCAAGAAGAAACCAAATAACCTAATACTACTTGAAATAAAAAAGCAAAATGGGAGGGAAAATTAGTTTAAAAAATCACCTTTTATCTCGTCAAGATTAGACTGCAAATGCACCCTGTTGTACTCCAGCATTCTAGAAACATCCTTACCAGAATCATAAGCTACAATGAAAAGATCTTCTATATCCTTCAAAGCTTCCAACAGCTCTCTCCCTTCAACCGGTTTGTGATTATCCACAACACTTAACTCTTTCTCTCTATCTCTTTCCACACCCTTCACAGCCTCAATTTCACCCCCCTTATCCTCCAAATTGGTTGCCTCCCCTTCCATTCTCTCTCCTTCTTCATCCTCAAGTTCTGGGATGCCCTCTTGCTCCCTCACAGCCCTCACCTCCTCCTCAGACATCCTGTTGTAGACAGTCACAATTTCAGGCCTTGCCACATTGTTGAAAGGGTTGAAGAAATCCCACCCAAAATCTCTCTGATCAGGTGAAGCCATTGTTGGCTGAGGCTGAGGCTGAGGCATGTCCATGTAGAAGTAGCCACAGCTTCCACCCTCTCCTTGTTTCTCTCTCTCCTCCTCGGAGGAAACAGAGCTGGTTGAGAAACTGTGAGAGTCACATGCAATGGTTTGCTTTGTGGGCTCAGAGGATGCTTGCTGGAGAAATGGAGGGTTTGAAATTGAAACTACCTTCTCTTTTGTGGGAGAGTGAGGCTGGAATGTGATGCGATATGATGCGTTTGGTGAAGAATGGTGTGCGACAAACAGATTTATGGCTGCTGAGACACCAGAGAGTGATTTGCAGTATCTGTAGTGAGCATCTGCTAGAGCATATCTTCTCTCTATAGCCAGCTTGAGCTGCTTCTTTCTCTCTCTACAAATTGAGACTACCTCCTCTTCCTCTTCTAGTCTTGATGCTACACACCCCATTTTTTGCCCCCCTCTCTCTTTCCTAAACAATGGGCTTACTAAAAATGGTTTCTTGAACTGAAAATTTTGAAAAGAGAAGTGGAGGGTGTGTGGCAAGATTGGATTTTTATGAACTTTTGCTGGGGTTTAAGACATTTGAACAACATCCCTCTTTGTATTTGGACATTTAAAAAGAGGGATTTTGTCCGAAAAACAAAGATGACTTTCAAGAATGTGACACATGTAGCCCATCTCCTTTCCACTTTCATGATTTCGAGAAGGTGGTAAAAGTTGGCACATCTGGTACAAGGTAGAAGAAGGCTTCACCTCTCTCTAAAGGTGGAGCCTTGGTGAAAGAGGATGAAGCAAAGAGGTGGAAAACATTGAAGAAGAGGAAAAGATGCTTTGCTTTGGTATTGTACTATTGGTGTAAGTTTGTGTACGATTCGTTTTAATTCCATTATTGGTGAAAAATGGGAGTGTGGAATACAAACAAACAATGGTGGTGGAGGGGAGGGAGAGCTGCAAATGCATCAGAGATTTATCACAAGGAGCCATATATGGTGCTGACTAGTGACAGAAAAGTAGAGTCAAATTTGTGCCAAACAAATACTGAAAAAGAAGGCTAGTCAAGACAACCTAGAGAATTCACTGAGAGATTATGTCCCGGCATGCATGTGTGTATTTGGCAGAGGGAAGAGAGAGGCATGGCAAACTTTATGTTTCTCCAATAATGCACTGAATGACGTTAAAATAAAGCCAAATTCTTGGTATATCAAAAACTAAAACCCAAATTGAAAAAATGAATGTGTCATGAATTTCAATGACTTGAGCATGTTGGCCTCCCTTCTTTGTAGCAAGTCATGGTTAAATTGTTGTGCATTGGTACACTTAATAGTTAGATTTTATGTAGATTAATTAATTATATAGTCTTGTGTGAATTTGTCCATTTTGTACCAAATAGCACAATTTAATTAGATAATTTAGATTTTTAATAATTAACTAATTAAAAATAAGATGTGTTCGGATTGTTATATCACATACTACTACTACTATTATGACTATCAATATTAACGATGTCAAGTTACCGGTTCCTGGTGGTGACATGAAGTGCAACTTTAGTTGGTTAGAAGCCACCTTCACTATGAGCTTTAAAGCTGAACACGGATGCTTTCCTAGAGCTGAGGATTGATTCGAGATGATGCAAATAATCGGAGAGATGAATTTAGGCTCAGGGATTTTTTTTGTCAAGAGGGCTCGAACTCGGCACCTCATACATTGATGTCTAAGCTCCTTGCGGCTAGGACAAAGGCTTTGGTCATGTACTTTACATGGATAGAGATGTCTAGAATATTGGAGGAGCAAGTCTTGGAAGTAGAGAGCGATAGTTACGTGGTTGTTTCTATGATTTTAGGACACTTTTATATCTCTACTAATTGTCAAGCCATGGTTTTGGGAATCCACAAAATGCTTCAAGATTTTAACTTGGTCATGCTGCGACATGTGTACAGGCAAGAGAACTTTGCTACTGATTATTTATCACATTATGCTAATATGGTCGACAATGAATCCACCAACAGAGCTTAGTATTGCCTTATATGATACTACCTCCGTCACCCAAAATTTGCTACACTTTGACCCGACACGGGTTTTAAGAAATGTAATGGAAAGTGAGTTGAAAAAGTTGGTGGGATGTGGGTCCTACTTTTAAAGTATTAGTTTTATAATAAAATGTGAGTAGGAATGAGTTAGTGGAATATGGGGTCCACTACCAAAAATGGTAAAAGTGAAGTGTATCAAATTTTAAGGGACGGACTAAAATAGTAAACTGTATCAAATTTTCAGGGACGGAGGTAGTAAGTTAGATGTATCTTAGAGCATCCGCAGCGGTGCTCGCTGGCACGGACGACGTCCGTGCCGCTGCACTCTCGCCGCTGGCACGATGCTGCTCGATGCATCGAGCACGTCCGTGCCAGCGAGCACACTTGACGTGGAGCAATTCTATTCGCCAACGGTATATCCGTTGGATTTTCCTATTTTTTTAAAAATATTTGAAAATAATACTTAAAATTAATAAAAATATATTTTTGTATTCCCAAAAAATATATCCGTTTTTTGAATTTTTTTAATTTATTTTTTTTAAATTTTTATCTCATAAACATCTATAAATACAGACATTCATCATCCATTTTTCCATACAACACATTCATCATCCATTTCATAAAACTCATCTACATCTTCCTCACTCACTCAAACCTTCTCTAAATTGAAAAATGGATTTCAACGAACTCATTGCGGAAGCGAAGCGCGAAGAACAAGAATACTATGAACAATATCGTGCCGCCTATGAAGCCTATGTCGCCGCCAATACCCCCGCCCCTCCTCCTTTGACCAACTAGATCAACTCGTCGCTACATCCATTGTGACCGGGAGGGAGCCAACGAAAGGCTCGTTGCCGACTATTTTTCCGACCAGCCGCGGTTTCTAGAAGATTACTTTCGGCGCCGTTTTCGCATGTCAAAACGGTTGTTTATGCGTATTGCCAACACATTGTCTGCCCGTGTTGAATACTTTCAATTATGTAGAGACCCAACCGGTTGGCAAAGTCTATCGGCGTTGCAAAAGTGTACCTGTGCCATCCGACATCTTGCTACTGGGCAAACGGCTGACCTCTTTGACGAGTACTTGCATGTGGGTGAGTCAACTGGAATCCTGTGCCTCAAAAATTTTTGCAACGGCGCTCGTTCTGCTTTCGGCGATAAATTCCTTCGGGCACCCACCACCGAAGATTGTCAACGGTTGCTTCATCTTCACGAAACAATCCACGGTTTTTCCGGTATGCTAGGCAGCATTGACTGCATGCATTGGAAGTGGAAGAATTGCCCGACTGCTTTGAGGTGGCTATACTTAAGCGGCCACAAGGGCGGCGGCCCAACACTTATCCTTGAAGCGGTTGCCGACTACCGCCTATGGATTTGGCATGCATATTTCGGTGTTGTCGGATCCAACAACGACTTGAGCACGCTCTATTCTTCACCACTCTTCAATGATGTTTTGAATAGTGTAGCACTGGCGCAAGACCCGAGACAGATTCTTTTCGCGCAGCGTCAAGAGTCTGCTTGGAAAGACGTCGAAAGAGCTTTTGAGGTCCTTCAAGCCCGATTCAACATTGTAAAGACCCCGTCTAGGCTGTGGTACGTTAAAAATATTGCCGACATCATGTACACGTGTATTATCTTGCACAATATGATTATAGCTGACGAAGGTCTGAGGGCGGCTAACTTTAACGACGAGGATGAAGCCGGAAGCAGGGGCGGAGCCAAGAATTCAATTCAGGAGGGGCAAAAATATTTATATAAAGAAATTTTAAGAATTTGTGGTGGGGCATTTATAGAGGAAATTGAAAAAATTGGAAAAATTATAAAACAAAATGATAAAAAAAAAGTACGTTGAGGAGGGGCAAATGCCCCTTATCCCCATCATGTAGCTACGCCTCTGGCCGGAAGCTCAACAGCGAGGTCTCCCCACGCCGAGGTGTGCATACGATGGTGGGCGAGAGGATCGAAACAAGACACACAATGCGCGATAGCAGAATCCACAATGAGCTACAGGAAGACCTAATCAAACACATTTGGGCGAAATTCGGCAACGAGTAGTGAGTATTTTTAATTTTATGAATTTAATTATGTAATTTTAAATTTTTAGGATTTAATTATGTAATTTTTATATTTTAATGTATTTTAATATTGTGGAAATGTTTTTAGTAATTGAAGTATTTAAATTGAATAATAGAATGGTGAGACCCTTGAGCATGCTCTTGCGGAAGAGCATGTATGTGGGTATTGTGCTCTTGCCTAAGAGCAGAGAGCAAAAGTGGATCCGGGCCCACGTTTGTGCTCTTGCCAAAGAGCACGGATGTGGATGCTCTTATGTTCGTTAGTTTTTTTTGGGCTATGCACGCTTTTTCTACCAAAAAAATTATACACACTCCTTCTCCAACCAACATTTATTATCATTTTACTCTGTCCACAAAAAATTACTAGTACTCTTAGGCCATGTTTGGTTGTCAGGATTCTGTCTGGAAAAGTAACCGGATTCCTTACATTTTAAATTCCTGTGTTTGTTTCGGTTTTTAATCAGACTGAGAAAGTAATCAGAATCCCAGAATAAGGAAAGTTAGTACAACTTTCCAGGATTCAGAATCTTAGTTTTCTTAGGTATTCTCTTTCCCAGTTTTAGGATTCTCACATATTTAATGTAATATATTATTATTATTATTATTATTATTATTATTATTAAATACAATATTTTAAAAATAATTTAAAATTATACATTATATTTAATTTCAGTATAATAAATAACTATAATTAAATTTATCGTAGTTATAATTGTATTATTATAATATTTATATATAGGTACATGATCAATTGAGATTTTTTAGGCTAATTGAGAAATGAGATGCAATATCAGCCACTCATTTTTATTAAATGAGTGGTCCAGATTTTGCCACACAAAAAATATTTTTAGATTAATTTATTATGAAAGGGTATAATAGTAAATTCAATGAAAACAAATGAAAACAACCTCAATTGAAACAGTCTCCCGTGATTTCTCACCTCTCTACATTCTCTCTCTTAATCCCCTTCCTTCTCACCGCCTCCTCCATGCTGAATTCGCCGCAGTTAATCGGAAAACCTTTGTCGTTGCAGCAGAGCTGTCGGCGATTGAAATCCTTATGGCTGACGTCGGAGATTGCGATTCCGACGAGAATCGGGGTGGATCCGCTTGCATTCATCTTCCTCCTAACGGATTTTCGCAGGTGGTTTTGTAGACACGCGATTAGTGCCTCCTTGGCGTCGATCTCGGCCTGCATTTGCTTCATGGTGATCTCGTACGTCTTCATCAGCGACTAACGCTCTTGAATCTCCGCCAGCATGAGCGCCTCGTGTGGCGGCGATGAATCGATCTGTTGATTCACATAACGCTGCTTGAGATCGGAGAGCGCCTTCAGCTAGTCGACGACGGCTCGATTCGCGGACCGAATGGCGTCGCGGTTGTACGGATCCGAGCCAATTGGAGCGTTTTCCAATTAAGGTGGAGTTGTCGGCGATTGAGGTGGAGAAGGTGAGGAAGCCTTGATTTGCTCAAAGGCCAGACCACCGCTTCCACCGGAGGAAATTCCAAATTAAAGAAGCGGAATGTGAGTTTCTACTTTCTGATTATCGGATTTTCTGTTTGTAATTTCCTTTCTCGATTTTATGAATTCCACATTATGATTTGCCAGAAATAGATATAGAACTGTAGAAGTACAATAGTTTGTTAGGATTTGTTTGATTAGGAATTTCATTACTTTGGGTGATGGAGTTGAAAATTAGGTTAAATAATTTGGGGGAAATGTTACAGATGAAGAGGACTAACTTGTGTTGACATTTGATATGTGCTATTTACATGTGTTGTATGATCATAATGCCAGAACTTGTGTCAAATAAAAAAAATAAGATAAAATAGTTGTTATATTTTAATTACAAAAATGATTTTTGAGTTGCTGGCACTATATACGAGTTGTTGACAATCTATTGACATTTGATACGCAAGTTGTTGACATTTGATATTCTGGCTATTGATATGTGAATTATAAGTGTTATTTTTTAGTTGTTGACATTTTAATACGAATCGTTGATATTTGATATTCTTGCTATTGATATGTAAATGATAAGTGTTATTTTTTAGTTGTTGACATTTTAAACGATTAGGTCTTTTTTTAAGGCTTGTGAAATCGAATTGGGGAAGATGTTTTTTGTGTGTATTTTATCTAGGGGTTTGCGTTTTGTTGTTGGATACTTTCGGTTTATGATTGCTTGCTTATGCAATTTGCATAATTTGAGAAATGAATCTGATTGGATTGCAGTTACCATGATAATTCATTTGCAACTTCTAAGGCTCTGCATATAGCTAATAAGATCAACTCTTCATCAACATTCCATGTATTGGAAGCCTTTTTCCACCATCAGGTACATTGTGAATCTCCTACATCAGTTCTTGATCTTATAATTCATGAAATCTTGTATGTGGTTCTTTTTTTTCAAGCGCAGTTGTGTAGTATAAAGCTCGAATTACTTAGTTGAAGATTGCAATACTGCATAACATGCTAACTGCACTTGAGATTTATTGATTGATTGATTGAAAATTAAAAAATGAACTATATTATGGGAAGGTGACATTTAACAAGTCTAAAGCAGCTGTGAGGGAGCGTATAGTGGACTTCGCAGCAAAGGCCCTTGGATCGTTGTCGTATTGTTCTGCAGTCAATTCCGACTTCAACGACATGAATTATATGAATTATATGTAAAACGTTGTTGTTGACATGAATTATATGTAAAACGTTATTGTTGACATAAATAATATAGGCCGTTGACATGAAAATATTCGTTGTTGACATTAATTATTTGTAAAATGTTGTTGTTGGCATAATAGTTGACATAAATAACGTTTGCGGTTGACATCGTGGTTGTCATAAATAACGTTTGTTGTTGACATCATAGTTGACATAAATAATGTTCGCTGTTGACATCGTAGTTGACATAATGTCTCCGTAGTTGACATAATGTCTTCGTAGTTGACATCGTAGTTGACATAATGTCTCCGTAGTTGACATCGCGATAATGACAATTATGCCCCCTGGTTGACATAATGTTTGAGTAGTTGACATTGCACGAAATTGTGAATGAGTGGCTGAAAATGCATCTCAATTCTCAATTAAGCTAAAATATCTCAACCTAACAAGACCCATTGTTGATATTTGATTTTGCTCTCTATTGACATCTATTGTATGATTTTGTTTTTAAATTTTAAGATTTGTTTTCTGAGTTGTACACACTTTATACAAGCTGTTGACATTTGGTTATAAGTTGTTGACATTTCAATACAAGTTGGAGTCAGACTTGCCTCCGTGCTACTCGCTGATGAGGGCGTCCAGGTTGCCTTAGTCCTGCCTGGAGGGGTAATTACAATTACAATTCATGTTTTTAAGGCTAATTACAATTAAAATTCATGTCAACTATATATACTAGCCATGTCAACAACTAATATAATTATGTCAACTATGGTACATATCGTGTCAACGGTACATACAAGTCATGTCAACTACGGTACATATCGTGTCAACTACACGTACAAGCCATGTCAACTATGTTACACACTATGTCAACTATACGTACAAGTCATGTCAACTACACATAGAAAACATGTCAACAACAATTATAAGTCATATCAACTACACGTACAAGCCATGTCAACAACAATTAGAGTTGTTTTTTAGTTGTTAACATATACTACTAAAAGTTATTGATATTTTCTTATTAGTTGTTGATATTTGATTTTGCTCTCTATTGACATCTATCTTATGATTTTCTTTATTAATTAGTATAATATTTGTTTTCTGAGTTGTTGACACTTTATACAAGCTGTTGACATTTGGTTATAAATTGTTGACATTTCAACCAAGTTGTTGACATTTCAATACAATTTGTTGAACTGATTAACATTTGATATAACTGCTAAATTCAAAATTCAGAATCCACAATAATAGTTTTAAAACAGATCCAACTATATGATTTAAGATTACTTACGCATGGAGATGTAGTCATATAATTTAAGATTAAATAAACATATAATTTAATTATGCTCAATTATAATTCATGTTTTTAAGGTTAATTACAATTAAAAATCATGTCAACTATATATACTAGTCATGTCAACAACTAATATAATTATGTCAACTATGGTGTATATCGTGTCAACGACACATACAAGTTATGTCAACTATGTTACATACTATGTCAACTACACATAGAACCATGTTAACAACAATTATAAGTCATGTCAACAACAATTATAAGTCATGTCAACTACACATAGAACCATATCAACAACAATTATAAGTCATGTCAACAACAATTATAAGTCATGTCAACTACACATAGAAACCATGTCAACAACAATTATAAGTCATGTCAACAACACGTACAAATCATGTCAACAACAATTATAACCAAATGTCAACTACACTTTCAAGTCATGTCAACAACAATTCAGTCATTTTATAAAAACAATATACTCTACTATTTAATCTAAGTTTTAGTTATTTTATTTTAACAATATTCTCTTCTTTCTCTTTCCCTTTCTCCTGTTGCTTTTCTTTGTTCGTTTCAACTTGTGCGTCATCCATTGGGCCTGCAGCTGGTGGTGAGATATGAGAGCCTGATTCATTATTCTTCTACTTCTTTTTCTTTAGCAGCCTATTGAATTAGTAATTTATAATTAATATCAAATTAATTTGAATTAATTCTAAATAACAAAAAAATAAGATTTGGCTCACCCCTTTAGGATCATAACCTGGCGATGTAGGGATATTTTCTCTGTTTCTTTCTTCTGCATACTGTTTGTAAATTAGTTCTACAATGTTAGTATATAAACTGTAGGAGTAATCTAATGTCAACTCAGAAAAACATATGTAAGCAAAATGATGTACTTACTTCATCAAAGAAATGTCCAAATTTAAAAGTTGGAAATTCAGTCAAATCTTCAAGAACTTCCTTTTTTTTCCAGCAATAACTATTGATTCAGATATTGTTTTCCGGTGATCAAAAGTATCAGGCTTGTCTTGAAGGAACGTCTTGGACAAATGAAGAAACTTGTCGGCCACAGATTCAAGTGGAGTCGTTTGGCTTCCAAGTGCAGATCTAGCCATATCACACAACAATCCAAATAAAAAATTAGATTTGATGTGTGAGGGAGCTTCTTTAAGGACCCTGGCAAGATTGATCTTCCCGTAATTCATATGATTAATGTTTTTCACTACATTCTGTATGAATTCTTTTGGGAGTAGGTTCTGGGAAGACCCAACACCACTGTCATCAACATCAGGCATTTGTTGTTGAGGCACTTGTTCTTCCTCAATGGACCCAACTTCACCGCCAACGACTGTCTTTCTCTCCACCACGATATCATCTCCCGTCTCCTCCCCCATTACATCCTCTGGTCCAAAACATACAGCATATATATATATATATATAGGGATGTATTCATATCCTTCTTCCATATAATGTTCTATTCTCCTTTTTAATCTTGGCCATCTATTTTCTAAATCTAATGGACGAAATTAGATGCTGATTTATTTTAATTAATTAAAAAAACTGATAAGGGCTTTTAGGGTAATCACAACGCAGACGGTTATGGTAAGTGCTTGATTATCTCAATCCAAAGATTCTACAAAATATTTTTTCTCTTCTTCCGGTATTCTTCAATCTTTCTCCATTGCAGAAAATTATACAGATTGCAGCGGTTTTATTTCTCGTGGTCGCCATATTCGAGCAGCCCCGTATCGTGCTCGCTATATTATCATTTTCGTGTTCTTGAACAATGGAAGAAGGTAATTTTAGACGAATTTATTTTGTGATTAAACTGATTCAGTGTGACTTGAAAACCCTTTGTTTGGTTTTTTTGTTAAATCAATAAGCAATAAGGTTTTCGCATGGTTTCAGCATTAGTTTCGAGTTCTTCTAGGGTTGAGTGTTTATTTTTTTTCGCAAGGTTTAAGCATTAGTTTCGACTTCTTCTCGTCGTCGCCATATTGGAGCAGCCCCGTATCACGCTATATTATTGTTTTCGTGTTCTTCTAGGGTTTGTTGTTTATTTTGTTTTATGTGCTGCTGTGTTGTAATTCTGGATTTATATAATGTACGAATAGTACTGTGTAATGTATTCTTTCTTATATTTAATGTATGGTTCATATCATATAATGAAACTAAATTCTAATATGCTTGTTGTCTTGATATTATGTATAGTGTTTGTTATACTTGAATGTTCTCCACAATTGAAGCCTGTGGTTGGTCAGAAGTTCCAATCCCTTGATTTTGCTTATGCGTTTTATGATGTGTACGCCCGCACCGTCGGTTTTGATACGCGAAAACAAGGAATGAGGAAGGCGGCGGACGGTGTAACTACTAGGTATTCTGTCGTATGCAACAGGGAGGGTAGCAAGAGGTCCATCCTCCGGATGTTGTAAAGACCAAGGGTCATGCTAGCAGCTCCGCGAGCCAACTGATTTCAAAGAGAGAAAAGGCTGTAAAGGAGGCTAGTAGGCCTCTTAGACGTTGTAAGGCGTGCGATGAGTTGGGACATCACGACTCTAGAAACTATCCAATGCTTAAAGAGATGGCGAAGGAGAAAGAGTTTAGTAAAGGCAAGAGGAAAGCTTGATGTGTTTTGTACCTAAAAAATTAGTTTTCGTTTTGTATTCAGTTTTATTATTTGTTTCGTTGTCTTAGTTTTATTATTTCTAGCGCTGTGAACATTTTATGCATAATAAATTTGCATTTTTCGGGAGTTAATGTGCATTATCGAACAATTGCCTTGCATTAATAATGATTTTCTGTGCATTACTCCCTTTATTTATACCATTATTCCATTACTTTGTTAACGTGCATTATCGAACAATAGTCTTGCATTAATAATGATTTTCTGTGCATTACTCCCTTTATTTAAGTACAGAAAATTAAGTGCTTGTAGACAATAATGTACAACTTCGTTACTAATAATGTACATTAACAGACTAAAAATGTATAATTATTATGCATAAATTGTTGACAGTGGTAGGATTAATAACACATTCGAAACGAAATGATAACTAAGACTAAACCGAAAACTAGAACTAATAATGTTTTTAGGTACAAGATACATCAAGATTTCCTCTTGCCCTTATGAAGCTCTTTCTCCTCCGCCATCTCTTTAAACATTGGACAAGTTTCTAGAGTCGTGATGTCCCATCTCATCGCAAGCCTTGCACCGTCTAAGAGGCCTAGTAGCCTCCTTTATAGCCTTTTCCCTCTTGGAAATCAGACGGGAGGCAATAGAACCTTTGCTGCTCAACCAACCTCTCCCTGAACTTTTGCGCAATCGCAAGTGGAAGAACATCATCCACCGCTTCGTCAATATCTAACCAAGGCTGCTTCGCCGCTGCCCGAAAATCAATAATGTATCGCATTAATGCACAATACTAACTGTATGTATAATGTACAAAAGTAAGCAAATAATGCACCAATGAATATTACATTCTATCAACCATTGACCTTTTATAAAACCGAAGCATTTAAAGTAAAACAAAAAAACATAATGTACACCACTCCCTACAATAATGTACAAATGGCAACAAATAATGCAAATATGAATACAAATTTCACTCAATTTTAAGGCATTTTATCAAACCGACTGATGTAGATTCAAACAAAAAAGTAATGCACACCACTACCTACAATAATGTACACATTGCATCAAATAATGCACGAATGAATATAAAGGCAAATGCAAGACAAACCAAAAATCAACCCAGATACGATTTCATCTACCAAATCGCCCAATACACAATTGGAAACCAGTCATTCATTACAAACTTCAATAATGGACAGAACCCTATAAAAAATGAACACGATTTTACGATTTACAGTGGGTATTACGAAAAAATGAACCCTATCAATAATCGACGATTAGGTTGTGTGTCCGCGGTGAAAATAGGCGATTCACAGTGGGTATTACTAAAAATTGAATCATTAAATGTGTCGACCAAATGTGTGAAAAAATCGTCACTGTTTTAATGACGAAAATTGACGATTAGAAGTGTCTCTTACCAAAAATCGGAACTTTTGAAACCCGCCTTGTTGTCGACTGTAAATCTATCATCGCGCGGCCAAGGAATCACATTAGAACTATGAATCGTCGACCGGCGGTGCTTTCACGGCGAAAAATCGGCGGGAGTGGTGGTGTCTCTTCAATTTGAGTAGCGGCTAGGGTTTTTCCTAGTTTGAAATGGGGGAGACGGTTTGAGAATCGTGGGCTGATGGGAAGAGACGTTTGGAGTGAGAGAGAGAGTGAGCATATGGAAGGATTGCTTAAATCTCGCTCCTGCCGTTTTAATTCATGGCTGTTTTACAATTTTACCCATATAATGCACAGAATGAACCTAATAATGCAACACGGGATGATTTTGTGAGGCTTCATCTAGTCCATCCATCATACTAATCTAATGGATGTGATTAAGAAGGAAATAGTAACTAAAGGGGTAAAAGGAGTTTAATGCTACCCTATATATATATATATATAGGGATGTACTAAGATGACAACCCTCTTTATTGTAACACCATACCACCATTTTAGGCCACTGGATCTGAAAATCGTGTGCTTGTCATGCTGCCACGTGTAAAAACACGGAGAGGTAAAATAGGAAATTTCTAATTTTGCGTTACCAGATTGCAGTGTTGTTCATTGAATATTGCAGTCTTACCACAACAATATTGCAGTTTACCACGACTGCAATATCTAATGCAGTACAATATCTAATACAGTAGACTGCAAACCCGTATTTTTTCACGAAACTTAATCCTAGCCGTCCATAGATGAGATCTAACGGACTATATTGGTGGTATGGTGTTATCCTATCTATGGTGGCACCATAGTGCACCCCTATATATATATATATATATATATATATATATATATATATATATATATATAGGGGTGCGTTAGACTCCTTTGCACCCTAAGTGTCCTATTTCCTTCTTAATCTCAGCCCTTGGATCCTTGAATTGGATGGTTGTGATCAATGCATTATTAGTCTATAATGTTCCATTATTAGCCGCTGTGCATTATTAGAATGAAAATGTGCATTATTAAATGACACGTGGCATTAATCTAACCGTCAGATGACAAAATCGTGGGGCTAGGATTAAGAAGGAAAAAGGACAAAAGATATGAAAAGTATTTGAATGCATCCCTATATATATATATATATATATATGTATATATATATATATATAGGGTCTTGTTAGGTTGAGATTATTTAGCTAAATTGAGAAATGAGATGCAATATGGACCACTCATCCAGAATATTTGTAAAATGTCAACAGCATGTAGTTTATGTCAACAGAGGGGCATAATTGTAATTTTATTAATTTTTTTTTTAAAATTTTTTAATTTTTTTTTATTTTTTAAATTTTTTTTTAATTTTTTTTGTTTTTTTATTATTTTTTTTTAATTTTTTTTTTCAACTATATGTACAATTCATGTCAACTACACATTAAATGTCAACAACTTTATTCAATAAATACTATTTGACATGAATTGTACATGTAGTTGACATTATATTGTGTAGTTAACATGGATTGTACACATAGTTGACATTATATGTGTAGTTGACATGAATTGTGTGTGTGGTTGACATGGATTGTACACATAGTTGACATTATATGTGTGTAGTTGACATGAATTGTATATGTAGTTGAAAAATAAAAATTTTAAAAAAAATGAAAAATAAAAATTTAAAAAATTTAAAAAAAATTAAAAAAAAATAAAAAATAATTTAAAATTTTTTTTTAAAAATTAATAAAAAATTAAAATTAAAAATTTTAAAAAAATATTTATTGAATTAAATTTACTATGATATTACCATTCGCCTTTCATAATTAATTAATCTAAAGATATTTTCC
Organism: Salvia hispanica; assembly: GCF_029641045.1. NCBI lineage: Eukaryota > Viridiplantae > Streptophyta > Magnoliopsida > Lamiales > Lamiaceae > Salvia > Salvia hispanica. The sequence goes on from NC_142696.1 coordinate 38,227,217, forward strand.
ATGTGGAAAAATCTGGACCACTCATTTAATAAAAATGAGTGGCTGATATTGCATCTCATTTCTCAATTAGCATAAAAAATCTCAATTGATCACAATCCTATATATATATATATATATGGTATTGATAAAATGCAAACTTATATATTGTACAAACTCAAAACTCTTCTATACAGCTTCAACACAGTTTCAGTATAATATCAACACAGTGTAAAATTTCAAGATTTTAATGTCAACACATTATCAACGCAATATCAACACAGCATCAATCATTGACTACTGTTGAAATTCTGTTGACATTTTCCTGTTGATGCTTTTTTATGATCTGTTAACATTTTTCAATGGTCCAGATCATAGTTTTGAGTTTGTACAATATTTAGAGTTTTCATTTGATCATATTCCTATATATATAGGGTCTTGTTAGGATGAGATTTTTGGGCATAATTGAGAAATGAGATGCAATCACAAGATTAACTTAATGTCAACAACTATCACATTATGTCAACACGGGGATATAATTGTCTTTTCATTAAATTGTGTTTGAAATCATTTTCTAAAATCCTCTAGCTGCAAAGTCTTCAAATCTTCAACATTCAAATCTTCAAATCTCTTCAACATTCAAATCTTTAAATCTTCAACATTCAAATCTTCAAATCTCTTCAACTTTCAAATCTTCAAATCTTCAAATCTTCAACATTCAAATATTCAAATCTTCAACATTCAAATATTCAAATCTTCAACATTCAATAAAATAACACTTATTAAAATGTCAACAACTAAAAAATAACACTTATAATTCACATATCAATACCGAGAATATCGAATGTCAACAACTCGTATTGAAATGACAACAACTAACAAATACTCCCTCCGTCCCCGAATACTTGACACGGTTTGACCCGACACTAGTTTTAAGAAATATAATGGAAAGTGTGTTGAAAAAGTTGGTGGGATGTGGGTCCTACTTTTAAAGTATTAGTTTTATAATAAATGTGAGTAGGAATGAGTTAGTGGAATATGGGGTCCACTACCAAAAATGGAAAAAGTGAACTGTGTCAAGTATTCGGGGATAGACCGAAATGGCAAACTGTGTCAAGTATTAGGGGACGGAGGGAGTAACACTTACAATTCACATATCAATACCGAGAATATCGAATGTCAACAACTCGTATTAAAATGTCAACAACTAAAAAATAACATTTACAATTCAATATCAATATCGAGAATATCGAATGTCAACAACTCGTATTAAAATGTCAACAACTAACAAATAACACTTACAATTCACATATCAATACCGAGAATATCGAATGTCAACAACTTGTATTAAAATGTCAACAACTAACAAATAACACTTACTATTCACTTATCAATACCGACAATATCGAATGTCAACAACTCGTATTAAAATGTCAACAACTAACAAATAACACTTACTATTCACATATCAATATCGAGAATATCGAATGTCAACAACTCGTATTAAAATTAGGGGTGGCAAATCGTGCGTGTCGGGTCGTTATCGTGTCGACACGATAACGACACGAACACGACCCGTTAAGAAAACCTCAAACACGAACACGAACACGACCCGCTACCCTCAGACACGAACACGACACGAACCCATTAACGACACGAACCGTTTCGGGTCAACACGACACGAACACGACACGAACCCATTAATGACACGAAAATAAGTATTGAAAAATGAAAATAATAATAATAATACTATTAAAATATTATGTGTTAATAAGAATAATAGTATTAAAATATTATATGTTAACGGATAACACGAACACGACACGAACACGCATTGTTAACGGATAACACGAACCCGACACGAACACGACACGAAATTTTCGTGTCCTTAATGGGTCGACCCGATAAGGACACGAACACGACAAGGTCTGACCCAAACCCATTAATTTCGTGCCGGTTCGTGTCGTGTTATCGTGTCGTGTCAAAAATTGTCAGCCCTAATTAAAATGTCAATAACTAACAAATAACACTTATAATTCACATATTAATAGCGAGAATATCGATCATCAACAATTCGTATTAAAATGTCAACAACTAAAAAATAACACTTATAATTCACATATCAATAGCCATAATATCGAATGTCAACAGCTCGTATTAAAATGTCAACAACTAACAAATTATATAGGCAATTGACATTATACGTGTGTAGTTGACATAAATTATATATGACACAAATCTTCTTCCAAATATCCAATCGGAAGGCATCAAATCTGCAAATTCGAACTTGAATATCAAAACACATATACAGTCATCGAAAATCCAGAATTTATTGTATATACGAAACTTTCTTCAGTTAAACTCGCAGAAATATCCAATCGGAATGCATTACCGCTCAAGAGATAATACAGCCCTACAAACAGAATAGATTCCGGCAGCAACTCCACAGAGCTTCAATTTCACTCTCCACACTTCAAATAGAGCTAGGAGCTTCGGCTTTAATCTAATGGAAGAAATAATTAAGAAATGAGCCAGAGACGAAACGGAAACGGAGACGAAGGAGATTGACTCGCCGGAGGTGAAGCAGCTGAGGGAGGATCTGCTGGACGGAATCGAAGAGGATTCCGATCTCTGTACTTCCATCCACGACTTGTTCATGAAGAGCTTCGAGGAGGAAATCACTGCATCTCCCGCTTCCGGTCACGGATCCGAAGCGGCTGAGGAAGGAATCGGCGAATCGGCGTCGGATTGCGGCGAATCCGGAGGGGTTGAGGAAGGAATCGTCGAATTGGCATCGGATTCCGGCGAATCGTCGGCCGGATCTAGGCTATCTACTCGAATTGGCGTCGTAATCCAGCTTCAGCGACACACGCTGCCGGTCCACGGCGGAGCTCGTCACCTCCTCCTTCTTCACCTTCCTCTACACCACCTCCGAGTAGCGCACCCACTTCTCATCGCCTGGTTCCCGATTCCTGCTCCTCAACGACGTATGCACCAGCGCCGCCCGCTCCTCGCCGTAGGCGTATGTTAGTGACGACAGAGATAAATAGTCCACCTTGCCGATCGAGATCGTCAATTTAGCATAATTTGTGATATAATCAGTTTTAATTTTGGATCTAGATGATTTTTGGAATCACCCAAATTCCAGAATTCCAAAAGATGTCTCGCGCAGATCACTAAACACAATATGAAGAACACTAATTAAAATATAAATTACCATTCTGCCCTTTCATAATAAATTAATCTAAAAATATTTTTTGTGTGGCAAAATCTAGACCACTCATTTAATAAAAATGAGTGGCTGATATTGCATCTCATTTTTCAATTACCCTAAAAAATCTCAATTGATCATGAACCTATATATATATAGAGAGTTGTGATCAATGTCGAACCAATTTTAAAGACCGAACTAGAGACCAAATCTGGGCCATTAGATCTAGTTTTTTTGATGAGATGTACTGCTGTGAAAAAAAATTCGGCTTCATTACAAGCCCATTTTACTTCATTATATAAGTTTATTACTTCATTCTGTACGTAATACCTTGAAACTACAATATGTTTTTACTTGCTTCCAATAGGTTTTGAAATGATTCAACATATGCTTCATTCAAATTCATTGACGTGGGTTTTTGCTTGATTAACATTTAAAAATGCAATTTATTCAAGTGAGTTTATTACTTCATTCAGAAACGTTATTACTTCATTGGATAAGATTTTTACTTCATTTCTGTAGGACTTCAAATGCTTCTACACATACTTCATTCCAATAATTTATTACATTATTCCATATGTTTATTAAACCATATTAGCGCCATGGCATTGGTGATAGATATTGTAGAGAAAAAGAACGGCACGCGACGGCGAAACCACATTTACGTACTGGAATGAAGTAAAAACCTACTAGAATGAAGTAATATATTATAGAACGAAGTTAAGTCTTCGTAACATGTTAGTATGACTTATTTACCTTCAGATGAATTAAAATAGGCTCGTGATAAAGGCGAAAATAATTTATAAATTTTTGTATCTTATCCATAAAAAACTAGATCTAAAAGCCCTAATTTGGTGGGGTTCGGTGGTTCGGTCTTTAAGAGTGGATTTGTGGATAATGGGACTCTATATATATATATATATATATATATATATATATATAAAATCGTTATTATCATAATAGTAATTAATAATTTATTAAATAATTATAATATAATTATAATATAAATGATATAATAATAATAATAATAATAAATTATTATTACAATTATTTTATAAATTAATAATTAATCAATAAAATCGTAGTAAAACTTAAATTAGAAATTTTTTTAATTATAAATCCGCAAATATAATAATAATAATAATAATAATAATAATAATAATAAATAATAATAATAATAATAAATAATAATAATAATAATTTTTATTATTACTCCATGTAACTATAATGACAATTATATTATTATATATTATGATGGATGATCCATATTTAACCTATCTATAGTAATAATAAATATAATAATATACTTAATTATTATCATTTTCAATTAATAATTTATTAAAAAAATTATATTATTATTTCTTTTTATAAATAAAAAATAATATAAAAATAATAATAAGTACAATATTTTTAGTTTGGTGTTTAAATCAAATATAAAATATAAAATCTTGATATTCAAACACTGGAAAGGTAAGTTATTAGGAATCATATTCCCGGGATTCATTTTCCCGGGAATCATTTTCCTTTCCAACTTTATTTCCCGTCAACCAAACATGGCCTTACAGTTTTTGTATTCTATCTCCAATGAAGTGGTCACATTCTCTACTATACTTTTATTAGTACTATTTTTTTCCTCTCAATTAATATCATGTTATATCAATTTTGTATTAAAACTATAGTCATTCATTAATAAGATTACTTAAAATATAGTCCTTCCTTGTCAAGATATTGGGACATTTTTTTCATGATATTAGATTAAGTATTGAGAGAAAAGTATTAAGAAAACATGCTTTTGTGATGGTTAAATAACTAAAAGTATACACTTAACTAAGTAAATACTCCAAACCCAAATTACTTCCCCCAACCCAAAAATATGTACAACTCAACTTTTATTATTCCTCCAACCCAAAATTACTTGCACCATATTCTATCTTTTATACTTGCACCATAATTCTCTTCTATTAAAAGCATGTTCTTTTAATACTTTATTCTATCACTACTTAACTTTTAAACATAAATTTCTCTAATATCGTGCCAAAAAAAATGTCCCACATAACTTGACAAGGAAGGACTCTATTTTAAGTTAAGAGAGAATGTACATGTGAATGATATAGTCATAAAGTTTGTTAAAAACTGAATTACGGTAGTTTGATTAAGTTCACTTGGTTGTTTAGTAAACTGTTCAAAAAGATGCCTGACACTGACACTGACATGACAGTTAACACAGTAAAAAAGCATTCAAAACCCTATCTCTCTCTGCACCACCCCAAAATGCACCCCCAAACTATCACACAAAAGAAATGGAGTAATTGCGGTACATGACTAGTAGGTGGAGCAGTATTAGTCTCAGATCTTCTCTCTCAATAAGAAAAGGTGAAATGGACCATACTACTATTCTAGTAGTAGTATGCAATAAAAGTAAAACACAATTAAAAAGGCGAAGATAAAGGGGAGAGGGATAGATGTAACTTTAACAAGAACTAAATCAGGACATTAAGCTAGGAGATCCAAGAATTTACAAAAGTAATAAGTATAGATTAAAAGTGAAGCTGAATGACATACGAAACAAGAAATGTAAGAAAAAGGGACGTTGGCCCAGAAAAACACAGCTCTCCTATAATCATCTTCACCTTCAAGACTGCTTTTTTTTTACCCGGCATTTCCAACTATGCCAAGTATTAGTCTCCGGTTAAAAATAAAAAGAAAAAAAAGTTACAGTGTACATTTTAAAGAATTCAACGGCTGCTCTTATCATCGAGGCTACCTGTATTCACATGACGATTGTACAACATGTCATTAACATTAGCAAATGGGGGCGGCCAGCAGGGTCAGGTGGCCGCGGGTTCAGCCGGCGCGAGGAAAGTGGGAGGCACGGTGATGCCACCCCCTTTAACAGATACACTAGGACTCCGAACTGAACTAGCACGGCTCACTAGATGTGAGTCGAGAAACAACACCACGACGGTGATGTCGTCGTGGAAATGTCGGCGGACCCCACGGTCTATCTTCTTCAAGTCCGAATACCTCATTTCTCTCTTCTTAGCCGCCTCTTGTAATGCTGTTTTCACTAATCTCCTAGCACTTCCCTGCACGTTATACGAGCAAATGACCTTATTCACTTATGCTAATTGCTAGCCTAGAATCCATAGTTAGGAGGGAGAATGGGGAAAACAGTAAATCGATTGAAAGAAATGTCTTTTGCTAGTTGGAAGGGTATTATTTACAGGAAACAAACACTGCAAAGTCATTACAGATCATCTTCATATCTTCATCTATGGATTGTTTCCAAATCAGCCATTATTGAAGGTATTGGTAAATCAATGTTGGGAGACTATTAGTGATCATTCACGTAGTTACAGAAAACTTACAAATACAAGAAATAATATAATAGCTCCAAATAATATCTCAGCATCAGAACCTACTACTAGGAACTATGGTCAGTAACAAACAGAGTCGAGGGTAGGGAAGATTTGTTTAATGGGAGGAACCTAATGTTGTTTGGCCATAAAAACAACTGATTCAACCATCCATGTAGTAATTAAAAGATAGTATGTCATTGTGCTTGATAGGGCCATCTGTGTGATCTTTTTTTGTCTTTTTCTAGTCCTATATGATTTTTTTCACCTCCACAAGCAAAGTTTAATCACCAGTTATATTTCATTCAACAAATGAATATGCACACATCTCTAAGCCTACATGTTCTGAAAAATTCCTAATTTATTATAGTAACTGATTCTTGTAATATTCGGATGACGCTAAGCTACGAGACTCGGCCGCTCTTTTACTCAAATGATGAAGTGAATCCGGGGCAGGTTGCACGTCAATGTAGTTCTTAACTGATAAGATGAGAATGAGTTAAAGCATTAAATAACTTACGCTACGCGGATGGGTTTGGACAATATCAACTGCTTCTTGATTGGTCAGGTGCTCCCAAAGACCATCTGATGCAAATATAATGAACTGATCTTGAGGCAGCAGCTGGTGCACTGTAATAGCAGGGTCTGCACTCAAAATCGGTCTTTTGAATGGCTCCCGAAGTCTAAATTTTTGGTATAATGGTTCTCTGTTGAATTCAGCTTTTTTCAGATACACATCTCCGATTGATCTGGAGACCTGTAAAACAACATACCTATTACCAACTGTAACAAATGAAACAAAAATCAATATTAAGGGATAATAGCAAAAACTGCCGGTTCTTGATTTAATTAATAGTCCAGGACACATCATTAAAATGCAATACAATTCTGAAGAGAAAGAGTAACTGAGGTGAATGTTGACTTCATCCACTACCTCAAAGACATTAAATGAAGTAACAAAATCCACAAATACTGCAAAAAAATTGTTATCAAAGCAATAACTTTACACAGTGACATGCAAATGTCCTCAACTGACAAAATAGGTCAATTTGATTTCATGAATCTTTCTCCATCTAACACAACCATATTAAAGGCAGAAAGTCATAACTATGACAACCATAGATTAAGACAACCTAAAACTGAAGGGAGTACAGAGGAAGAAACTTTTGCCTCAGATATACCATCATACTTCATCTTGTGACTGAGCATTTCAACAGATAACAAGCACAATGGATCAGTTTACATGGTTTACAATCTCTTAAACTGGAGATTTTCCGACATCAGCTAATATATGGACAACAGAAATCCTTTGATTTTTGCGATTGAGGTAATTTAGATTGAAGATTATTTCTTGCACACCCTAGTACCATTCATGTGACAAAGGAACAGCACCAAATGTCAAACTAGGTCAAATGCCACTATAGACCTAGAACAAGACGAACCTGAATGAGACCCTTGACACGCCATACATTATGCTTCAAAACTACAATGTGCGAGTCATCAGGGTGCAAAGACTGCAGCTCCTGCCTCACAGATTCTATACTTGCATTATGTTCTGCCGAGAGTTGAATTGCAAGCACTTCCCCAGTAGCCTTGACAAGTCTCCCTAAAACAGCACGGGAATCGCCAAGGTTGGCAACATATAAAGTTCCACCACAGATGATTCCTACTAGACAGCACGAGCCAACTGCTGCAATCTGTGGTTTCAAGGGCCACTGTCTGCTGACAACTGAGAAGAAACCATCTTCTGTGGCCTGAAATGCCTTCTTAATAACCTCCACTGACATGGATTGATGCTCCGCCGTGAATCCTGCAAGATCAAGAAATAAAAGAACCAAAAAATTCAACAGCTATTGAGAAAATAATAATTAGCATAAGAAACCAAGTTTAGTAGTCAAGCTCCTATTCATGTTTCTTGCCACTTTAATGACAATAAAAACACATAAAAACTTGCCTTTGGCACAGGACTTTCTTTGCAACAGCAATCATCCATTCAAGATCTTATACCAGCAGATGATATTAGGTGCAAAATATCCCAGATAATCTATTCTTTTTCTTTCCAATAAAATAAACTAAGCTTTTACAGTAACTATACATACAGGAACTTCAAATTCTGGCGGATATCAGCACTTACTCTTTAGGTGTTGGAAGAGGTGTTCATTGATAAACCGCGAGGTCTCTGGACCACCATGTCCATCATATATTCCCACAAAAGTGCCATATGGACCTGTCTCGTTCGAGCTCAAACACCCTGATTCCAGTTGGCTCTGATCCTCAAGTAAATTATTAGCTTGAACTACAGACATGGAGAACTCTCCATTAAAATGTTGGCCAAGGTCCTTGTACCATAGAAGCCCGTCTTGACGACCACTCGCTTCAGAACCCGAGTGAACATAACGATCCGCCCTTGGCCGAAAGCAGGCCCTTAAAAAGTTCATTAACCCGGATAACATCCCCTCATCTCATCCAGACCACCCTCCAAATTATTCGCATTCACCAACCTCCCAAAACCAACTTCTCTTACCTTAATTAAACCCAATTGTGAACTTATATTATATCAAAGCCTCCTCCACGAAGCAGAAATGCAAGCTAGAAGTCTGAAAGCAAAACCCACAAAAATATCAAAATTTAGAGCTCAAAACTGTCCCATGATATCAAGCAACGTTTACTAATTAATGGAGAAGAATTTTTCACATGTGCGGGCAAGGAAAGATCTATTACCACTAACGCCGCAAACAACATCCAGAAAATTCAACACCATTGAATAATCGGCTTTGAAAAAATCAAAATTCACTTTTTCTTCGGAAAGTTATTTGGTCAGCTAGTTCACATTCTGGAAGGTCCAAATCCCAAAAAAACAGAAACTAATATTGCTAAACCAAATATAGCTAAGATACAAACGCCCTAAATTTACTAAATTCGAAAAAACGAAAACCCTCAGCAAATTCAGCTCCAGTACCAAAATTAACACACACACCTTACTACGGAAGTTACCTTCAGAGCTGAGTGAACGGAAACGAAGATCTGAAAGTGAAAAAACGGCGTAGATCTGTGGGTCCGTCACCTCAAAAAGGGGGAAATTAGGAAATTTTCAAAATGAACTTTCTCCTCTAAGGATTTTTTGTTCCTTTCAGTCTTATCCCTCTTTTCTGCGCAGCAATTCGATTGTGATGATATGATTGACTGCGAGTGAAAATGAAAACAATAAACAATATATATATATATATATATATAGAGAGAGAGAGAGAGAATAGCAAGTGAGAGATGAATTACGAAATTGAAGCAGTAGAGAGAGAAGAGAAGAGAAGAGAAAGTGGTGTTACTATTAATATTATGGTTGTGTTGATTGGGGGTAACTGAACTCTGGTCTATCTCATCAGACAAACCCCATTAGAAACCAACAATGGAGAGCTTGAAGCCAGCAAAGCAGAGGACCAGGTTCGGGCTCCACTCTCTCTCTTCCAAATAGCGAAGATCTAGAGAGAGAGCTAAATAATGTCAATCTAGAGAGAGAAACAATATGCAGGAGAGAAATGCAAAAACTAGGGGAAATTGAAAATCTATATATAATTAATTTTAGAGTGAGAAAAATGGTTATAAAATTGATTTTTTTGGAGAGAAGAGAGTCAATGAAGTGGCGATAAAGATAGGATGAGGTCGGAAATTGCATGGATTTTCCATGTTATGAGCTCTTGTGGTGACGCGTGGGTATCAATTCAGCTATTGGTTGGTTGATTTGATCTAACTATTTATATTCTAAATTATTCAAAATTACTTTCGGTAATATATTTATAACAAATTCATGATATCCTCAATCATAGTCATTCTCATCCATTGTGTATTCTCATTCATGTGCAGTCAGTACTAATTGCCACCCAAATTATATGAAGTACTGAATTTATGTCTAAGACCATCTACAATGGCGGCTAGTTGGCCGGCTAGTTGATTCACGGGCACTGGCCAGTCCGCTAGCCGACTATTGTAATAGGCGAGCGGCAACTCACCGAGCTGATCGGCTAGCCCACGTCGATTCGCTAGCCGGTCCGCTGGCCTCTCCCGATCGGCTAATGCTACTTTTTTTTCGAAACTCTATATATATGCGATCTGCACGTCATTTTCATTCGCACCACTTGTTTTAACGAGTTTCTCTCTCTCTTAATTTCTCTACAAGAGCAATATCGCGAAATGAGTGATGTGGGTGGCAACAGCGTGGGTGGTAGTGGTGGTGATAGTGGTGGGGATGCTGAGGAGTGCAACTGGCGATTTAACAAAGAGTTGGCGGCCTATACGTCCCGCGAGGTAAATCGGCTGATACAAAGGGCGTTGTAGTCGCAGCAGTCGGCGGTACCTCGACCCATTGTCCACCGCCAAAATGTGGTTGATCGGGATCAGTCACTGCACATTAGCGGTTATATGAAGACTACTTCGTTTCTTGCCCTAGATGATGTGGCAGAAGGAGTTTTTGACTAGGCTATTGCTAGCCCAGGAACCATTGGAGATGCTCTAGGTATAACAAATAGAAAGCTATATAGAAGGCTATATACTTTGTGGTCTAGATGGTTAAAAAAAATATTTCCTCAATAATAAAAGCTGAAACTAAGAATTGTATACCTAACAAATAGAAAGCTATATAGAAGGCTATATACTTTGTGGTCTAGATGGTTAAAAAAAATATTTCCTCAATAATAAAAGCTGAAACTAAGAATTGTGAGCTGAAGTTCACATATTAACAACAAAGTATTCCTCAATAATAAAAGCTGAAACTAAGAATTGTGAGCTGAAGTTCACATATTAACAACAAAGTAAAAATAAAGTTGCTATCAAAGTTACTATCACTCTAAGTGATCGCAAAAATAAACAGCCAGAAAAAAGTACTACTACAATAAATGAAATTATATTTATGTAGTACTCCATGATTTGTCAATTATATATTTTAACCGCACTAAATATCTCTTATCAAACACATAAATTTTTATATATTACCTACCATATTTTTGCCTCTTCTCAAATAAATTCCTACTAACGCCTATGCTATCACAACTTAATAATGACATCTCTTATCTTACGGTTTCGATTCTTTTGACTTGTCTATACAGACAGAGTCCTATTAACCACAAATTTACCTTTAAAGACCGGACTAGAGACTAAATTAGGGCTATTCATTTTTCTTAATCTTATGGTTATGATTAATTTACAATTAATTTAATATTTTATTAAATAAAAATGTTTTTTTTTTTTAAAAATAATTTTTTTAAAATTTTTTTAAATTTTTTTTATTCGATAAAAACTTGCTGGAGTATATAATGAACTATATTCACTACATAATGAACTAAATGAATGTATGTTATGAACTTATTACTTCATTCCGTTAGTTTATTCCTTCATTTATTCATGCTATTACTTCATTCTATTAGTTTATTACTTCATTCCGTTAGTTTATTACTTCATTGAGTCATGCTATTACTTCATTCCATTAGTTTATTACTTCATAATGTGTTATGACATAATTAGCTTTCAGTTGAGTTTAGGGTTATTACTTCATTCCGTTAGTTTATTACTTCATTCAGTCGTGCTATTACTTCATTCCGTTAGTTTATTACTTCATTTATTCATGCTACTACTTCATTCTGTTAGTTTAATACTTCATTTAGTTAGTTTATTACTTCATTCAGTCATGCTATTACATCATTTCATTAGTTTATTACTTCATAATGTGTTATGACATAATTATCTTTCAGTTAGGTTTAGATTTATTACTTCATTCCGTTAGTTTATCACTTCATTAAGTCATGTTATTATTTCATTCCGTTAGTTTATTACTTCATTCAGTCATGTTATTACTTCATTCTATTAGTTTAGTACTTCATTCTGTTAGTTTATTACTTCATTCAGTCATGATATTACTTCATTACGTTAGTTTATTACTTCATTCAGCTATGTTATTACTTCATTTCATTAGTTTTATTACTTCATAATGTGTTATGACATAATTATCTTTCAGTTGAAGTAAATTCAGTATACGATGAATGCGAAAAATTACTTCATAATATACATTCATTTAGTTCATAGTGAATATAGTTCATTATTTACTCCAGTAAGTTTTTATCGAATAAAAAAAAATTAAATTTTTTTAAGAAAAATTAAAAAAAATAAAATTTTTTTAAAAAAATTAAAAAATATATTTTAAAAAAAATAAATTAAAAACGTTTTTATTTAATAAAATATTAAATTAATTCTAAATTAATTATAACCATAAGATTAAGAAAAATGAGTGGCCCAAATTTGGTCTCTAGTTCGGTCTTTAAGAAGGGTTCGACATTGATGACAACTCTACACAGACATCTACTATATATATATATATATTGTAATCTCTCTCATTTATTTTTAATTATTTCTCTCTCATTATTTTCAACTTTAAGGAATTAATCTCGGCATGTTTGTGATACTCTTTGTAAAACTTCATTTAAACTTGATTTGATTTCATTATTACAAAATGACAGCTTCAATTTAGTAATTTTCGACTAATTTAATTACAAGTAAAAGCCATGTGTGGAATCAAAATTAAAAAAAAAACTCTGTTGCGTAATATTGTCACGTCGACATTGGTCCAGTAGTCAATTTAAATTAGTAAACTGCATTGTCACTATATGAGTCGCCAATTTTATCAAGCATTTAAAACTTACTTTGTGTAAGACAAGTATACGATGTGTTGATAATTATTGGTGATCGATGATTACATATCTGTTTGATCAATTTCATACCATTGAAATAATATTTTTGTACGAGTTATTTGATTAAGTGTTACTCCCTCCGTCTACAATTAAGAGTCATATTTCTAAATGGCACGAGTTTTAAGAAATGTTAAGAAAAGTGGGTGAAAGAAAGTTAGTGGAATAGAGGTCTCACTTGTATATATTAGTTTTAAATGATATGTGAGTGGAATGAGTTAGTGGAATGTGTGGTCTCTTTACCATTTATGGTAATTATGAACCCGGACTCTTATTCGTGGACGGACCAAAATGGAAGAATGAGACTCTTATTCGCGGACGGAGGGAATAACTAATAAAATGGATTTTAATGGAATTTCCTCAATTCGTATTGTTATTAAAACTATAATATTACTGTTTTGACTATATATATATACCTATATGAACTTATGATTTTATGTTGCGTGAATAAAATTGCAAATGAGATATGAAACAAAGTCAAGCATGAGATATTATGACTTACACAAAATTGAGATCTTTTTATTGAGTCTACTAACGCATTAATTATTCGGAGAAAAAAGTATAACAAACTTGATATTTTCTCTTTGACATTGTTGTACTGATATAAAGTTTGACACATAATTTATCATTCAATTTAAAAATAATATAAAAGCACACAAAAAGTTTAAAATGTTGTATATATGGCAGTATTCACACCCATCGTTTGAAATGCAAAATTGCCCATAAGAAAATGTGGGGCAACTTTTTGAATAAAAGTGAAATGAAAATTGAAAATTGAATTAGAGTGTGAAAAGAAAAAAATAGTATTCCCCACAAGTCAAACTCATATATTTGTGTTTGGACATTTTTCAGCAAAGCCGATCGGATTTGGATCCTTTTGCATTTCTATTAATAATATTTTGTCAACTTAACATAGTCTACAATGAATGTATCGTCTTACTATAATATAGTATTGTGATGATTTATTTATGTGAATCAAATATTCTATCATTTCTCCCTCGATTTCATGTTTTTTTATGTGTTTTTAGATTTACAAATCTCTGGGGCGGATGCATAAATCATCACATGTAAGGGCTATTTTATTAATAAAATTATTTAAACTATATTCATGTATAATTTAGCTTGTGGATAAGGGTTTTTTTTTATAAAAATTTACATAAAATTGGTATAAATTAACAAAAAATTACAAAGGAAAATATAAAAAAATCATGTTTATTAAGGGTGCGTCCGCCCATGATAAGACCTGAACCCTAATAGAAACATAAATATGATAATATAGAGCATTTTATTTCTGGCTTTGGTTTTGGTTTTTAATTTTTAATTTTTTTATATTGTAACAGATCATTGCTAGTTGTTTTTGTGAATCTATATTCACTATTTTTGTTAGTTTATGCATTTTTTGTTTAGATGAGAAAAGAACTTTGACAAATGACAACATCGTGCTAAAGTATAGTTTCATAATCCCACTTTCCACTTTACACTTATTTTTAGCAATAACCATCAAATTATAATGAGGATTTAATATTGGAGATTAGATATTTTGGTTCTTTATTTTTTATTCTTACTTAACGTTGATATGTTTTTCGTTTGTGTGCCATTTTGGGAAATCTATGCGGCTGGCAAATACACCAAACTTTTTCAAAAATACAATATCGTCCTATCCTAGCCCATTCATTGTTTTCAAGCTGTCGCACAACTATATTTGGTTGAGAATTTTCGATAAAATTTCCTCATTATTTTTATTGAAGTAACAAGAAAATACAGCCTACAGGGATCCCAATATCACACATAAATTGGTTAATTATTGAAATTATGGAACAGAATTTGTCAAAAATATTAAATATAACCACTTGTATGATTATTTGATTTACAATAACAATTTCAATGCTAAAAAAATACTCACCTATACTCTAGTAATGATATATATACATAAAATGCAAATATAGAATTGGGAAGATAGAATCAGAGATGGAAGTAAACGCGAATTAAATGGTTAGATTTTTGCACACAAAAATCAGAAAATAAAATGAGTAGTCATTTTCATTTTCTGATATGATGGCAGAATTTTGAGTTATATTGGCAATAGGATATGATTTGCTTCTTTCTCTGCGTGGAGGAAATGTTGAGTCAATTTCAAGGGTCTTCTTTCTTGTTTTTATGCTAGTATACAACTTGAATCAAATAACTTTATAATTTGACTGTGATTTGTGACCAATCATTAAATTTTTATGTAAAGTCGGATTCTTATATAAAATCATTTGATCCTGTTTGACAAGTTCATGTTTCGATTTTGGCTTAATATTACATAAATAATTGAAAAATAAAGTTGATGTATATAAAAATCATAGTGAAGTAAATTTGGCGATTACTTACACAAATGATAATTTAATTAGGGCCTAAAATTTAAAGGGATGTAATGCATTGAAAACGTCTCGCACATCATTTTGTGAAATATAAAAAGAAAATTCACATTTAGTGTATTCTATTTGACTTTTAATCGATTATAATTGGCTGTGAATCTGTGATGCAAATTTATGGTGTAAATAATTATTCGATATTTGCATATGATGGAGAATGCAATCAATAATGTTGTCCTCGCTGCTGTTGTGTGTATATGGACTTGGGGTAGGCCATTTTTATTACTAGTACACTTATTTGCATGGTTGTCATTTCATGAGTTGTCTATTCTAATTTCAAGAAGAAATATTTTTCTCTCACAGTTGTTTTATATCCCATAATTATATAATTAATCATTTTTATATAAATAATAGTATGTGCTATTTCGCCGACATATGCATGCATTAATTAAATTTATAGTATGATATTAACTATAAACAATTATAATTAGTTCTGCCATATCATATTTATAAATAATAAAATTACCTGCCCAGAGTATCATAACTCATAAGTATCTTATGGTCTTGATTAATTTGTACATTCTCTCCATTTAAAAAAAAATATGTTGCATTTTTTAAATAATACTACTTCATATCATTAATTTTTAGTATATACTAACATATCAACAACTATACTACAACTTACAATACTGTATTAAAATTATTGAAAACGTCATTATAATTATGTTTCAATTTGAACATGTAATAGTGTAATACTACTTTTCAATTCTTCTTTTGTAATATTATTAATTTTATTTTATGTGTTCTTGATAATATTTGAGATAATCATATTACTTATTAGTTCCACGGTGTAAAAGTTAAACTACTTGTATTGTATGAGACAACCAAAAAGACAATAGGGGTCTATTAAGTTGGAATGGATTGTGTATTAATGTGAGTTAGACATTAACAATGATTTTTTTATACAAAACAAGCTCAAGTCATAGAAATTAGCGAGCTAAACACAATACAAACCATCCAAGTCCAACCAATTTAATTTAACCATCCTAATTGAGGACAATAGCATAAACTAAATAAAGAACAAAACAATCACACTAGCCCAAGCTTACCCATATAATTAGCCATGACAAACAAATTAGACAAAGAGCATAGAAATTAACATCCAGAAATGTAATAGAATAAAAAAAAGTCAACCCCTCAATCAATTAAAGTAAATCATGAGACAAGAACATCACAAGAGAAGTACCTGATGAACTAAAAAAACTATCATAAGCAATAATAACATCATGTCATGAGCTTCTATTTTTTTTTAAGTTCGCTCTTTTTTACTCACACTATTGACTGAGCTCATTTGCCTCGGTGAGAACGAGAACTGGGAAATACTTATTCAATGATTCATGCAACTAGTCACCAAAGTACTCCCTCCGTGGCCCACCAATAAGTGTTTTATTTTGTCATTTTCGTCTATTCATCAATAAATGTTTCATTTGTTTTTTCACTATTTTTAATAATGGACTTCACCACATTCCATTCCACTAACTTTATTTCATTCGCATTTCACTATAAAACTAATACAGAGTATATAAAAATATGACTCACCTTCTACTAACCGTTTCCACTCACTTTTTACTACATTTATTAAAATCTGTCTCCGATTAAATTGGCTTGGTATTGGTGGACGGAGCAAGTAAAAGTTTCTTTTTTTTTTTATCTTGCAGTTTGACTAGAACTCATGAAAAATAGTTTTAATACATTTTTTTTATTTAGTTCTTTATTAAGTAGTCAGTTCGCGAGCAATAAATTCATTAGTATAATTGTAACTAGTATATCTCCAAAAGGTTAAATAAAAAACAGCACCCCTCTAAATTCTATGGTCAAATACACTGCAAATATATATGATAGTATCAGAAAAACAAAACAAAACACCAAAAACAAATAATCTTGTTTGAATGTAAGCACATTATATAAAACCCACACACAATCATATAGCATGCAAGATACGATAGCATGTGTGTTTTATATTAATGATTGCATATTTTATACATACAAAATTTAAATGCAAAATCAAATTATCTATCCTTACCTAACAAGTATATTCAGCAAGTCCCACTGAAGGACAGTGGTGAGTGGACTGTTTTTAGTTATGCTCAAATAATCAAATAATTTAATTATTCTATTTTGGATGATGTACGTTGGGCTAGTTGAATAGGAAAGCGACAATTTGGGGGTTGCAATTATTTGGATTATTTCAAGTGGGTGAATTAGAGTGTATTTGCGCAAATTATAAATTACTAAGATGCTTTAAAGAGTTTATACATTCATTTAAATTGTTTGACAAATGATAGTATATTATTTTCCAA
Organism: Salvia hispanica; assembly: GCF_029641045.1. NCBI lineage: Eukaryota > Viridiplantae > Streptophyta > Magnoliopsida > Lamiales > Lamiaceae > Salvia > Salvia hispanica. The sequence continues at coordinate 38,245,205 of NC_142696.1, forward strand.
GTAAGATGTTAGAGTTTGTAATTTTTAAATTTCTTTTGGAGAACCCTTCGGTATTTTTGTTATTGTAATTGTAATTTAATCATTACTTCTAACATATTATAAACTCGACAACGTTAACATTTTCCTCTTAAAATACCTAACATTTTGGATCTCATTATAACTTCTAAAATTTATGCTTTGGAAAGCAGCACCCTCATAATATTTTATCAAGTCAAGGTATTTAAATAATAATTTTACATAAATCATAGTCTAGTTTATGGGAAGATCCTAGTTGTGATATTTAATTAATTAGTATCGCATTGCAGAAAGTATCAGTTGAAGTGTAGGGATAAGATCCCCGATCTTATTAATAATGATATTGTCAATTACTTTAGCTGGAGTAATTTGAATATTTGGTACTGTAGCATTTAGTATCCCTTGAGTATATTATTTACTCCATATATTAAATTATATAGTATCACCTAAAAAAAGTAATTGTATAACTATACATTATAAGCATAAAAATATTAACTATTTATGGATGCACATGTTAATAGTACTCCTATATTTTAACATCATGTTATCTTATACTCTGAAAACTTACTTTTTCGTGAAGATTTTAACACAATAATTTAGAAATAAGTAATGAAATTCAATTATCCCTTAAAATTAAGAGAGAAAAGGGTTGGCACACCAATTTCCATAACAGTATATATCCATTAAAAAACGAAGTTGAATATTTATTTATTATATTCCGCCATCCAGAACAGAACACGTATAGTCTATTTATTTTAACTTCGTGTTTGGAATAATATGAGGATCACAATCCCAATTATGATCATTATTAATTATTTATATAGAGAGTTTTCTTCTCTGAAAAATAATGGTTGATTTACAAAACAAAAAGTACACGACCGATCATATGTGATTCTTATCCCAACCACTTCTTATAAATGGGACTTTCTCACGTCTTCGAGGTGGATGAGATGTTCCACCTAAATAAACCTTTGGAATTATTTCTATTTAATAAAAATCGATTAATTACTTTAAACAATTCTTTAGCATTAATGGACGTCAATTCTCAATTTGCCAAATTCCAATTTTATAATTGGTAATAGGCATGATAGCATATTAGCATATATAACAATTGATATCGTATCATATTAGAAAATATTGGCATTCCATTTATACGATTGTAGTCTATATTAAACACTACAAATTGTTGTAGATATTCATGGCTTTATCATTGCTAATCTAGTTTTGCCTACATCCTTCTACAACATTTGGAACATCATCAACAAGAGAAACGAGCAAGTACAATATTGAATTAATCACAACCCTCCATTTGAAACCATCAAACCCCACACCACATGCATGAATGCAACCTATAAAAAAAACAAATCATCGCACACAATTGATCGCACTCAAATCAATTGAATGTGATTACTAGACATAAATGTCAAATTCGAATATGAACACTGACAATAACAACCATCCATTATTTGCAGCCACGGTGGAGTCTGATGGGACTCTGGCCGCTGTAGATTCGTCTCAATCCGATCCTTGGAATGTGCCATGCCAAGCCACACTCTCGTTCGCTGGTCGAGTCTTCGTTTTTGACAACGTACCGTGTGATAAGGTCAACTTTGCACTTTTAGTTTTGGGAGGGTATGAGTTCGATCATAGTAGCACTAGCCGGCCATTGCCTCCTATTAGAAGCAATGACCCAAAGAGACGACAATGTCTACATAGGTATTATGAAAAGAAAAAACGTCGATGTTTTGAAAAGAGAATAAGATATAATGTTCGTCGAGACGTTGCACTCAAAATACACCGTGATCGAGGTCAATTTGTCGGGAAGAAGGTTCAAGAAGGATCTAGAAAAGTAGCCATCGAAATGAAAAGTAGTTGTGCTAATTGTGGAGTTATGTCGAGCGATACACCATTGATGCGGAAAGGGCCGGATGGACCGAGGACTCTTTGCAATGCGTGTGGCCTTTATTGGACAATTAGGGGGAAAATGAGGAATATTTGTAAGTTTTAGCGCATACTACTATATTTTATTTTTATGCTTTCTTAATGGTAGTTGGTATTAAACTAGTTTATATTTAGATTTAGACAATGACAACTTTAAAAAAAAAAAATAAACACTAGTTTACGGAAATGCATTTAGATAAATATCCAGTTTCAAAATTTTAAGTTTCACTCTCGACACAATACTTTCACTAATATAAACCCCTAGTATATTTTAATAGTACTACATTACTTTTCATTTATCCATATACCCATTGTTACAATCGAGAACTAAAATGAAAGGGTTCAGGGAATTCTAATAAGCTTAAACTTGCATTCCAATTTTAATGAAACTATAACAATACAATCATAGCAATTTTTTTTGGTCATGCTTTACAACTGATATGATCTGCCTCATTGCCCCGCTCGATTTATTTCACTATCGAATAAAGATTTGATTTTCAATCTTATTAAATACTCACAAAGTTAAATTGAAAGATTGACAGGACTCCAGGACTGGGGTGTAAAAGCTAGGAGTATTTCGTTGATGGAAATGGGAAATATACGACTTAAAATATAAGAAATTCATTTCCGTAAAAGTCAAACTTATGAAAATTGACGTAAAATTATTCTGGTATTTCACTTGGACTTTTACGACATTGTAGTATATGTCATTTTGTTACTGTGACAGTAACTATTTACATATTATTGGTATCACCTGTTTTTATCAATGATTGAGCCTTGAATGTGACTTATCTGCATAAAAAGATGCTAATTTAATAGGAATTGAGAATTTGCGGGGGACTGCACAAAGATGGAGTGGGAAAGCCGATGAACAAGGAAAAGAATAGGAAATGCCATGAAGATTACAATTGTTGAAAGAAGAAAATATATAAGTGTCCTAGCCGTTCAAGCAATGAAGTTGTGCAATCTGATGACCCTTGATATCTGGAGTTTAGTACTCCAACGGCAGCCAAACTACAAGGCCTACTTCTTGAGATAAGGAACTAGGATCGCAAACAATTTGAATTTAACGTTTAATCTAGTTTTAGTTGTTTTTTTTTTGCTTAATGCTCTTTGACAGCTCTCTCTAGTCCTAGTTGTTAATTTACCTACTGTATTTTGAACTCTTACATAGTTGTTATCTTTACTTGTTATGTATTTATGATTTCGGGCAAGAATATGTCTTATGATTGGTGTTGGTGTGTAGATAGCATTTATTTATAGCAAGTGTTGTGTTGAGTTTCATTTATTTCTTGTTAAAGTTGTTAGTCTAAGCAACTTACATTTCCTTTGTTCATTTATTGCACAAAGATCATTTATCTTGCACGCCTAGTATTGCTGTGTTTGTTTTTCAATATGTTTGAGAAGGAACGCAGGTGGAGCTAAGTTGGTTGCGAAAGTGAAACATAAAATAAGATAGGTCGTGTGAAGTTATGTTTGTTTTCTTGCTTGTTCTAGTTCGTCACATCTAATTAGTTATTCTGATTTTATTTCGATCGTTGTAACACCACTGTTCTCTGTCTCTTCAAGCTCACTAGCTTAAGTGGCCATAATTGTTCTTAGTTACTTGCTTGCAAAGTTCATTTTTCATTCTTACGAAATCATAATTTTTGGTTAAAGTTAATTTTTGGTTAAATTATGATTTATGACAAAATTCTTTAAAATTTTAATTGTACGTGACGATTGAAAAATACGCCAACGTTATGATTTAATTAGCTATTTTATAAGTTATGAAATTGATTAGGACTCAATCAAAATTTGTGATTTAAATAGCAATTTTTTCTATTAAAAAGTATACCATTTAAGAAATACTACCAGTAGTTCATAGTACTTCCTCCGATCCATAATAGTGGAGTCATTTTGTCATTTTTGTACGTTTCATAGTAGTGGAGTCATTTCTTTTTTTAGTAAAAGTCAACACATTTCTTCTCACCTACTTTTCCTTCTCACTTACTTTATTCTCTCTACATTTCTCTTTCATACTTTATTATCTTTTTATTTAATACATTACACATTTTTTTCATAGTCTCTATGCCAAAAAAAATACTTCCACTACTATGGAACAAACAGAGTATTAAATATGATACCATCATTTTTTAAAAATACTGGCCATGTGTCAGCCACCCATTAACCCCGAGTAAAAAAAAAGGGAAAAGCACGTGTAACCGCCGCATACTTCATTTCTTTGTCAATATATGAACAAGGGTGCATTATAATGACACCAGTGTTAAAATGACAACCTAAATAAGCAATCTGCAATACATAGGCAAACAACTTGGTATATAGTTCCAAACAATAAGGAATACGAAATCAGAGCACTATAATGATACCATAGCTAGTTAAAATGACAACCTAGGGCAAACAATCTGCGATACATAAGCAAGGAACTCGACATATGATTCCAAGCAATCTGTGATATGAAATTAGAGATAATCAAACAATCTGTTATACATATGCAAGCAAGCATGCCACATGGCAAGTTAAAGTTGAATCTTCTTCTAAATCTAAGGATTCTCATTGGTGGTAGATTGTCATTTTAATTTGAATTTTCATTTGAGTATAACCATATATGAACATCTAGACTTATGCAGAAGAGTGGTTCAGCTGATTATTATCTTAAAGTGAAATTTTAAAACTTACCAGTTATAATCACAAAGCATACATGTTGATAGCAATTGATGTATATTTTATGCTACAAACTGATACACTTTGTGCTGTCAAAGGATAAGTTCTAAAGGATAAGTTCTGAAGTTTTCATTTTAAGATAATTATCCTCTTAAATATCATTATATATTAAGAACTGGAATATGTTTTTATGTACTTAATAATATAATTTTTATAAATTATACTAATACCCACCATGCAGATGCTCAAAAAATCCTAAAGTCGCAAACACAGTTTTCTGTAAAAAATTGAACGGATTAAATTCAAATTATTCTAAGCAATTAATTTCCAAAATAACAGATGATGTGAAATTACAATAACAAAATAAATATGGAACTAATCGAGGAAACCCATATTCCGATGAGACATTCGGTTCAATACTCGTGATTTTTTATAAAGCCCATATTTTCAGCCCATCAAACAGCCCAAATCTAACATCTTCCCCAATTCTCCTATCGAAATCTTGATTCAGGGTTTATCGCAATTGTGTTCATTTCACAGTTAGCAGCAGCGCTAGGTGATGCAAAATATGGTGCTTTGGCGTAGATTGAGGGAATCAAGGTTTATAGTTTATGCACCTTTCAACGATTTCAGGAGGTTTTACAATCTAAATCCAGCTCCAGCTAGCGCAGATCAGCTTGTCTCTTCACGAAAATCACTTCCGATTTTGTACCACCCTAAGGTCATCGCTCAAGATGAGCAATGGGCGCTGTTCCGACAAGTCAGATTCTATGCAAGGCCTATTAAGGTAAGGTGTTACGTTCATAATCATAGTATGCGTTGGTGAGCTCATGGATTAAACGCTCGAGGGCTAATTTTAGACGTTGGTTTTATGCGTAATTTTGTTCATTCAGAAGAAGATGAAGGATGATAGTGAGCCTACGATGAATGAGGAAATCACGGCTCCGACAGTTAGACTCGTTATTGATGAAGGTGTTAAATAATTAACTGCTTTTTTTTAATGTAGAGTTTTGGTTTACATATTCATCAGTTTTGTGATGAACTTTTGACTCGTATTGGTTTATCGCATTTGGTAAATAACATGCCAAACTGACAAGAAATGAATCAGCTTTTTTTTCTTTTCTTTAAATTTTTTTAAATTTGGCTAAAAATACCAACTAACTGTATGATGAATTGATGAGGATAATGTCTGGCTGTGTGTACTTGTAGAGCATCATATTATAGTATCGAGGCATGAAGCATTGGCTCGTGCAAAAAATGCTCAGCTGGATTTGGTCGAGGTAAGGTGTTTATGATAGTATTTATTTATGATTTTGCGAATTCATGTGTGCTTCTGGCAGACAAGTTTGACGTTACATAATAAGTTCAATAAATTTTGATATTAGATGGTCTTACTGCTTTGTGTTAGGTCAGTTCCGCAGTCTCTGTCCTTTTTGTTTGGCACAGCCAGCTTACAAAGCATGAAAATATTTACGAATTTGTGCATTACACATGAAAAAAACTCTCATATATGGGAGCACTATAAAGCTGCACAACAGCACAGATACACCAATGAATCATCTCTTTTTTCTCATGGCGGATTCCTTGGGGCTCTTTGACTAAACATGTTAAAAGCCTAAAAGAAAAGGTGAAATTGAAGGAAGGCTGGGTAATATGTGTGGTTTGCGCGATAGTTGTTCTATCCATTATTTCTTCCTCTTCTGAAATGACTAGTGTTATAAGCAAATAAGATCTCCCATATATCATGTTATGTAGGTTGCTATAGTATGATCACTTTCTGTTACTTTTGTCGCACTTGCCACTTGAAAATGCAAACGACACTCTGGAGCAATGTTGAAATGCTCCTCATAACTCATAGGGTACTACAGAAATGGTCACTGTTAGGTAGGAGTTTTAGGATTTAATTTCCCATCTCTCTTATTTTATAATGTTATAACATTGTACATATACTTTAGCTCAACATGGTCTTGCTTTTGTCGCTGTACTGATGATCACCTGCTTGTTACAGGTTGATAAAACTGGCAAACCACCTGTTTGCAAGATTTTTGACTACAACAGACAAAGGTATATTCAACATGCAAAAGAAAAGGAGCGTGCTAAAAGCAAGGTTGAGTACATCCTGTCGATAGAATATTTTTAATTTGGTTGCTTACAGGCTAAATAGTTAGAAACCTCTATCATTCAATAATAAGATTTGCCTCGAATTATCAGCAGAAGAAGCTGTGGGAGTTGAGTGGTGAATCCATGAATGTAATTAATTTTGGATTTTTACTTTTTTTATATAATTGCTGTTTTCTGTTTCGTGCAGTCTGACTCCACACTCAGGCCTGGGCCACCGAAAGAACTTAGATTTGGTGTTAATATTGTAAGCATGCTAGCCTTATTTATTTCCAACTACTTATATGGTTATAACTCATCCATATAAATTCCAGATAGGATTTATGTTCTTACTATTGGGTAGTACTTGCACGTCCTGGGTAATTTTACATTTGTTCTCCAGTTTTAGACTTTTATTAGAAATGCATGGTACAAAGTGTTCTGGAGGTTGAATAAATCTATGAATTGCTTTTGACAAAACCATTTACGTGTTCTTTACCCTTTTGACTTTAGCTCATTAAATGGTATTATCACATTTAACATTTTCTGGCCCTCCAATGGCCTTGTTTGTATCAGAAAGAAAATGATCTGAAAGTAAAAGCTGATATGGCTAAGAAACTCATGGAAAAAGGTTATCGAGTAAAGGTACTCACTAACTCTGTCTTTTCTGTTCCCTTTATTGGAAGAATCACTCTCTACTGTGTTCGGACTTTGGAGGCAGTTTTTGTTCCTGGAAAACGATATTGATAATCTTTTAAATTTGAAATATCTTTTGAAGCGCAAGAAGAAAAGGAGAGCTCATGGTTATTTTCTTATGCAATATCACCCTACATTTGAAACATATGGAACCAGAAAATACAAAGAGCTGTTTGTTCCTCAAAAAATAAAATTTTTGCTGCTGTGTATTCAATTGAAAATATTCGCTGTACACCTCTGTTGACTAGTAACACCCAAAAAAAATACTTTTGTGTTGCTTTATTTCTCTTATTATATTTCACTTGACCCTAATGCATTGGGTGCCCCATCTAAGATTTTTGCATGAGAAACTTGACTCTGGACCATACTTTATTTGATTCTATCTAACACTCAATTATTCAAATGTCAAATGTGTTATATTTCACTTATGATGTGCGGTTGATAATTTCTCACAGCCAAAAAATTTACACTGGCACGTATTTTATCTGGAGTTAATGTCTTGATTAATAGTACTCCGTATTATGTTTTTTTAAGAGTTCTCAATGTGGATTCACGCTGCAAATGATCATATATAAACTTCAATGATGTGATGATGATAAGTCTGTGTATATATATCTCCACTGCTAAGTCTTCATTAACTAGTTTCTGTAATTTTCTCTTTGATAGTGTACAGCCGCAGATGCTAATGAAGGCGTGGACTTGAAATCACTGTTATCTAAATTTACTCCTTTAGTAAGAGCTTACTCCTATTCTTCCCGTGGTTTCCCTTGCTGATGCTCGTCTTAACTTTCCCCGTTCTCCCTACACAATCATGATTATAAATTTATCATTTGCATCAGATTGATGATGTTGCTGTTGTGGAAAGTGGACCTAAGTATGAAAAGAAGCAGGCATTTGTTGTTGTCAGGCACATCAAATATGGTCCTGCCAACAAGAGTTCAGGAAAGAAAGCTTCTGCAACCACCGACTCTCCAAAGGCGACAGAAGCCTCGGCTGAAGATGCTCAGACTAACAAATCCAACTGGGATACTTTTGACGGAGATGATGGTGATGTGCACCCGATTTTTGAGATAGACAATGTAGAAAGTGGTCATCTTGAACCTTCAAAGCATACAGCTTCATCTATTCCATCTGGGACCCCAAAGCCTGCAACAGAAACCCCTCAACCTGTGTATCCACCGAGGGTACCCGTGGCTGTGAACGGCCGTGGTGCAGCTAACACTGCAGACAGAGTGGCTTCATCTCCAAATCTAGATAACCAGACACGTTTTGACATGAATACGCCGCCTAGAATGAGACCTGGCCAGCAAGTTGAGGTGCCTCAGCCTGCTTATCCGCCAAGGGTACCCCTGGGTTTGAACGGCCGTGGTACCACAAACACCCCAAACAGAGGGCCTCCATCTCCAAATGAAGAAAACCAGACGCATTTTGGCATGAACACGTCGCCTAGAACTAGAATAGGTCAGCAAGCTGAGTCTCCTCGTGGAATTCAGAAGCAAGGTTCTTCCTCCTCGACTAATCAGAACTTACCGCCCAAAAGTTACGGTATATTCAGCGTGCCAAAGGCAGAGGCAGAGGCAGCGGCAGCAGCACCAGCAGCCGACAGACACCAGCAAAATGTACCTCCAGCTGTGGCCTCGTCTCCGACAAGAAATCCTAGAGAACCTTCGGCTGCAGCCTCGTCTCAGGCAAAAAATCCTAGAACGCCTGTGGCCCCGTCTCCGGCTGCAGATTCTGGGCAAGGAAGATATGGAATATTTAGTGCTGAAGAGAGAGAAAAGCAAGCACACAAACGGTGAGGTATAGTTCCTCTAGATGCCTTTCATCGATTTTCAAATGGCTTATTTTTTGTAGATTAGTTGCATACATTTATTTTTCTTCGCATTGATTCAGCTATAATTTAGTAGATGGAAAAGTTGCATCTATTTTGCGATATCAACGCTTGTTGTACTAGAAAAATGATTCATAGACTCAACAGCTTATATTACTATGAAATACAGTACTATTAATAAACGTGAGTTATTGGGAACACATCGATTTATTCATGTTTATATTTTGTTTTATATTTCTGGTATGAAGATAAACTGGAGATATAAATATTTCTGCATAATTTATCTCATTGAAAACCTTCACAAACCCAAATAAATCCTTAAGTATATTACTTATTTTTAATTATGTTATAAATATATTGACTACATGTAAAACTTTATATAAAACTTACCATCCAATAATACAGCAATTCTATGTTCTAAATTTTTTTATGCAAAACATTAAAATGTGTTTAATCATTATAGGTATTGTCGTATTGATAGTTGATAATGTCTTAAACCATTGGAAAACACCTTATTTTTCATTCGTTAGCCATACCAAGTATAAATAAATTTTAAATTTTTTTATCAATTCCTATGTTGTTATAAATCGCCCAGAAAAAAAAATCAAAAAATGTCTAAAATACTATATAAAATACTGTATAAAATCAATTTGTATATAAAAAATTTCCTCTACACTACAATCTCATAAAACAAAGAAACTGATAATGATTTAAAGCCCATGTAAAAGCCCAATGCTGAACATCTAGGCCCGGCCCGATAATCGCTTCAATTCGAAAAGCCCGTTCATATGTTCAATTTAATTCAATAATAATTTATTACGTTTATAAAAACAAAAATCGGCTGCAGCGCTTCTCCAATTCACTGCGATTTGGTAAGTTCAATTGAATTCAATTTTTAATTGTTAAACCCTAGTTCCCCTTCCCGTTGCGTGATTGCGCTACTGAAATCTCGATTTTTGTTCAGTATACATGTGTAAATTTAGGGTTGCGAAGTCTCAAGTGTTCCCCGCGTTCGCGAAGAAATGATAGACCGTTTTGTTAATATGTAACCACGAGAAACTGATTATTGATATTGATTTTCTTCTAATTTTGTTGGTGTTCTGTTAATTGCTGCAGATTTTTGCGCAGTTTTATTCAAGCTTCTAAAATTTAGCTTGTTAAGGATGGATTTTGATGAATATGAATACCTAGAAAATACAGTGGAGAATCCAGAAGCTAAGAAATTGGAGGGGAAGGCCAATGGTGGTGGAAAAGGTGATTATGAAGAGAAGGACAGGAGTCGGAGCTCGAAGCTCAGAAGTGTCGAGGAAGATGGGGATGATTTGGATCACCCGTCGAAGCCGTCTAGGTCAAGAAACGAGTCTTATGATTATGAGAAAGATAGGGGAACACGCTATGGCTCATCTTCAAGAGATAGGGAGAGAGGCGAGAGAGGTGAAAGAGGGGAGAGAGGCGAGAGAGATAGACGGGAGCATCGAACAAGGGACAAGGAGGAGAGGAATAGAGATAGAGAGAAGGATAGTGACAAGAAAAGGAATGGTAACAGAGAGAGAAGAGAACGTGATAACGACAGAGATAGAATCAAGGACGAAGAACACGAGAGGTCCAAACGAAGCAGAAATCACTCAGAAAGGCATCATGAAGAACGTACGAGAGAGAAAAGTAAAGAAGTGGAGAATGCTGAATCAGAATTTAAACCAAGGGAGAGGGTGTTTAGAAATCAAGACCGTGACAACAGGTAACTTCATATTTTTCCGTCTAATATATTATATGAATGTGGACCATAACCTGGGTCTGCAGTTTAATTTTGCCAAGGAGAATTGTTCAAATTGCATTAAGATGATGAATTAATAGGAATCTAATCAGCAAAAAATTGCCTTAAGCAATTCTTTGGATTTGATGTCCTCATCAATTGGTCCATTCACTTAAGAAACTGAAGGTAGAAATAGTGGGACTTGGGACTCCCTAGAAATTGTAAAAACCATTCTTCTAGCAACACGCCTTTTTTTTGTTATAGAATATTTAGGGAGTTTCACAGATCTCAAATTCATATTCGTCACACTTTCCGTGGTCATATGGATGAGGTTTGTGTTAGTAGAATCTCAATCATGTACCTATCTCACAGTGGCCATATTATCCAGTAATAAGGTGCTCTTTGAACCTAAGACTTGCATGGCTGGCTTGACTATACAAAGTAAGACACCACAGAAATTCAAATTTGATGTGCATGGCATGTCACTGCGAAATTCATTTTCTACTAGACTTGCATGCCCTTGTCTCTAATAGTTAAGATCCTTTATGGTTATTGAGTGATTGCCTTGCATAATTTTGCATAATGTCCGGTAAAAGTTTCTGTATTTTGATAAATGATGATGTCCATGCATCATCATGTGTCTACCATGTGATTTACTTGCCCATCTGCTCAAAATTTGAGGTCTAAACTCCTGGATATGGTGGTTCTGTTAGCTTAGCTGGCTTCTTTGGTGTCGCTGTATAATTTGCCATTTCATGATAGTAGAATTATTCTTTAATATGTTGGTTCAACATGTAATTAGGTTTGCCATATAGGGGCCCGCGTTGTTAGTCAATCCTGAAGTTTTTCAGTGTTCACATTTCTCTTAATTGCCACTTTGTCCCCCAGGTTGGTCTCATTACTTCAATATCAAGATGTTACTTGTTTTGACCTAGTTAGACAACATATTGACCCTATGGAGTTGCCTGCAGGGTTGTGATCTTGGGTTTGGCTCCTTTAAGCATACTGGAGATATTTTTGCTTCTTTGTTGGAACTATCTCTTTTTTGAATATGAAAACTTCGCACGCATCTATTTATTTTCAAGAAGCAAAGAGTTTTTCTCGGACTTTACTATGCAGATGGTCAAGACTGCTGCTTATGTCTTAGTTAACTAGACCATTGCCTGATTGTTATTGCGGCACACTAATATTATAGCTTTCACATGTTCTATTGTTTTGCAGAAGATACAAAGACAAAAGGGAAGAGAAAGTGGAGCCAGAAGTTGACCCCGAGCGAGACCAGAGGACAGTTTTTGCTTATCAGGTGTTTGATCGGCCGATATTGTTTTTTCTAGTTCTTTCATTGCATCTGAGGCCCCTGACACATTTTGTTACCATTTCTGTAGATCACCTTAAAGGCTGGTGAGCGAGATATATATGAGTTCTTCTCTAGAGCTGGCAAGGTTGACCTCACATTCTTATTGTTGTCTTACTCATTTTTTAGTTATTATGTTCTATTTCTGTAGGTTTCTTGCTTCTGCTAAACATATAGTGTGTCATACAACCTTCCTTTTGGAATATAAAAATTAAACACAGATCATAATATGAGCTTGTGTTCTATTATGATTGCATTTTTTAACCACCTGAAGGATTATGGTTTTTGGTTGGTAAAAGTTTCTATTGTTTGTCACTTTTAGGTCAGAGATGTGCGGCTTATAATGGATCGCAACACCAGACGCTCCAAAGGAGTCGGGTAATTAATTATGCATATTGGATATAAATTCATTTTTTCCCTTGGTTATTTGCTTAAAAAGCTAGCATATATTTGGTCATAGTGAAAGATTACTTTACTTTCTTTCAGTTTTTGTGCGCGTTTTATTTGGTTTGGGGATGGGGTCCAAAACTAGAAACCTATAACAACAAGTCAACAATGACATGAAGTTATTTATGCAGTAATTTTTGTTTGACCAAATAATACTTGCTGTTTTCATGGTATATAGAAAAGAAAATGGTTTTATTAGAAATATAAAATCATTTGCTGGCTGACTTATCTTCTAGATTTGTTGTTTCCGAATTTTGCTACAAATGATACTTCCTGGTTTATGATGTAATGTGAACTTTGCGCCTTTGCAAAACCTGGTAATAACTGTATCCTGTTAATGATTTCCAGTTCATGTGAGCTACACTACTAAGATCCAGGAGAAAGTTTCTTTGAGTTGAGAGAATTTTGTTGATGCAGTAACCCGTCATTGTAACTTTGAAATTTGAATTATATAATCTCCATCAGCAGAAATATGTGCTCGTTGTTTGCAGGATTTTCACTGATATTATACTAGTATGTTATTGCTATCCTCCATGATTGCTGATGATCAACTTCTTCTGTGTTGGCAGATACATTGAGTTTTATGATTCAATGTCTGTTCCTATGGCAATAGCTCTATCGGGTCAGCCACTTCTTGGTCAGCCAGTCATGGTTAAACCATCTGAAGCTGAGAAGAATCTTGTGCAGTCTACTACCGCTGCCAGCGGAGGACTTCTTGGCCCATATTCAGGGGGTGCTAGAAGGCTATATGTTGGCAATCTACCTCTTACTATCAAAGAAGAACAGCTTCGCCAGGTGGGAGATCCCAATATTTGTAATTAGATCGTATCATCCTTGTTAGATGGTAGGCATGTTGTGTGTTAGTCAAAATAGATTCTGATTTGGGATCTTGCTTAGGTATTTGAGCCTTTTGGTGCTGTGGAGCTTGTACAGATGCCCAGTGATCCAGGGACTGGGAATTGCAAAGGCTATGCTTTTATACAGGTGAGTTTATGTTTGCTATGGTATGACTTTCAGATGAAAGTAGAGAATACTCATGGCATTATCCACCCTTGTGTTAAGGGTACTTTTATGGCTCTTTGGTCTTAATTGTATGCCTGACATTGTTCCTGGCAGTTTGCGCGCTTAGAAGATGCAAAGGCTGCTCAAAATCTGAATGGACAACTGGAGATTGCAGGTCGATTAATCAAGGTATTGAGTCTTCCTTTATTTCCCCTTCCTCATCAATTTTAGTACCAATTATTTTTTTTCACTGTAGAGGAAGATGCATAAAGGTGTGTTAATAGTTTATGTTTTGCTATGGAGCAGATTGTCACACCTCTAGGAATTTTCTTGATGACAACTCCTTGGTATAGCTCTTGTAGTTTTCTTTGTTAATTTTCTCACTCTGTAGGTTTCTGCTATTACTGATCAAGCCGGAATGCAAGAGGCTGGAGTAAATCTTGCTGATCTGGATGATGATGAGGGCAATGGTTTGGTTAGTCATGCTACACATTTCTCTCATCCTTTTAAATCATGCTATGTTTTTTCCTAGTTTTTAGTTGACTCTAATTCTCTAAGCATCTAGTTTGTGGTTTAGTATTGCACACAAAATGCTGATCTTTGGTCTCACCTGATATGCAGTCCTTGAATGCACAGTCTCGTGCGCTTCTTATGCAGAAATTGGACCGAACTGGAACTGCTTCAAGGTTAATATCTTTTGGTTTTATACTGTTGTCTAGGATTTATGTTAATACGTCCTCTTATACACAATTTTCATGTACTGCAGTATCACTGGTTCATCAGTAGCATCAGCTTTTGGACAGGCCTCTGGTCAGATGCTTCCTGGTCTAACACCTTTTTCTATGCCTGCTCTTACGGTTCCACCTGTAGATACAATTGGTACTCCCAGTGAATGTTTATTGCTGAAGAACATGTTTGATCCTAATTCAGAGGTATGAAGTGGGACGAATGATATTTGCAGCTTCCTGCTTTTTTGGAGTTATTTATATTTTTAACGGTTCTGGATAATATTCAAAACTTATTTTACTGCAGACCGAGCCAGATTTTGATCTAGATATAAAGGAAGATGTTCAGGAGGAATGTTCAAAATTTGGCAGATTAAAGCACATCTACATTGAAAAGTAAGTGGCCCATCATAGTACCTCCCAATTTTTCTTAAGAAATTGTAATTAAAACTGTTTCCTTAAGTAAAATGGATTAAAAAAATGGTGCTCTTTGCAATTGGTTTGGTTTTGTGAATTTATTTGAATGGCTATTGACTCTTTGCAACTATCCTCATTTGTGAAACCTTTTCGCTGGTCTGTAGCCCTATCAAACTCATTTAGTTCTCATTCATATATAACAAGCAATTATCCTTTTCTTTGTCTGTTTGGCTAATATGTGGTATATATGTCCCACTAACCACCAACCTTTTTAGGTTTATTTGTCGTTACTGAACCATAATAGTATGTTTTTCTTATCAACCTTTTACCAATAAAAAAATCAAAAAGAAAAATGGACTTTCTATCATTGGAAATGAACTTTTGCTTGTACTAGCTGGGTCTCGAAATCAAGTGTTCTCTTTCTTAGCAGATTTATCCTTTTGTATGAATTACTTATTACTGTTTAGAGTTCTTGGTTCTGGCATGTCAATATTCGTATGCATGTTTCTTTCAAATCAGGAATTCAGCTGGGTTTGTGTACCTGCGGTTTGAAAATGCTCAAGCGGCCATGGCTGCCCAAAACGCACTTCATGGTAGGTGGTTTGCTGGAAAGATGATCACGGCGACCTACATGGTAACGACTGCCCCCCTCTTTGGTTATAGCTAAGATCGGGTATTCAATAAAATTCACAGTTTTATTTAAAAGTAACTATCGCTGTTTCGATGCAGGTTCACAGTGACTATGAATCTAAATTTCCTGATAGCAGCAGCAGCTAGAGTGTTGGTGGCGGTGGATTGCTAAACAACTCATCCTTATTCATTTTGGCGATTTTGTTTCTTTTTGACCATAGAGAGGCTGCATAAATTAAATGTAATTTTGGAGCTTGCATTCTTTTCATTCTAGGTTGAAAGATTTTGACCTCTCTTCTCAAATATACTAGTTATTTGGATCTATTTTATTTAATGTTGTTGTGTGTGACAAAATTAGTAACTAGTCATTTTAAATTTGGGATTATCAAGTTGACTTATTAATATTTTGTATACTTACAAGTATATGTACATTTACAGTGAATTAGGAAAGTGGGGGATAGTATGGAGTACAATATTGCAAAAATAGTTGGATCGAGTTGTATGTTAAGTTACAAGAAATATTGGTTTTCGACGTCATAAACTTTGGTGAAATTCTAATTTTTCATGAATTTTAAAATTAGTTTAAAATATGAATACAAATTTTACATTTTATTTGCTAGATGCCAATCATTATATTCGTCTAGATATGTGGTTTTTTTTAATCCTATTTTATTCAACTAAATTAATGTGAGAGTATTATTTTACTTGTTATGAAGTTAAGAAATAAATTGATCCTATTTTATTCAATTAAAATTGTCATAAATGTTTCATAGTTGTTCACTATGGTTAAAGTTTATACTCCCTCTGTTCTATAATAATAGAGGTATTTCATTTTGCGTACTCGTTTTGAAAAAATAATTATAAATAGTTATAGTGGAGAAAAAGTAAAGTAAGAAAGTGAATATTGTAGATAAGAAATGATTCTATTACTGTGGAACGGAGAAAGTAATTTTTTATACCAATTTTAAGTACAATACGGCTATAGATTGAAACTTAATGTAGAGGGTTCAAATTTGACAAGCTTAAATTTATTTATTTTTTTGTCAAAATTTACAAAATAAATTAAAATTGATAAATTTATTTAAAAATTTCAGAAGTAATGCGTCCAAAATAAAATATGCTTAGCTATGATAAAACATAATGGATGGAGTGTTGAAAAAGAAACATTTGTTTTACTCTGCTTAGTAGAAAGAAAAAACTAATAGCCTTGCAAACAAGTCCTTCAATTCTAGGGTTTTTCCTTCATATTTCATTCTGGCTCAATATCATCGAATCTGAGGTTCGATTCTTCAACGTTTTTTTGCATTTCCAGTTCAGTTCCGACTGACTCGATTCTAGGTAAGGACAGTGAATCAGGTTTCGTAACTAAAAGGAAGAGAATGGAATTGGAGATTTTCAGCTGTTGTTTATGTATTTTGCCTGACGATTGTAGTGGCGTTTGTGTATCAGATTTCGACGAAAATGACGCAAGACGTTGAAATGAAAGAGCAGCAGCCCACTCCATCGAATCCTGTCTCATCGACTTCTCCTTCGGTTCTTCAGCGTCAGTATTTACTATTTATGCGTGTGAAATTTTACTTTAGATTTACTGTAAGGCGTTGGCTAATCGTAATTGACTTTGGGGATATGGTTTGAAGTGCCGGAGATCTTTATCTGCTGTCTTTTGTTACATTTGAAAATATTGTGGAATTGATGTATGTGGATCAATTTTATAATCAATGCACTTCATTGGGTTTCATTTTGCATTTTTGGTTTCTTGTATTAGAACTGAAGGACATAGCTGCATTAATCGAGGTGGGGGCTTATGCAAGAGAAGTTCGTAGGATTGTCAGAGCTATTCGGTGGACGATCCAGCTGAGGAAGAATCTTACAGCTTCTGTGGTTTCTGCATTTCTTGATTTTGTGCTTTTGCCAGGATCAGAAGTGCATACTCGCTTGGCTTCTTATGTTCCTAAGGTAAACATGTCTATATTCGACTGAATTGTTGAATTTACTATAGAGTATGTTGTTCGGATTGTAAAGTGATGATAGGTGATTGGGTGTATTTTATACAGACCATGTGTTAAATCAGTTACCAATTTTTTTTTTACATTTTTACATTCACTTGTTGGTATATGCGATGGTTTCAATTTTTCATCTAAACTCTTTTGTTTGTCCTATCTATAAAGTTCTTTTAAGTTAAGGGGCAGCATGTATTGGTACCATCATTTTACTAGATTTGTTATGGTTATAGGAGGACGAGCATGATATGGTAATTGATACAGCAACATCTGGTACCCAAACTCCTGCAAAGCACTCCTTACCCGAGCTTGAGATCTATAGCTATTTGCTTGTTCTGATATTTCTGATTGATCAGAAGAGATATGATGAGGTATGGGTGTGTGATTATGTTAGCACCAGAAGCTTGTCACATTCATGATGTCTGAACATTTGGAATATATGAGTGGTTCTTGTTTGTCAACAGGCTAAGGCTTGCTCTTCAGCTGGCATAGCTCGTCTAAAGAATCTCAATAGAAGAACTGTTGATGTCCTAGCTTCCAGGCTCTACTTTTACTACTCTCTAAGCTATGAACTTACTGGAGCTCTTGCTGAAATACGGGGGTATGTATATTTGTCTGGTGTTTGTAAGGCTCTTAGCACTGTTAATGCCTCAGCTGGTCTTTGATGGATGTCAGAAGTTTCTTGATCAACTTATGTCAAAAGAGATAATAAATCCAAATATTTGAACTTTATCATGGTCTCTTTTGTTGTAAACTTATGTCACATCTAATGGAATAGCATTTCTTAACAGTAATCTTCTCGCTCTACACCGAACTTCGACTATGCGCCATGACGAGTTGGGTCAGGTTGGTTGTCGCTCTTTAGATAGTCTTGTTATTGGTTTTTGTGACTGATGACATACTGGCATAATACAGGAAACACTTCTGAACCTGTTACTGAGGAATTACCTCCATTACAACTTATACGATATGGCAGAGAAACTGAGATCAAAGGCTCCTCGTTTTGAAGCTCACTCGAATCAGCAGGTAAATCAATTCATTGTTTTATGTGGGTCAGTTTCAAGGCAGATTTCCAGCCCATGTGTTAAACTGATATTGGAAATTTGGAATTGGACAGAAATGTGAAATAGAATTCCCATGTATTCAATCTTTGTAGGGTTGGTGAAGGGCCTGAATAACTTACTGTACTGTACTCAGTTCCCATTCATTATAATATCAAAAAGTATAACTGGATTTTTTTCTCTCAGCCATCAACTTTTCTGTATGTATGCATCCGACAAATTTCCATGTTACTACTGCTCATACTATTATAGTTACTTAGGTTTTTATGTCGGTTTATTTTGTTGTCATACTTGTCTTAGGTTTTTAGGCTATAGCTAGCTATAACTTTGGTTGTTGGAGTTTATGCCGATGCATTCTATTGTTCTCATCTCTGAATCTTCTGCAGTTCTCTCGGTATCTGTTTTACCTTGGAAAGATCAGGACAATTCAACTAGAATATACTGACGCTAAAGAGTCTCTGCTCCAAGCTGCCAGGAAAGCACCCATTTCTGCCCTTGGTTTCCGAGTTCAGTGCAACAAATGGGCTGTTATTGTCCGCTTGTTGCTTGGAGAGATTCCAGAAAGAACTGTTTTCATGCAGAAGGGGATGGAGAAGGCACTGCGGCCATACTTTGAGCTTACAAATGTGAGTACAACACTCTTAAATTCTGACCATAAGAATCACCTTCATGTTTAAGTCCAGGTTTTGTTCTTTCTTGAGTCTGGTTTTTGTCCTTGTCAACCAAACTATAAATGAAGAGAAAGTGGAATTTGCAGGATAGCTGAGAAAAAAAAAGCTAATTAACAAAATCACTATTCAACTTTATTCTGCATAAACTTGGTGTAAAATCTTTAGGGCTGTTTGGACTGAAAACCTAATTCTACTTATCTGGCTCACTTGCACACATGTATATACATCTATATCCGAACCTCGTCATCCAATGCTCCTTCCGTCCCATAAAAATAGATCTCTTTTGCCATTTTTGCCCGGCCCTTAAAAATTTGCCAATTCAGTTTTAGGAAATTTTCTCCCTAATGAGGTGGGCCTCATTCTTCACCAACAATATTTCAATCACTTTTTCTTTCTATATCTCTTACAAATTGTGCATTAAAACCCTTGCCGTTTCAAAAGTTTGGGATGGAGGGAGTGTTTAATACATGGGAGCCTTTTTTGGCTTCTCTAACAAGTAATACTCCATCCCATAGTTATTTGGCATTCACATATTCTGTTGTGGGCTCAGGCTGTTCGTATTGGAGATTTGGAGCTCTTCAAATCCGTGGCTGAGAAGTTTTCCAGCACCTTCAGCTCTGACGGAACAAGCAATTTGATAGTTAGGCTACGGCACAATGTTATCCGGACTGGCTTGCGGAACATCAGCATCTCATACTCCAGAATCTCACTTGTTGATGTAGCTAAGAAGCTAAGACTGGATTCTCCGAATCCTGTTGCTGATGCTGAGAGCATTGTTTCCAAAGCAATCAGAGATGGTGCAATCGATGCCACTTTGGATCGTGCTAATGGATGGATGGTATCGAAGGAGACTGGGGACATTTACTCCACAAATGAACCTCAAATAGCATTCAACTCAAGGATCGCTTTCTGCCTGAATATGCACAATGAAGCTGTCCGTGCCCTCCGTTTCCCGCCTAACTCCCATAAAGAAAAGGAAAGTGCAGAAAAGAGGAGAGAGAGACAGCAGCAAGAGCAAGAACTTGCTAAACATATAGCTGAGGAGGATGATGATGAATTCTGAGTTCTTCCTTTTATCCAAGAATTTTCTGAGTTTTCAGCAACGGAGTTTCATTTCTAATTCCATAGACTGCATGTGCTACTGCTATTCTCTCATTATAGCTTTTGCATTCTGTTGTATGAATTTTCTGCTTTAGGATCTAAAGTGTTTTAATTTATTTATTTTGCCTATTTTTAACTGATTCTGTCGGTGGGAACTGGTGAAAATTCCCTTTTTTCTAGCATATATTCGCAGCTCTACAGTTATAATTTGGAAGAAACATTATGAACACCTGAGATATGTGATTTATGCAATTGTGATTGGCTAGACATGTCATGTGTTGTGAGGATCACTATCCCTGATGTCTGTCTTGAATTTGGATCTGTATCTTGATTCTCTCGCCTTCTTGCTGCATCAATCATGATGAAATGATTTTATATGGTAAGCTAATGTGGTTCTAATAAACTCGAAATAGGGACCTTTCGCTACATCAAAACTGAAAGAAATAAATAAAGATTCAAGTTTTGAACTCGCAGCTTCTGATTATGCTGCCACGTTCAACGATGCGGCAAGTTCTACACTTTAAAAAGATAAAAAAAAAATCTGATGCAAATCAAAAATCAACATGTATTAGTAGTTACAAGGTGTGAATTTGTCAACAGAAGAGGGGCTTTAAATCATTCAGCCACCTGAACTTAACCCAAAGGACTTGACCATTGTGCTAACTCTTTCAGCAAACTTTCTGGATGTTATTTTCTTCCCCGGGATGTGAAACGGGTTTGAAACTGCATCGATATAGGCAGTGTGGAACCTCCCGAAGAACTGTGGAGATTCAGATGACAATGAAAAAGCATTGGGACAACAAACAATCAGAATAGAAAAGTTAGTAATCTGATTAACCACATGCAGTATAGTAAATATAAAGGACTAATAATGATCCAATTCTGATTAGTTGGAACTGATTTCATGCTGTTGAGCCAAACTCTGATAGTAATATATCTTACTGAGCACAAGATTGAGGAGGAGAGATTCAACCGCATGAAAAGCCTAACAATGATAAAAATTGGCTTCTTGTGGTTTTTGGTGGTCAGGTTTTACAAGAAGTGACTACAATAACAGATAGTATAAGATTCATGATTGTAATATAGATGGAATAAGCATGTTTCCATTAAGACAAAAAAGCGAAATTCTCATGTTAAGTAAAATAGGATTAGATAGAAAGCAGTGGCAGATATTTGTCGAAATTGTGACACTTACAACTCTAGCATCTACATCTCGGACTTCAAGATCAGTTGATACCAATATGAACTTCACCTTGGTATTGGTCAAGTAACCATACCTGAGAAGCATTAGATCATGAGCACAGGTGAGCACTTACCTATGGAAAAATAAGCATATCCATCTTCTGTTTTCACCAAAAATAAGAATATTTTGTGCTTACACTTTGTAGTTTTCGGTTGGATTTAGCAAACCAAGAAATGTCTCGTTTGTTATAAGGCCAGACTTTTTCGGGTTGTTCGCTGTTGAAAAAAAAATGCTAATCATTAGGAACATGCCATTGTTAAATGAACAGAAAAGAGACACAATTCCAGTAAAGCATAAACAGTAAGATCATAAGCTACAACAGATAGGGCATATGAGAAAATTAGACCTATTTCTTTACACTTTTCTTCCACACGATACTACCAAGTGTCCCCTTTACAATTTGAATCATAACTATATCAGACTACTCCTCTATATATTTCTACATCAACTCAAATGATTCTAATGTAAATTTTGTTAGACGGAAACTACTTGTTACCAACTCTAGATGTGGTACTAAATAGATCATTTTCACTGCCATACACCAACTTAACAATCCTCAATTGTATTACCTCTACCTTCTGTTTGCGCGCTCTGAAATACGACAATTTTGTGTATCTGTGGTAATGTTATAATGCTCTCTCTCTACATCTGTCCAACCCCATATATGCTGCTGTTCAATCTGACTACATGCAACACGATTCTAGACACTTTTATCAACATAAATCTTGGAATTTTATGCATCCATACATGTGGTGAACTGCATCATGGTATCTACCACTGTTAAAAACACTGAATCACACATTACACACACATGTAGACTGACACAAATCTGAGTCAGTTACCGCATTCAAAACACCTAAAAAATCTCCCCTCATTTCCACCAATTGAGCTCTATCTAGCTAAGTTTCCATTTCATTGAATTTCAAACTGAATCTCAGTTTATTGACTTCTGAAGATCCTAACACGCAATGAAGATTCAAACGCATCCCACGCGAATCATCATTTGCTCTATACCGACTAATGAAAATGCCTCGATTCTAATGTTTTAAATAATACACTGATCAACAATCGGCCGAGTAGAAAACCAAAAGCGAAGTAACAAGCATATGTACCTCTTTCATCAACGACGTCGAGAGAACAATGCACGATGTGATGAAGCTTGAGCGAATCATCCCCCTTGGTAAAACTCTGTATGTACAACGGATTATTCTGCACACAACACGATTTTACCATTTTCAACATTTGTTAGTCAGCTAAAACAATCATTTGCCTCGGTAAAACCGTAAAACTCTGTATGTAGAACGGATTTTACAGCCACAATTTCATTTCAATTTCAACCTTTTTGATCAATCAAGCTCAAATTCGGATTTTAGAAGACAGATTGAATTAATGTAGAATCAAAACGGGAAAAAATGGGGTGAGAACCTGGTGGCCGACGACGGCGACGCAGACGATCATGCCTTCACTCATGGTTGAGCTCAGATCTTTTTTGCAGAGTTAATTAATTGAGGGGGAAAAAATAAGCAATAACTTCGCCAACTACAAATTATTTACACATCACATTTCAATATTTTTTCAATAATATGTGATGAAAAAATTGACAATCAAATCACCAAAATAGAGATTGCTCGATATCGAAATTTGGACTTTGCAAAAAAATTTAAAACTAAAAACACAATGATGCATAAATGACCAATTTTGTGATAATATATGTTGTACCCTTAATATTATAGCCTTTACATATTACTTCATATTAGCACGTTAGAATCTTGTCTTTCTATAACTCTACTATTCTTATAGTATTTGGATGTATATAGTACATGAAATTTTATGTAAATATACAAGCCTTGCTGACTGCAAAGCTCGAGACCAAGATCCTCGATCATTCAATGTTGGCCGCGCTAGGGGCAGGCTTCAGATGGAAGCATCGGATGAATATGGAGCTCCGAACCACTTATGCATACGGAATTCTTTCCATTTCTCTATGCTCCAATTCATTTCTAGGACATTTCATTCAATTGAACTTAGACCTTTTAATTAAATCAATAGATACATAGGTTATATAAAAATATAAAATGTTTTGCACAATGGTTTAGGTGGCTTTTTTCTACCGAGCATGAGGTGATCGACTTCATTATGTGTCGATTGCAAAGAGCTCTGCGGCATAAGGAGAGGTTCATTGTCGGGTTGGTCGACTCAACTAAGGGCGGAAACCTCGACCCCCCCGCCAGGCGGTATATGATCAAGAAATGAGGCTTTGAAAACAGTTGATCATGTAAAATAGGCTGTGTTTTTTTATCCACTATTAAATTTGTTTTTGCTGCTAAATATATCAGATCTTAACTACTTTACCTCCCTTTTTGTATCCCTGTAAATACCCATTTTGGTTGGTTACTTTTGCTATCTTCAATTTTTTTTTAAAGTTCAACAATAATGATTAAATAGTTGCATTATCTCAAGCTATCATTTTATATCACGAATTATTGGTTTTCAATAAATGAAAAAACAAGCTACTAATAATCATACAAATTGGCGTGTTTAAATAGTACTCCCTCCGTTTCTTCATAGTTGAGGCGGAACTTTTCGGCACGAAGTTTTAGAAATTAATGTTGAGCGTGTTAAATAAATAGATAAAAAAGTAAGAGAGAGAAAAATGTAGAGAGAATAAAGTATAAAGTGAATAAAGTAGAGAGAATAAAGTAAGAGGGAGTAAAGTAAGAAAGAGAAAAAAGTTATCATATATGACTCAACTATGAAGAAATTTTCCGAAATGAAAAAATAACTCAATTATGAAGAAACAGGGAGCACAGTAGTATAACTTTTCTTAAGGCAAGCTATATGTTAAGTCAAACTCATCATAATAGTATTCAATATTTGAGTATTAATTGGTAATTTTACTAATATCATAAGGATCCAAAACTTTCACCAGTAATAAATTTTATAATTTGAGTAGTAATTTGAGAATTAGTCCATTAGTTGAGTGTAGAATTGTAATATTTGGGGCGTATATTAGTCGGTGTATATATGGCCCAAGTTTCGGAGCCCAAATCGAATGACGTTGATAAAAATTCCCCAATTATTATTCGATTATTTCCATCATCTACATTCTACAAGCATTAAACCCAGGCGCCCTAAATTCGATTGCATAATTCAGAGGTACTTTTCGTTTATCAATCTGAATTTCGTTGAATTGTATTTCTTCTGCTATAGGCTCCCGTTTTTATTTGTTGGTTATTTTCTATTTTCTGAATTCAGCTGTTCTGGTTAGTAAATTGATGTTTGGGTTTAGTTAGGGTTGAAGCTAATGCATAGATTTCTATATTATTTATGCAGATATTGTTACACTATCACCTGATTTATAGATCAGTGTAGAAAATTATGGTTGCAGAGAGAGCAGTTCATCCGGATTGCAGGAATGCGTCGAACCCGTATCACGAATGTAGCGATTATTGCTTCAATGTTATTGCTGAAGCGAAACTGAAAACGAATGCAAGTGATTCAGGTTGGTTTTTTCTTTCAATCGTCAATCTTAAGGTGTTTTATTGCCTAATTGAAAATTAGAAATAAGAGAGAAAGTTACCCAGAATCGCTGCTGCTTATGTCAGATAGGTTTAGACTTTAGAATTGCTTATATTGTCGAGGTTAGCTTGCGGCCTTTCGCGGAAGCAATTCCACCCACTATGCTTAAATTATCAAATACTCCATGAATGAATACTGAGTTACTAGTTCGAGATTATTGCTGATGCCAGGAAGACAATAGACTAAAGTGCTGCTGACTGGTCTTTGATTCATCCCTTAGTAATAAATTGCTAAGAGTAATTTGATGAAAATTGGTTGTGGTTTGCTGAAACTAGACCATTTTGATTGATACCTTAGTAGGAATATTTTGCCAAGACTTGTTGATGAAATTGGTTGTGGTTTACTGAAACTAGACCATTATTATGAAATGGATCACTTTTCCTTGGAGTCTTTGTTTGTATAAGTTCTTCATTCTTAGACTGTTGTTCAGGGAAATATAATATTTGCATAATAAGATTTCAGATTGCATAATCAATTGTTTCATTGTTTGCATAATCAGATTTCAGATTGCATCAATTGTTTCATTGTTTGGAATGTTACAGATTCAACAATATTTTCGTGTTTAATATCCTAGGACTGGATGCTGATCATCAGAAGCCAGGTGTGGTGGCTGGGCCAGATCAGCAAGAAGAACAGGATGCTGGAAATGATGGCCCCCAGGAACATTCTGATGGGGAGGCTGGCGTGAATGATGAGTACGCTGCTGTTGATTTTGCTAATCTTACAGGAAGGAAGAAGAAGTTATTTGAACTGAGAATGAAAATGGTACGTGCCTTGAAGGCATAATGTGATGGACATTTTCTCCCTAGTTCATATCAATCAACATACACATGATAGACATTGTTCTTTGTTTTTTCGTGTCTTCTTGGTTCTGGTTTTGTTTATCAGTATTTTCATTTTAGTATTTTTTTTTTCACGCAGAATGAGGCAAGAAAAGCCAATCAGGTTGCTATGGTTACAGAGAAGAAAAAAATGGAAGCTCCAACAGAAGCTAGAGGAATTTCCAAGCAGAAATGGCTCGAGGAGAGGAAAAAGAAAATTGGAAAACTTTTGGATGCCAATGGCCTGGATATGAGCAAAGCATATATGCTTGATACACAAGAGATGGCGGAGTCGAAGTACAAAAAGTGGGAGAAGGCACCTGCCCCTGCTGGATGGGATGGTAAGTGAGCAATCTATTCTGTTGTTTAGTGCTGCAGATTTTTTTATTTGGGCACATAATTCTTATATTTTGTGTGTTTCTTTGCTGCCCTGCACAAATTGATTATTGTATGTGTTACATCATGCCTTATGTGAACCACGGGCGGATCCAATGTATAACAAGGGGGTACAACTGTACCCCCATATGTTTTGTGTTTTAGTATATATTGAGCCGAATAAAAACCTAAAGCTTTGTCGGTGGAGTGGTAGAGTGTAACCATTGTTAATTCGAAGACCTAGGTTCGAAACTCAGCGGCAGCAGATTTGTGTTTTAGTTTTTTTACTTTCATTTTTGCTCATTTCTACATGCATTTTTAAGTTTTTCTTTTACTTTTCGTTTTTTTTCCTCTTTCTCTGCTACTCTATTTTATTGTTTTTTTTGTTAATTATATGATAATTGTATAACAAAATATTTTTCAAAAATGAATCAAACCTTTCACGACTAATTTATGTAAAATACATATTATATATCTATTTATCGCACCCCCAAATGAAAATTTCTGGATCCGCCACTGATGTGAACTGTGAGAGACACTTCACATACAGGATGTACTTCATATTTATGCTGGGTGACAGATAACATTCAATGATCAAGCTTATCCTTTGGATGTGTGGCAACTTGACCTTTAGTTATTTGATCCTTGTTGCTTGAGTTTCTTCAAACACGAAAAAGCATGTATAGTAACACATTTTAATTTAGGGAAACAATATTCTGATTGATGCGTCTTTCACGTTTTCCATTTTTCTGTACCTCTAAAAATAACTTTTCTTGTATGTACAGTATTCAATCAAAAAACTCTGTATGATGCTCATAAGAAGAGGACCAAAAAAATTGAAGTAGACCTTGATGCCTACAACCGACTGAAAGAAGAGGATCCAGAATTCTATCGAGGGGCTTCAAGTCTCCAATATGGAAAGGTAAGCATCACTGTAATTTCTAGACAAACCTATTACATTTGGGGATCTCTTTTTCTGGAAGTCGGTGTTCATGGTAATTTTATTGGACAGACGCCACACATCTCGGATGAGAAGATTGATAAAATGGTCAAAGAACTCACGAGCAGGGAGGACAAATCAAGGTCCTTCAGTAGGAGGCGAAAGTATCGCGAAGAAAAGGATGTCGACTCGATCAATGATCGTAATGAGCATTTCAATAAAAAGATTGAGCGAGCCTTCGGGAAGTACACTTTGGAGATCAAGAACAACCTCGAGAGAGGTACTGCTTTGCCTGACTAATGTACTGGTTGATTACCTCCCATTTTACATGGTGTGCTGCTTCATTTCTATTTCTGTACTTGCTACTTGACCTTACTTTGAGAAAGATGTAAAATAGTACTCCACTAATATTTTGTATGATGAAACTTGTTTAAAGCTACTGTTACGTGTGCCATTTGTGTTTTCTACTGATGCCTGAATTTTTACTACTACTAAACACCTTAAGACACAGAGATGGGAGCAGACTCGTGTGTCTGCTTATGTCTCTCCCTTTTCCTGCTATGAAGAAATAGCAGACTGCAACCACACATGACAACATCCTTTGTTACCTATATGTGTTGCACTGGCAACGTGAAAATCAAATGTGGTCCTAACGCAGATATACTTTCTCGTGATCGTGTGCTTAAAATTTATGGGTAAATATTCGCATCACGAGATATATACTTGGAATTGTAATTCCCCACTTTTGCAAGAAAACCACATCCTCATAAGCAAAATACCCATATTAATTCATTCCATGGCTCTTCATGTGAGCAAGTGACCTCTCTTATTCAAATCACATCATAAGCTAGCTATTCCAATGTGTTGCTCTCTATCCCTCTCATCGTACTGAGAAATATTGCTACTAGTGTATGGTATCAATGATTGGTCTCCTTACCTCGCTGAATCAAAAATATTTTTCTATACCATCTGCATAATGGTATCATACACATGTAAATATGTTATGTAGTCTCTTGATTTTACGACATGTGGCCGTTGCCTTGGGTAAAATGGTGGCTCAAAATGAATATTTCTCATAATTAGTAGTACTAGTGTGTGTATCAATGTCCAACCAGTCTTAAACTTTAAACGTCAAACCAAATCGTTATAAGACAATTTAGAGTTCATTATTATGAACTACTTCCTCCGTCCAACTTAAGATGACACGTTTTCCTTTTTAGTTTGTTCCAACTAAGATGACACATTTCTTTTTTTGGTAATTTTCTCTCTCCAATTAATACACCTAACCACTTTTTCTCACTCCTATTTAAATATTCATCTTTCTTCCTTTCTCTATTTTAATACTTACATCCATTTTTTTCTCTCCAATTAAATACACTAATCAATAACTCCTAAAATCCCGTGCCGACTAAGAAATGTGTCATCTTAGCCGGGACGAAGGGAGTAATAACAAACTTATAATGACTTCAGATTTTTAAATTATGTTAAATGATGTTATTGTTTTTAAATATTTGAATTTTCCTATAATGAACTACAAATAAAGTTATAACAACCCTAAATCCTATACATACTCATGTTGGATACAGTTTTTCGACTATATATCATTTGGTCGTGTATTGGGGTTCGTAGTCAAAAGTGGATAAAGATTATGTCACTCGTCCACAAAGAAAAAGTTCTACAGTGATTTATGGGTTGGGGGCCTATATAAGGTGGATAATTGGATTCCTTCGCTTGTTTCAATTGAGTGGAATTTTGGGAACATCTACTTGGAGAAAATTTAGTCATGTTTTTAAAGTGATAAAGAAAGCAAAGTAAATGAATGAATTAAATTTGTTAGTAGTGCGAGTTCCGGGTCGATTACTTCAACATCCATGAATCTTCTCGAATCCGCTATACAAATGAAATGAATATTAACACGTTTATGTATCATATTCGTTGATGGGAGGTAAGAAAGACATTTCAAGATGATTATCTATATCATGTTTTAATTAATTAAAAAATATTTTCTTGTAGTACAAATTTAATAAGCTTAGTTGTAAGTCCATATAATTAATCGTTGACATGATAAGCATGCAACCTCGCCTAACTAGTACTACCTCCCTAGTTGAGAATAAATACTATCGCTAGGGTTAGGTAAATGGTTTATTCAATTATTCTACTTTTTACTCTCCTTCAATCACTGAATGTGATGAAGGGAATCGTCTAGAGATAGATCTTTAAAAAGAATTTACTGGAAATCAAAGAAACACAAAAGCTTTAAGTTTGAGTTGCGTTCAAAATAGAGAATCAAAGATTTGAGAAAGAAGTCTATAACAAAGGCTAAAAATTGAAGAATACAAAGAAAAGAAAAGTTTGATAATTAACAATCTCCTCTCCTCATTACACACAAATTATAGCAAATTAACAGAATTCACAATAGAAGAAGAAATAACACTAACAACAAACATCTCAAATCAAACAAGAATTCCTTTCTCTTCTTCTCTCTTTCCCTTAGTTGGTCGGATTGCTCCTGAACGACCCCAACGCCTTCACCGCGCCGGCCCTCAACACAAACTGGTGGTAGATCGCCGCCGCCAGCGCTCCCACAAACGGTCCCACCCAGAAAATCCACTGCAACTTCAAAAATTAGCTAAAAACCCTAAACATTTACACCACAAATAATCAACTACTTACGTGGTCATCCCACGACTTCTTGTGCCCGTAGATCACGGCGGCGCCGAAGCTCCTCGCCGGGTTGATTCCAGTTCCGGTGATGGGGATGGTCGCCAAATGCACCATGAACACAGCAAATCCGATTGGAAGCGGAGCCAAAACCTAGAAGTTAGAAAAAGCCCTAAAATTAATTTGAAATTTCACGGCACAAAAATAAAACCAAAACAGTGACGTACCGGGATGTGAGAGTCACGCGCGTTTCTCTTGGGGTCAGTGGCGGAGAAGACGGTGTAAACGAGCACGAAGGTGCCAATGATCTCAGCCCCGAGCGCTGTGCCGGTGTTGTACCCGTCCGCGACGGTGTTGGCGCCGCCGCCGAGGCGGTTGTACGGCCCCTTCATGAACGCCTTCACCAGCCCCACGCCGCAGATTGCGCCCAGGCACTGCGACACGATGTACGAAACAGCCCTAATTAGCGACACCTTCCTCGCCAGGAACAGCCCGAACGTCACCGCAGGGTTAATGTGACCACCTGAAACCAGCAGGTGAGCAAAAACAAAATTGGGGGGAAAATTAGGGGTTTTTTTGGCGAAATGCGAAATAAAACCTGAGATTCCGGCGGTGCAGTAGACGAGGATGAAGATCATGCCGCCGAAGGCCCAGGCGATGCCGAGGAGGCCGACGCCGTCGCATTGGTCGGCGGCGTTGAGCTTCTTGTGGCCGATGACGGTGGCGACGGTGACGTAGAGGAAGAGGAGGGTGGCGATGAACTCGGCGATGAGAGCTCTGTAGAAGGACCAGAGCTTGAGCTCTTCAGCGCCGATGAAGGCGGCAGGAGGGGGGTCCACGTAGTCCTTGCCGTGGGAAGCGGCTTCTTCGCTAACTTCTTTCGTCATATCTCAGCTCTCTCACTCTCTCTCTAGTTTGTTTTTTGTTTGTGCGGCTCAGCTGAGTGTGGTGGTGATGGCATTTAAGGGTGGGAGAAGAAGAGACTTGATCATTAACGGATAAGGTAAGGGTATTTTAGGTATACCATTTTCGGACCTGTCTTTTTTTATTATTACTATAATTACTATTAATTAATATAACTCCCTCTTTCCTCAACTATCTCGTATTATCATTCTTTTTTAATAATTTCTTTTTACATTTTTATATCTCACACTAAATATATTTATCTATACACGAATGGGAAAATATTCATCTTAGGAATAATAGTAGTAGTTATTCAAATTATGATCAATTTTACAAAAATTACAAAGTACTAGTACTTAGTTTAAAACTTTGTTAATTATTCCATATCATATGTGTATGTTAGAATGAATTTGATTAGGTTATTATACTACACATGTACGAGACAATTGATTAAAATTGAAATTTTAATACTTCCTCCATTTCTGAAAATTTGTTACTTATTTTCTTTTTTGTTTGGTATTTTCACTTTTACCATTTTAAAATTGAAATTTTAATACTTCCTCCATTTTTGAAAATTTGTTACTTATTTTCTTTTTTGTCTATCCTAAAAATTTGGTATCTTTCATTTTTACCATTTTTGGTAGTGGACCAAACATTCCTCTAACTCATTCACAACCACATTTTATTATAAAACTAATATATAAAAGTAGGACTAAAATGCCATCAACTTTTTCATCTCACTTTCTATTACAATTATTTAAATCCGTACCGGATTAAATGGTGACGAATTATAAGGGAAGAGAGAGTACTATTATGTTTTCAAGAATAATACTAAAACTTATGAGAATTTTATCATAATTTAAATCGATATTATGACTTAATCTTACTATTATATATCCATGCATACAAAAATATATCATGTTAACTAACATCGCTTTCAGGGACTTTTTTATCCTAAAACTTCTAATTAATTAGTACTATATCATTATTTTCTAATTTTTGTCATCAACTACCCATGCAATCACATGAACTTTGTGATATTCTAGTAAATGGATTCTTGAATAACCAAAATCATACACTCATAACCAAAATCTATCTTTAATTGACCCACGAATAATTTTTAAAAATGCAACACTATTTCGATTGATTCTTGAATTCATGTATACCTTTTTGAAGGATTGAATTCATACATTTTTTACCAAGTGAAATAATTGAGAGAATCAATGAAATAATGATGTGGATTTCCAACTAATTGTCACCTAAGCAAAACGAGCCTGATTCCGATAGCCATGACTTTATTATGAACTCGGTTAAATTTTAGAGCTTAATTTGTTAATATGTTTAACTTAAAATATAGATATAAAATAGTTACATCTAGTATCAGTGCTATTAATTCTTAAATAATACTATCAAACTGCTGGATCGATTTTGCTCGTAGTAATATAAAAAAGATTATAAACGTGCAAGAAAAAAAGTCAACCAAATATTATATCATAAATAATTTACAAAGTAGTACTCCTATTACACTCCATGAAACTAATTATGTATACTATACTATTTATTTATTGCGGACTTTGATAAAAACCGAACGTTGTGACATTTGAATGATGATTTTTAATCACATGAGCTTATTAATCAAGTCCACACCTAACCCGCCTAAATATAAACTAATGTATAAGATAATAAAATAAAACTTGATTAATTTCTTTCTGAACTAAATTAAAGTGTGTTGATTAAATTCTAAACTATACTAATGAAAAGAAGCACTCCCTTGGGGAAACTTCCAGTGGACAAGAGAGTTCCATAGTGTATCTATAAATAGTAAAATTTCACGTCCTGCTGATTAATAAAAAATATCGAAATTCATAAACGTTATCATATAGTAGTTGCATTTATTAAAGCTATGTAATTATACAAATATGGAATGGAGATTGAATTGGTTGGGATTTTGGAGAAGAACTCGTGAATAAACATGTCTGGAATTACAACTTGTCGTCCACAAATTATAAAATTCTAAATAGCAGAGAGTGAGAGAAGATGGGTGTGTAATTGTGTATGTATGTGAGAGAGATAGGAGAGAGGGGGGGTGGGGCCCATAGCAACAGCGAGACCATGTGAGGGCTAATCATCTGTGTCTGTGGTGTGCTGTAGTGCTGTGGGCTTTACTGCTGTGGGTCCCACCTCCTCCCAACGGTCCAACGTCTTTATCCGTTCGCCCCTCACAACTTTGGCCCTTGCTATATCACCCTTCCCAATAAATTAATTTTGTTTTTTCGATTTTAAAATGAGATTATCTCCTCATACTTAATATTACTCCAGAATATTGCCCAACTCTTATTGTCGTTTCACGTTTAGTACTCCTACCTCCTACCTGTTTTGTTAATTGAATATTTCATCTTTCAAAAATAAATTTTTTAAATCTCAAGAATATATATAAATCAAATAAAAAAGTTAAAAATAATAATTCAAATACTATTAGTGCGGAACATATCATTTCAAAATAGAAAACGTCTAATTTTTAAAAACGAATTAAATGAAAACTATAATAATTAACAGAGAAATGGTAGTAATGAAAAAAAATATGATCGTTCACGTCAAGCTCCCTTTGCCTTTGACTATTTTCATTTCGGTCCCTCGTTGAAAACTATGAACTTTTAATTTAGAAAATATTTGATTAATATTTATAATTTATATAATTACTATAATTTAACTAAATATTACTAATAAATTGAATTCGCAATCTATTAATATTATTTTCACTACTTTTTACATGTCCTCTTATTTTAACAATTCTGTATTAAAATGTATGACTAATCAAAAGTTATCTTACTTTTAATTTTGTATTAAAATACTTGTTATGTCAAAAGTTCATATTTATAGAGACTTGAAAGGAATATTAATCATGAAAAATCTATGTATCTGTTGGTGAGAAAATTTTTTGTCATCTACAAATACATACCAAGTTGAAGAGTATATAGATGAAGATCATGACAAAAACTGCAGGTAGACCATTAAGGAATGAAAATAAAGGGTCCGTATATTTCATTGAGTTTAAAGTGTTTCTTTTACATACAAAAATAATTAGCCGATTTATTATATCAGAATTTACAAACAAAATACAATTATCTAGTTTTACATTTACCTGTATTCTGTTACAGCAGAACAAATATGAGCAGCTTAACTGTAAAAAAATATCCGGTGTCACCTTAGAGCATTCCCAATGGAGGTGGCGAATTCTCGGCGATAAATCGCCGGTTATCGCCGAATTATCGCCGGCCATTGTGGCGAAGTCGGCGATAATTCGGCGATAATGTTGCCGTTGCTTCGCCGAGTGGCGTTCTAACGCCGGATTATCGCCGAGCGATCGCCGGCCACTGTGGCGACGCTCGGCGATAATCGGCGATAATTAAGGGAGTTTTTAGGGAGAAATTAGGGAGAAATAAGGGAGAAATAAGGGAGAAACCAATGTAGCACTTGGCTAAAAACTGGGGATAAATTTTGGTGCTGATGTGGCGCTGATGTGGCAGGAGTTAGGGAGAAATAAGGGAGTTTTTAGGGAACTCCATTGGGAGTGCTCTTATCCAAGTGGATGAGATATTTTAACAGCGCAAACTTTTTTACTTTTTCTCAGTTGAAGTGATTGTTTACACGACTTATAGCCATATATCTGTGACTTGTTACCAAGCGCACAGAATATATATGGTGTCAACATTGGATACTATTACTACCACTATTACAAAATTAAAAAAAGTTAATCAAATATTATCACAAATTAATAGGTTTATGTTTAAATGCTAGTAGAAACTTTGACACAATTAAGCTATGATAATTTCATGTCAAGTTTGTGTACTAATACTATTATTATTTTAAGTGAGTATTACTAGTATTTTAATTCTTGATTCATTTGAGTTTTAGTTTTCAAATTTGAAGAACTTGGCATTTGTATAGCTAATATGTCGTGTGATTAGAATTTTGTTGAATTAAGTTTGTCGTGTCAATAATATATTCGTGTTGTGTTTATTGAATTTTAGTTTGAGCTATTATTAGGTAGTATCGTTGTTATATTGTTGACACAACAATAACGAATAGAAATGATTTGTACAGCCTAGTACTCCCTCCGTTCCATAGTAATGAAGGCAAAACTTTTCGGCACGAAGATTAAGAAAAATTGTGTCATGTGAGTTAAGTAAAGAGAAAATAAAGTGGAATGGTAGAGAGATGAACATAGAAAAAAGTAAGAGAGGGTAAAGTAGGTGTGGAAAAATATGTTGACTTTTACTAAAAAGGGAAATGACTCTATTACTATGGAACGGACGGAAATGGAAAAACGCCCCTATTACTATGGAATGGAGGGAGTACTCCATATAAAAGAGTCATTATTCGAATTGAAATTTGCAATATTCGCATATTAAAGAGTCATTATTCGAATTGAAATTTGCAATATTCGCATTTAGTAGCATTTTTTAATACACAAATGATAGATGATAGATCATTCTTTGGTGTTCTGGATCAAGATATATACTCTTTGGTCCTATATGGACAAATTTCATAACGTGTGGATAAATTAAGGCTTTTCTCGATGTAAGTTATGAAATAATGATTCATGGTTATTCTATAATCTTCTTTGAAAATTATTGAATACCAAATGAATAGGGGCTATTACCTAAGTAAAGTAGGTAATAATATGCTTGTATTTTAACCAAAGGTAAGTGAATTCTTCAAGCATGGGCCATAATTAATTACTCCATACTAGCTAATCATTCCTGATCAAAGACTACTACTACATTCTTCAAGCAAGAGCTAATAATTAATGCTCGCTAATTATCAAATTAAAA
The DNA here is from genome assembly GCF_029641045.1 of Salvia hispanica. Classification (NCBI taxonomy): domain Eukaryota; kingdom Viridiplantae; phylum Streptophyta; class Magnoliopsida; order Lamiales; family Lamiaceae; genus Salvia; species Salvia hispanica. The sequence goes on from NC_142696.1 coordinate 38,280,967, forward strand.
AATATTAACATACTATTATCAAACATGAGAAATTTCAAATACTTTAATGCATAATATTTAATTTATGTAGAATCTCCATTTTTAATTAAATGAGCGTGGTGGGTGGAACAGAAACCAACATTCGATTATATTAATAATTACTATCATGGAGCTTGTCATGAATATATTTAAATCTTATACTACTACTAGTAGTTTATATTTTTAGGTGGAATAGGAGTCAAATTTGCTGTCACTCCGATCATTTGGCATTACTCCAATCCAACAGTAATTTAATTTTTATAAATTATAAGTACAATACTGAATGATTGATGCTGCCCCATATAAAAACAACACATTGTCACCACCTTTATGCATAATAAACATTTTCAACTATATACTTTTTCTAGTTTCATTCCATGTGCCTCCTAGGCTGTAATATTGTATTTCTGTTTACTTTTTTTTATTTCTTTTGATAAGCAACAGTGAAGTCGTTTTGCATAGGTAAGATGTATCCAAATTGTAAACTGCGTCTCTTTTGTATTTTGTAGAGTAATAAAATAATTTTGTTGTGTTTGCCATTTTCTTTTTTAAAATTTTTATCACTCCTTCGGTCCCACTTTAAGTATGCGATGTCTACACATTATTAAATATAGAAACATCCATATACTTTACCATTTTTCTTATTTTATTTCCATCACTTTACTCATAAAACAATAGAGAATGGAGTACTACTTAAAATTTCATGCTAAATTAGAAATATTTATTCTTATACTTATCATAAAATGGGATGGAGCAGTAAGCCAGTAATTTTTACTAGCCGACCATAGTCAAAAGAATCATACTTTGGGAAGAGAAGACAGTTGAATTTGAGTGGCTCGAGAAATGTACTAGTACTAATTAATCTTGATTCTTCTATGATTTGGGTGTATTTGGCATTGATTTAGGTGGTAACTATTATAAATAATTAGGTGTGCTTAACTTTTTCAGAAGATGACATGTGTTAACCAGGACCACACCACACGTATTAATTCCTAACTTATATTTTACGTTGTGTAATTTATTTATTTACTATTATGTCTCTTGTCATTTTGCGTTAAGTTATTGTCTTATTGATTCGAATTATACACCTAAATACTTGGATAACTAATTATTTAATGATTCTTGTTGTTATTGCATCATAATTATACTAATGTTTATGGTCAAGAACTACATCACCTACTTGAGAAAAGGCCATGAGCTTTTTGATGAAATCACAAGTGGCTAATCTAAAATGTTCGTAGTATATCCTTAGACCAAAATAAATTGATTTTTTTATTTGATAGTAATAAAAAATCATATATATTGTACACATAATTAGTCCCAAGTCCTCATAGGCATTCGAGTCTTGGGCCTATCATACTCTGGCCCATTAGGTTATTCGACCAATCTGGAATCTTTTATGCTTTTTGTTGTATTTAATTTATCTGTACAAAATTTGTGAGGTTGAGATTGAATGAAATTTTGAAAAGTATCACGTGGAAAACAGCTGCCTAGCACTATCATATTTGAGAGAAAAACATAAAATTGATTTGGACCACTTTTTTATTTTTATTTTTATTTTTATAAGAAAAGGTGAAAAACAAAAAGGAAATCCACATCAAAATTATTAATTTTCTCTCTTATAGTATAAGGTGCAGCCAAACGGGCCGCCTCGTATTTTGTATTAATCTGTGTTGTACATACTCTTCCCTATATTCGCTTCTATAGATAAATGTGGCCAAAGTTGTTACTGTCAGATTTGAATCCAATCGATCCATAATTTCATAATAATCTAACCTAAATCGATTGATGTTATCTTAACAAATTCATCTAAATTTGATTCTAATTATATTTGAAAATTGGAATAGAGATTAGTATGACCACTTTATTGTTGTCATAAAATAGATTATGTTAAGAAAAATTTGGATTGAAATGGATACCACAGAGTAGCTGCCACGTCACACCTTTATGGAAGGGACCCACCAAAATAACTAGAGTGTTCCAGAGTTTTCGCTTCTTTAGAGACGTAACGGTCTTATTTGTTTCCGTTAATTTATGGCCGTTAACCGGGCGCCAATCTTAATAACCTAATCACATGTTTTAGAATTTTGTCTTTTAAATTCTATCCATAACTATTACTCCTACTCCATACTCTAGTAGTCCACTGCTTTTGTCCTATTAAAAATTAAATATTCACTAAACTGAAATATTTTTTAAATAAAAATAATAATATTTTTATTTTTTCACCTCTCGTATTTTATTCCTTCTTCATTAACTTACAAAACAACACTATATAAAATTTCGCGATGAAAAACATATTTCATTTCTAATGGACCCGAGAGAGTATTAGGGATGATACTCCCTTTTAGAGCATCCACAATACCGGCTAGCCGATTCGCGTCGCTAGCCGGTCAGCTAGCCGAACTATTGGAATCGGCCAGCACCGAATCGGCGAAAAAATCGGCGTGGGCTAGCCGATTTGAGGGCGCTGGCCGCCATTGTGGCGTGCCGATCGGCCAACGCTAATTTTCGTTTTTTTTAAAATTTTTTTGAAAACCTATATACACGCGATTTTAGTTTCATTTTCATTTGCACCACTTGTTTTAACGAGTTTTCTCTTTCTCTAAATTTCTGTACAAGAGCAACATCGAGCGATGAGTAACGCGGGTGGTAGCAGTGGTGGTAGTGGTGGGGATGCTGAAGAGTATGAACGGCAGATGAACGAGGCTATGGAGGCCTACATGAACCGCAGCTAGAGCGGTACATGCGAAGGGTCGAACAGCAGGTGGTACCTCGCCCTCCACCGGTTGTCCACCGCCGTGCAGTGATTGATCGACGTAGCTGCACATCAGCGGCTATATGACGACTACTTCGCTCTGGACCTGCGGTTTCCAGCAAACATGTTCAGGCGGCGTTTTAGAATGCGCATGGAGTTGTTTATGCGCATCGTTGGGGCATTAGAGCGTCAATATCTGTGTTTCCGCTTCAGGCACGATGCGGCTGGCAGACCCGGCCACACCCCTATTCAAAAGTGCACGGCGGCAATCAGGCAGTTGGCCTACGGAGGCGCGACAGACATGTGGGATGAGTACCTCCACATCGGTGAGACGACTTCTCTGGATTGTCTGAAGTTTTTCTATCAGGGCGTGATTCAAATTTTCGGTGAGCAGTACCTTCGAAGCCCTACCCCCCAATATTGTCAGGATCTGATGCAGATGCACGGGGAGCAGCATGGGTTCCCCGGGATGTTAGGCAGCATAGATTGTATGCATTGAGAGTGGAAGAACTGTCCAACTGCCTGGAAAGGGGCCTACACGACCGGCTACAAGGGAAAGAATCCCACGATGATCCTCAAGGCCGTAGCTGATTACCGGCTGTGGATCTGACATGCGTATTTTGGGGTAGCCGGGTCGAACAATGACCTCAACGTCCTCAACTCGTCGCCCCTCTTCAACGAGAAGTGTCAGGGCATCGGTCCAGCCGTCTCATTTGTGGCCAACGGCAACCGGCATGAATGGGCTACTACTTGGCGGATGAGATATACCCTAGGTGGCCTGTCTTTGTGAAGACGATCAGGCACGCGGCGGATGACAAGAAGGCCTACTTTGCGGAACGGCAGGAGTCGACGCGCAAGGACGTGGAACGCGCATTTGGTGTGCTTCAGTCTCGATGGACGACAATTAAGGGTCCAACACGTTTATGGGATGTCAAATGCGTTGCTGATATAATGTACGCCTGCATTATCATGCACAACATGATCGTCGAAGACGAAGGCGTACAACTGACTAGTTGGGCCAATGACGATGAAGCTGGTCCAAGCCACGGAACGGCCACCCCTAGCGTACGACATAGGGTACCTCACGATGAAGTCGGGCACCTCCAGGAATATGCCGACATGCGCCAAGTGGATCCTCATATTCAACTCCAAAAGGATATAATTGAAGAGTTGTGGGCACGAAAGACTGCACGACGATAGTTTTTTTTTCTTTATTATGTAATTTATTTTTTTAAGTGAATGTACTTTTTTTTAATGCAATTAATGAATTTTCCCGTATATGTCTCGTAAATTTAATTATGTAATTTAATCGTAAATTTAATCCCGTAAATGTAGTTGTTTATGAATTATTTTTATTGCGGCTGGCCTGTGACTGGCCTATTTGAGTAAATGCTGACGTGACAGGTGGATTTTTAGTGCTGCTGACGTGGTAGGGAGAGAGAGTGGCTGGCTTATGGCTGACCTATTTTTATTGTGGATGCTCTTATATAGATATTATATTTAAGAGAGAGAGAAAAAAAAGCTAAAAAATTATGTAATTTATTTATCCCATAATTTTAAAAAATTGGCAATTACTATATCATAATATTTGACAATTTCTTCAATTGTCACATAGCAAAATTTTATGACGCTGCGTTTCTAAATCTATCGATATAATGCATTTATATGAAAATTAAAGATATAATTGGCTAAATATACTAAATAGCATCGTTTAAATAATTGAATATTTTGTCACATCACATTTTCTATTTGCCAAAATCATGCAAGTTTTTCCTCAAGTCATAAACTATGAAATAATAGAAAAAATTGTTAAAGCCATTATATAATCGTTAGTTTTTAAAGTTCTGAAACAAACCATAATCTGACCAAATAATATTTTTGCCTTTTACCATAGAAAAATACTAGCATAAATAATAAGAGAAAGAAAACATGTCCTACCTACAAAGCTCACTAACAAAAAAGACTAAACAATAACACAAGCTACTATTTGATAATTATCAACAAAACACGTCAGCAATCATAAAAAATCAACGTACTTACCCAACAATCAAAATTGCAAAAACAACCTAAATTCAACTACACCTTAATTGCAAACACATTTAAAAGTCTAGAAACAAATTGAAAGGAGTGCAGAGGCAGAAAGAAACACTCGCAAAATTTAATACATGATCAATCAGTCTTTAATTTGATGCAATATTAGGAAAAAAAAATAAATTTGGGGTTACCTGAAGAGTTATAATATCGATTTATTTATTATGGTACTACAATAAAATCATACTAGAAACGACTATATGCATTAATTTTCTAATGTTTTTACATAAAATAGGTAAGTGAACAGTGAGCTGCCCACCGAATTGCGCAACACCATTATCATTTTGGTATTTAGGGCCTCCAATTAATTATTTGACAGCTAGATTTTTGTATTTTATACTAATATTTTTTTAAGATGGAGCGTAAATCAATCTTCCCACTTTTGAGTGTTTTTGTTCTTAATTTGTAGAATTCTATTTTGCTTAAATAAGAATTAAAACTATTGCATATACTGTCATGTCTATTTATAAAAGACAGCTAGATTTTTTACCATTTTTATATAAGTTGGAGCACAAATCAATTATGCATAAAACAAAAAATGATGCAGTTGGTTATAGCCATGTGCAAACCAAATTTCCAGCGCAGCCCACATGCACGACACCAATATATTTGCAACTATTAATCATACTAAAAATATTACGGTATTTGTTAATTAATTAATTTGCCAAATTGCACCATCTTTAGATAATTAAATCGGGTTTATAATATAATTCAGCTTGTTTCAAATTAATTTGGCCGCTATCTGTCGTAGTAGTATTTAATAAAGATGTTGTGCATGTCGATTTATGCAATTTGATACAATCAAAAAGGTTGGCAAATATTGTCACCACACCACGAAAAATCCAATATAATTATGGAGTCGACAAGAAAATCTCTGTATGTCAATTGTTGCATGTGAAGAAAGATTGAAATTTGCAACAAAATAGTACTAACGTAAGTTGTGATATATCTCATTCACAGAGCATAATAAAAACCTAGTTTTTGGAATCATACACAGCTAAAAATGTTTAGGAGCCAGCCAAAGTTAAAATTCTTAAAATATGAGCTGTTAACTAGTCAAATTTGCTACTAGTATTTTAAGTGGTAATTACATTTTAAATTAGTCTAAAAGAATTAAGAGATTGCAATGTAAATTTGAAATAGAGTCATCTGCATGACTGCATGCCAATGTGAGGAGTAATTAAATGACTTGTGTAAATTTAATATCTGCAAAACTTTAAATTTGAATTCCAAATGAACTTCAAAATTGCAGTTCAACATCTTGCGGTCCCCTAACAATTAAAACCTTCAGAAACAGAGAGATATTATAATTCTACTTCTGGATGAAATCAGAAATTAATAGTGAAAAACTTATGACTGATGTTTAATCCCTTATTGTTTTTTTCTAAATACAATAATAATGATTATTTCTGCTAAAATAAATAATTACTTCTGGACTGGCTGGAGAAATCTAAGACTAATATTTGGTGATCATGATGGCTCCTAGCCTCCTACTAATAAATTAAAAACGGGTCACTGAGTAGTTTAATTTGAGAAAATAATTTATGGACAGACTCTGTAAATCTTAAATATTCACTATTAATTCGTAATCATATTAAATGCTAATTAAATTTTATAATTGTAACTAAATTCTGAAATTAGTGACCCAAATTAATTTCAAAGCGTAACATAAAACAAATCTGAAGGATGGGATTGTTAAAAAGCTTAATAAATCATCCCACTGAATCAGGCCCATCTTAGGAAATTCGTCCAGGTCTTGGGCTTCCGCTAATGGTATAATAAATTACAACCCCATAACCATCTTCGTATGTGGTGAAATATGCTGTATATATTGTTTGTTGCTAAGATCAAATTAATACTAATAAACATGATAAACTTAAAGCCTTATTTTGATTTTTGGCTCTATAGGGAACCAAACTTAAGCTAAATTTCAAAACAACGCCATTTTAATATATTTATCTCTAAAGCATTGTGTCATTTAAATTTTGCAATTGAAGTGAACGCCTGGAAATAATATTTGGCACAAATATATTGCCAAACAAAATTAATTTTACAGTCACAGCCACTTTTTAAAAGGTTATATTAAGAAATCAAAATCAGACAAAAGTTAAAAACAATTATTAGACATTACAATTATAACATTAAATTACATATGATTAACTTTCAAATTTAACAACCAACTATTCGACCGATTCCAAATGCAAAAAATTCAATAGTCCAGAAATATGAAAGTGACAAAATGATTCGGTATTATAACATAATAAGACAATCAACTAATTATCATATTCGTGAACATAATTAGCACTAGATTCTTTTCTTTTATATAGTCAAAAGTTCAATCGAAAAACTAATGAGCAAGAAAACCAAAACAACTTAGTCCAGAGTAACAAAAGCTTAAAGTCAACGCAAAACCAACAATCAACTAAACAAAGGCAAACAGACCTCAAAAGAAACACGCAACAAACTTAAACCACAAGCAAGCCCGGCCAACAAAGCACAAAACAACAAGTTGAATGCAAGAATGTCACCTCCTAAATGATCTTTGATTGCATTCATGGTCCTAAGCTTGTAGCCCGACCATCTTAAACCTTGACCAGCTCCTCGTACATTTGCCATGCTAGGAAGGACAATTTTGGACTCCACCCTTTGATCCTTGAACCCAGCCTCCAAAGTAATAAACTTTTCACCATTTCCCAATTCGGGTCCATCTTCTCAAAGATAACTTTGTTCCTAAGCCACCAAATGGACCATTCTATCACGTAGAAGAGAGAGGTCCATAACTTTCTATCAACCTTGAAGAAAGGTGCGCCCATCTAGTTACGAAAGCACAAAATTGGGTTTTTGGGCAGGCTAATGGATAGATTCCAACAACTGCAACCAAAATACCAAAGTTATTAGCCCATTGCTTATGCTCTTATCGTAAAAAGACTTATGCTCTTACTATGCATAGTCCGAGCTATAGTCCACCTCTTTGCTTATGCTCTTACTATCGTAATTTACGACTTTTTATTAGCCCACCCTTCCTATATCGACATAATTGAAAAAGTTAAATAAAATAAAAATGAATTTTGGATGCTATTTTTCATCATTAATATTATTATTCTTAAATCTATAATCAACGAAATTCGTAAAAAACTTTTTGGTGAGGAGAATTAGTTTTGTACTCAAACTTATCTAACTCTTGAAATCTTTAAATCAAAATCTGAATTGCATTGTTTGTTTGAGGAACGAATTAAGGCAATGCTAATTTCAATATATTCCACATTAGTTATTGACAAAAGTATAATAGACGAAAGTCACAAAACAATGTTACTCCACAAAACGTGAGCCTACTTAATTCCCAACTAATATTAGCCTTTTGCCTAACTTATGTGGGCTATATAGGCCCATATGTTATTGAGTTTATCTTCTCAAAATACTTTATAGATTTTAGTTTTAATTTGAGTTAATAGTCAATTAATCAATAAACGACCGCACACCAAATTGGCAATCAAAATTGGACCGAAATTAAAAACTTCGATATTCGGTTAACTAGTTGCTGGCTTAAATGATTTAATTACTGTTTAATCGATGAACTGATACTCACTACAATGTACTATCAGTCGCACACTATAGGTTAGTAGTATTTCATAATCATAATAAGGTAATGCTATAGAAAGACTGTCCTCAAATAATTACAGTCGAGGAATGCTATGGATACCTATGGCAAATACCGTGTTTTTACAAATTTCTTATTTTTCTAATTTATAATTGTTTCTTATAATTTGGAAGTGTATGCTATATTAAATTTATACTATGTGATTTAATTAAAGCTAAGCTTTGAAATTCAAAGTACATAATTATAAAAACAAATAATTAAAAGCCAGAAAATATATAATTCAACTATACAATTAAATAATTAAAAGCGGAAAATTGATATACTTATAGATTGAAGAAGGAAAGTTAATAAATAAATAACTTCGAATGTGAAGTCGTTGTTTGTCAATGTCACCAGTCAGTTAAAAGTAAGATTTTTTTTTTTTGAATTTTTGGCTAAAAATAGTCGAATATTTATCCAGTTGCAACTTTAACATATGAAGCATGTGTGCCCTAAACTTGGTTGTTTCGAGCAAGCAGCGTCGTCTACGCCAATCGCGTTTGTGTTTTTGCACTATACAGTGCGTTACACGATGTGTTCTCCCGTAATCCATTGTGTGTTACACACTCTGTGCTCCATAGTACACGTACATTTATATAAAAAATTGTACCTTGATGCTAATGTCCTAATGACTAAAATAAGAAATGATAACACAATTACAATATTTTCGAATGGTTACGTAAAAGTTTAGATCGTCACCGATCGACGTTTTACTCGAATATTTTTGTTTTTGAAAAAAAAAGCGTGAACTGAACTCACTTCCGAGAAGAGTTCCAAGAAAGATTAATTGTTGTTTTACATCAAAGTCATTCATTAAACTTATGACTTTTATGATTAAAATTACATTGTTAAAAATGATTAGTCTTAAAAATAAAAATTAATGCTTTTAATATTAGAAGTAATTGTACTCCATGTTACAAATAAATTAAAAAGTGACACTTTTTATGACTAAACACGATTATTGCGAAAGTGATTATTGATCATAAAAACTAGTACTGTACTACCAATTACTGTTTTAATGTATAAAAATTAATATTGGAACGTATAATGTTTTAAAAAAGGGATAAGGACCAGGTCGGGCCAGCTTAAACTCGTGCGTACACGAGAGAACGTCCTTTTTATAGAATAATAGGTTCACATATTTAATTTTTTAATTTTTATATATTTCCAAGAAAATCTAGAAACACTAGGGAGTATTATTTAAGTATTTACGGAAAAAGCGTAATATTTTATAAAGTTTTGTGAGTCCTATTTAAAAATTCATTTAACTTTGCGTAATATATAGCGAAAGTAAAGTATCGAAAATAAAAAAATCTGGTCTATTTTTATGAATTTTTCTATAGGTACACACCAATTATTTTTCTTCTCTTCTTTACTCCCTCTGTCCCCAATTAAAAGTCACGCTTTTTCATTTCGGTCTGTTCCCAATTAAAAGGCACACTTCATTTGTACTATAAATAGTAAGTAGGCCTCACATTTCACTAACTCAATTCACTTACATTTTATTATAAAATTAATATAAAAAATGAATTCACATTCCACTAACTTTTCCAATCAACTTTTTTTAACATTTCTTAAAACTAGTGCCCGATCAAAGTGTGACTCTTAATCGGGGACGAAGGGAGTATTTATTTATGGAGGATAAAAATGTGTAAGATCCATATTTAAATAATACTCCTAGTACATGGAACGTGACATAGTAGAAAAAAAGGGCGCGGTCACTAAAGAAAACATAGATTGATTGATTTAATACTGTATATTCACTCTGCTTAGGGTAAAAATATTTTATATTCATTGATTTAGCAGGCAAAAACTCAGTAATCAGAGATGAAATGATTTAAAAGGGAAAAAATTAATGCATATATTTTATGTACTCTGCAGATCACAGAAGTACTAGAAGGGGGAAAAGCAAAACGTCAAGATTTCTACAAATCAAGTTATCGTAGCTTTCTCCATTAGTTAATCAAGAAAGTCACAGAGTGTTGTTTCAAATTTAATTAATTCCCAAATAATGCATGACATTTCAAATATTCGTAGACACAAACTTTGAAACGTCAATTCAGACTCCACTTTCATTGTGTAGTTAATTCAATAAATAAAACAGATTGATGATTTAAAAAAGTAGCTTGCCATAATTCCTTTTCCACATAGATAAAATTCATGGACTATACTTTCTTATATTCCATTTCAAATTTATGCCCAAAAAAAGGCCTTGCTTTGGAGACATTTTGGAGTGGCTCAACAAAGTGGATGAAGAGTAATTTTGGATAAAAATCATAAATTAAGGAAAGGACTCACAACGCAAATCTCAAAACAAAAGACGTAATTTGGTGAATTTCTTTTATAGAGAAATGCATGACAGTTCCACCTTTTTTGTATAATTGTTGCGCAAATAACTCGAGTGTTCAATGAATCACCCCATTTTTATCAAAGAAAGCCATAATGTTTAATTTTCCATATATTGGGTGCCAGCCCAGCAGCTATTTGCATATTTAAAGGTACGAAAATCATCACAAATATTTCGAAAATATAAAGAAAAATGTACGATTTCATAACATGTATGTCACATGTAACTTTCATGCATTTTACCCATACATAGCATTGACTTTCAGTCTGCCAAAGATCGAAAGTTATGGTGTGTTACAAGTTATAAATGAACTTTTCTAATATTTTAAAATTGTGACCGACGTAGTGGAAACGAACCCAAACCTAATAAGTAACTAAACAAAGGGACAAACAAGTGTGACAAATGACAATATACACATCATCGATTGCTCCAAAGTTAGTATTCTCTACAACTAAAACCTAATTTAATAAATAAATCCGATGCACATCATTATGAACAAGATCAAAAACCAAAAACTAATACTTATTTGAATAAAATGAATTAGCTGAAAATGTCAAAGCAGAGCTTCCAAAGTTGCTTTCTTGGCGACATTGCAAACAGGGCAGCAATCGAGAAAGGCATCGCAATCTGTGCATGAGCACAGATGCCTGCACGGCAGCATTATCACGCACGATTTCCTAGAATTGCAGCATCTGCAAACCATCTTCCTCGGTTCCCTCTCTCTCTCGACGCAGCACGACCCCGCCTCCTTCATCCGCGCCCTCAGCGACGCCGCCGTCGCCTCGCCCTCCTGCGCCAATCGCTGCCACGTCACCCTCTCCATCTCCATCCTCCTCACGCACTCCTCCAGCTCCATTTTCCTCCTCCCCGCTCTCGAGATCTCGTCGTCTCTCTGCTTCAGCAGAGACTGAATCTTGGATTCGTAGCTCCTCAGCAGGAGCGCCGTCTGCTCCTGCAGCGCCATTCGCAATCTCTCGTTCTGTTTCGATTGAAGGAAATTGCAATGAGCAATTAGTTTGTCCTTGAATTGAAAGCAAAAAATGGTTGATTTGATTCACCTGTGTGTTGAGGTAGTGATGAATCTCGAATCGTTGAGTCTCGAATTGAGCGGAGACGATGTGAGGGATAGAGAGACGATGATCGTTGTAGCAGCGGAGATTGTTTAATCCGTAAGCATTCTCGTCTTGGCATCCACCAAACACAAATCCTGAGGAGTTGCTTATGTGATGAGCTTGAATCGCCATTGCAGCAGTTGAAGAGAATGAAACAAACCTAATTAGAAAATAAATTGGGGGTAAAAACCGAATGGAGAGTGAAAATAAAAGGGAAAGAATGCAGATTTTGTGAGTAAAGTATCATATGGAGAAGGTTTGGAGGGTTGAAAAGTGTGAATTCGTGTGCGTCAATATATCTTTGTGAATAGTTGTTCAAGAAGAGAAAGTGTGTGTGTGTTGTCAGTTGGGTGATGCTGGAAAACAGGATTCATTAAAATGGTGACACAGATATATTTGGATCTTGTGTTTTCACTAATCAACTTTCGCTCAATACGTCCAAACCTAACCTATTTTCGATTTTTCTTTTTCTTTTTCTTTTTCTTTTTCTCTTTCATATGGTGTAAATTGGCAGCTTTTACTGTCTCAACTTATTACTGCATAAAATTCTCGTTTGATTCTGTACAAACTAAATTATTTTAAGTATTCTGCCCATCCATTTAAAATACTCCTACTAATTACTCCACGTATTTTAGAAGTGAGTGAAGTTCAAAAATGGTCCCTACACTATGGATTTATCTCGAAAATAGTTCATGGACTTTAAAAATATCATCAGTAGTCCCTGGACTAAGGGTTAATATCAAAAACGGTCCTTTTGCATTATTTCGAGATGAAAATGCCCTTTAGAGGGGTTTTGGAGGGTTTGGGCAATTTTGTCTTATTACACTTTTAACATTTTAAATCTGATATTATTTCAAAATTTATCATTCCTATTCTCTTTTGTTATCCTTCAATTTGTTTCTTTATTTCAATATTGATTTAATTTATAAAAGTAAATTTTAAATTTTGATTTTTAAATATCAATTAATTTTTTAAATTAAAACTATTAATTTTTGTTATTTAATATAATATTCAGCTGAATTGAAGAAGTACAGAAAAATAATATTAATCATGATAGAAAAATAAGAGCTATTCTATTTAGCCTTCGTTCGGTTGTTATAATTGCTTGTGATTGAATATTATGAAGTTGACTAAAAATTTTATATAGGAATATTTTTGTTGAAATTTTCTAGTCATTTTGATTGTTTTCAAATTAATAAACGAAAATTATATTAGTCTTACATTAGATGCATATTTATTTCAGAATAAATCGTGTTATATAATCTATTTATAATTAAAGCTATTAAATATTGATTAAAACTAAGGCGTTGTCATATCTTATTGATCAAATATTAGACACTATTAAATATTGATTATGACTATTAATTTTTGTTATTTATTAATTTCTATAATTAAAAAAATTTATTGATATTTAAAAACTTAAATTTAAAATTTAATTTCTTAAAATTAAATCTAATATTGAAATAAAGAAACAAAGTGAAGTATGACAAAAGGGAAGAAGAATGATAATTTTGAAATAATATCAGATTTAGTACATAACTAAAATAATATCAGATTTAAAATGTTAAAAGTGCAAAAAGACCAAATTGCCCAAACCCCCTAAAACCCCTCAAAGGGGCATTTTCGTCTCGAAACAGTGCAAAAGGACCGTTTTTTATATTAATCCTTAGTCCAGTGACTACTGGTGATATTTTTAAAGTCCAAGGACTATTTTCGAGATAAACCTATAGTCCAGAGACCATTTTTGAAGTTCAATCTTTAGGATTTTCTTTTATGGAGCCTGATATTTGGGTCATGCATGGATTTTTTTTGGTTAGCAAGATAAGGGAATCACGGCATGATTACGTTAAGTCAAAATATATATACTCCATCAAATATATACCACCAATCAATATTTGAAAAAGTATTATTTCGCCAAATCTTGTGACTTGTGATTGATTAGCAAATCTTAACTTATTTTTGGTCAATATGCGAAGATTTAGATTATCGATTTAAAATACCACCTTTAATACATATATAAATAAAAGTTTAGATTATGAAAACACAACTTGATTTTGTTATTTTGTGTATATGTGAAGTAAGTCTGTTTATTACGTGAAAAGCATATACGAATAGCAAAGTCGTGAATGGATACCAAAATTAAAGGCAAAAAATGCAGCCCTCTAAAGAAGGACCAGGTTGAGAAAAGTGGAAGTATTCAAACGCATTATATCAAAACAAATGCCATGCATGACAAAAGCAAAGATATGACTTTAGTAATTTAAAGATCTTATGCAACCACCGTTTCTATTTGGCTATAAATATTTGTTGAATAATATATTTCTCATTTAGTTACACACTAAATTCATCATTGGACCGTTGAATATGGCTCTATGTATAAGTTTCATTTTTGAAAGTTTAACAATTTGACAGCCAATTCCTCCAACAACGTATGATCACAAGAGTTTGAAGGCCTTTTTTCCTCTTCTTTTTTCAATGTATTCACTGTTCTATATTGTTCACAAATATTCAAAATAGATGAATAAGATACCTAGTGGTACTAGTATTTTCAAGAAGATGCCAATTCCCTAGAGTGCATGAACCATCACGAGCCTTCTACATCTCATTTTCGATAAAATATGCACATATTTTATTTATAAATATATACATATAGTATCCATCACTCTATCAGCATTATCGGACGTAAAATAAAATTAGTGAACAATGATGCACGCATTGATAAATAATTAAATAGCAATCATGAATTTGTAACTTTCTCCATAAAAGGCGTAAAGTCGGCTTCTTTGAAGCCATCATTAGTTTACACTTGAAAGTTCAAATAGATAGACGTAACAACATAATCATTTTTTTCTTTTAAGTGTTAATCATGAATGCGTAAAAACCGTTTTGTTTTTGTTACTATTATATACGTGAATACGACATTAATTTAGTATTATTCGAATTAAGTGGATCGGTGCCTTTTTTCCATTTCCTCGCTTCTTCTTTGGCGGTGTGACCTTCACTAAAACCCAATTATTTTAAGCTAATCAAGTAATTAATCAATTACGGATTTGATTTATTCAATGATATGACATGTCAGCGTCCAAATCTAATCGCACATTTTTTTTCCCGCAATTGTCGTATGCATATGAAAATTATGAATTTAGTTAATAATCTATTTGAAATTGGTTGCTCGTAGTTGGGTTATTATCTTATATCGATCAGTATTAATTCCCAATTATTCAATGGTGTAAACACGATTTTAATTATCTTTGTATTATAATCTCGAGTAACAACTACTCTAGCTTCGAAAAAAAATTATAAACTATAAAAAGCGCTATGCCATGCACAAAATTTATTTAATTTGCACTGTTAGTTACTTGGTTTGGTTTTCAATCAGTCAGCCATATATCCAGTTGAAACCTGAATTATTTTAAATTGACTATATCTGAAATTTAACATGATTATCTCATTTAAGCAACTAATTTACTTGGTTTGGCTCATATTTTGATCTGACTTTAGATGCCTTACGGGCTCAATTATGATTAATTGAAGATCGATTGATCAAAGTTTTATCACAAAAGCTTTGAAAACTTGAAATTATAGCAATAATACTAATGCATTTGAATCAACTGGATTTTCTAAAATATTAGGCCAAATAATAACTAGTAGTACTACATGTTAGGAATCATTCTTATCAATATCGAAGACCACGTTTTCCTAGCATTAGGATGCTAATTAATAAAGTACTTACTTATTTTCTTCCTATTCGCATAATATACACACGTAGTAACGTACTCCTATACATCATCAAATTAAATGCTAGTTTTCACATTGCATAATTATCCAAAATAATCCCGCTGCATAACTAAAATTTATAATTTTCTAAACAAACACCCTCCTTTGTTAATTACTGGCTTTTAATAATTATATTTATAATTTAAGTATTACAGAATGTGACAATTGGTAATTATTTAAATTCGGCATGTCATATGACTCATATCATTAAAAAATCAGCCACTCGAGAGTAAGGCCATCTGCAACGCTGTCTCTTATCCGTCTCTTAACCGTCTCATCTCGTAACTATTCATGGGCCCCACTGTACTTTTCAGCTCATCTCTTAACTAAGAGACAACACCTGCATCCCTCCATCTCTTAACTATTCATTCAATTTCATTTTTTAATTTTTATTTCCAACAAATTCAATTAATAAAAACACACTTAATTAAATAAAATAAAATCACAATTTAAAGGCCTAAAAAATTATAAAATACATAATTAAAAAATAATATAATTAAATAAAATAAAAATTACAATTTAAAGGCCTAAAAAATTTAAAAATGCATGATTAAAAAATACATAATTAAAAATACATAATTAAATATTAAAATTTACAAAAAAAAATTTCGAATTTTCAATTTTTTTAAAAAAAATAAATTTATGACGTCATAATTCCGACGCCCACTCGCGGGCCGGCGAGTGGGCGTCACGCCATCGCTTAGCGCGCGCCACGTGGCCGCGCGCGTCGTCTCGCCAGCTCGAGGCCGGCCTCTTCCGAACGCGTCGGGCGTCGAGACATCTCGTCTCGTCGAGACGAGACGGGAGCCACAACCATGTCTCGATGCCGTCTCGTCTCGTCGAGACGAGACCGAGGCAGAGTTGCAGATGCTCTAAAATCATTCTATTTACTAAGTTTTTTTTTTTTTAATATAAAATTTTTGATAGTTCAAACTCTTCATATTTAATTCCAGCATCTAACAGCAACATCAATTTTTGGCTCCTTGATGTACTAAGTCAAATTTTGGCAAATTACTCTTGACAATTAAATGTTGATGCGAAATAAGTACTTGTACAAATTTTAAAATAAAAGTACATGTACAAATTATAAAAAGGGGTAACTGCTTTTTTTGTCATCAACTTTTCATTAATTTCGGTTTTTCTCACGAACTTTAAAAAGTTCGTGTAATGTCACGAACTTTATTATCGGTTGCCATTTCCCATGTCAGGTTTTCCGGTCTATTCAAACTATTTGTTTCCTATTAAGACAATGTCCAAATTCTTTTATCTTACTATCGTTATCTTCGTCTTTGAAATAGCTTCGCGTGGGTACCTTGTACGCCTCAATCGGAACTCGGATGAAGAAGTTACGGTCATTATGATAGTACAAGGTCGCACAAAGGTCGCAACCTTCATCAAATGGCCATAACTTCTTCATCCGAGTTCCGATTGAGGCGTACAAGGTACCCACGCGAAGTTATTTCAAAGACGAAGACAACGATTGTAAGATAAAAGAATTTGAACATTGTCTTAATAGGAAACGAACAGTTTGAATTAGACCCGAAAACCTGACATGGAAAAATGGCAACCGACAATAAAGTTTATGACATTACACGAACTTTTTAAAGTTCGTGGGAAAAACCGAAATTTATGAAAAGTTGGTGACTTTAAAAGTAGTTACCCTTGTAAAAATGCAATAATAGTAGTAATAATTAAATGAGGATAATCAGTAAGCACGGACCACGTTTGTTTTATTTGTACATTGTCTTGTCCATCTATATAGATAGATGGACCATACTACCCCTTTCCTATACATTTAATAAGAGGAGCTATTATTTGGCAGAAATTTAATTTTTATGTGATCTCTTATT
Organism: Salvia hispanica; assembly: GCF_029641045.1. NCBI lineage: Eukaryota > Viridiplantae > Streptophyta > Magnoliopsida > Lamiales > Lamiaceae > Salvia > Salvia hispanica. The sequence continues at coordinate 38,298,554 of NC_142696.1, forward strand.
TCTACCTTGGGTATTTATCATAGACTGCATTTATGTGTGAATTTGACCCTACGCTATGCGATTCAAATCGTATCTTTGTACTCCATTCGTTCTATACTAATAGAGTCATTTTATCATTTTGATATGTTTTATTATAACGTCATTTCATTTTTTTTAATAAAAGTCAACACATTTTTGACTCTACTTTACTCTCTCTTACTTTGTTCTTTCTTCATCTCTCTACCCTTTTTTATTTTTTATTTTACTCTCTCTTTACTTAACTCACTTAACATAATTTTTTTTAAATTTCGTGCTGGAATGAAACGCCTCCATTACTATGAAACGAATGGAGTACATTTTAATTAATTTGTAATTAAATAGAGAGAGAGAGAGTTGTTATATTAGTATATATATTGTGAGAGCACAACTCTTGCTTAGATTATGTTTTATGAGAGAGTTGCCATTAGCTTTATAAGTTTATAAATCAAATAGCGTTAACTAAACTTTAATTTGTTAAGTAATTTACAAAATAAATAATCTTAATACTACTATCAATTTTCACGGTATTAGATTAAACTAATGCATATAATAAAATAAATAGCGTTAAATAAACTGAACAAGAGTGGTGCCCAGGCATGATGCTTACCTATATAGAGTTTAATCATTTCCCTTTTCGAAAAAAACAAAATATTCAATCACTCTTACTTTATTTAATCACCTACTTGACTCTCTCTTTATCATTCCTATTTTATTCATTTCTCCTACTACTTTTCAACACACTTTCTTAATCTCTATGTCTAAAATTTTTGACTCAACTTAGTTAGGACGAAGGGAGTACATGATCTCTGTTTTATATAATTTTTTGTATATTATGACAAAAATAACCCTAGATACCAACATGTGATATTTGGGCCATGAAAGGTATATTTGGAAATTTAAATTAGAACGATATAAAATAAAAATCATAATATTTCTTGATATATATTTAGAATATATTAGTAATGGTATTTCTTTTGATTAGCACACTATTTATGTGATTCTGTATGCGTTGGATCTATGTTCGACTTCTCTGATTTTGAGCCATTATGTATACATAAAACAAAATTGACAATTTTAATCGTTGTATAGATATTTTAAGCTTATAAAGAATTTTTATCGACAAATCTAAGAAATAAATATAAGTATTCCACCGTACAGAGCATTATTTTATATTTTTGGACACAAAAAAAGAACGAGAAACTGAGGATAAGCAGCAATTATGAATATTGACGAAGAGTGACTGGTTTGATCTACTGCACATCTACTGCACCAATAACTTTTATTTTCTGTGGTTGAGTGTATTAATTCCCTACCAAATAAAATGGCCCCAAAATTCAATCTGCTATAAAAATTCTGAATAATAATTACGTGAATTTTGTCGCTTCATTTTTCAAATGATCAAAGAGGTAGTATAATTCATTTTTTATGGAGTAGTATATAATCGGACACAGCTTGTGATAAATTGTTAGTAATATAGTAAGAGCACGGTCAAAATTAAGTGATATCAATATACTTTGTTATTACATTTTTTATACAGAAAAATTTAAAAGTCAGTTTTGGTTGATTGTAAATAATATGTCCATGCCAAATTCCATAAATCTGTTTGGTATTCAAGTCTTACAAAATTTGTTGATTAATTGGTCCCATCGAAATTGCTCTACATACCTGGCACACTTTGCTACACATGAAAAAAATTAATGATTATAATATTATCGTGCTAAAAATCAAACTGGACCCAACGAAATTGATTTGAACCGACGATTTTAATCAAATGTGTATATATGTGACAACTTTGATTGGGGATCGAAGCCATTTTGATCATCACATAAAAAATGATGGTAGATTAATAAAGTGAGAAGCCAATATTTTACTATTTCTACAATGTAATTGTGGAATTGTTAAATGCTTAGTCTATCACATAAATTGGATCTTGTCTTGATATTAATATCTAAGCATAGAAAGGATTCAATCATTCATTTAAAAGTTATAGTGCGTCCATTATGGTCACTTTTGATGGCTCAAATTCATTCTGATAATTTTATGCTACATACTTGCATAATATTATAACACACCCAAATGTCGGTTAGTGCTAGCTAATATTTTAATTAATAGTACTATTACAATTTTGCAGACACATTGTGGGATTTTTAAATTTAAAATCTTATTATAAATCTGCATTGGACTCTTGGAACGAGATAACAAATGGGAATTTAGGCTCTTGGATATTTTAAATCTAACTTTTGAGTGAGAATTCCTTTAAATTTTTATGATGTTTGGTATTATTATCATAGTTTTTCCGTGAGCTATGTTATGACTAATTTAATAAGTAGTACGAAATGGTTAGCTTTGATTATTCAACCTGGGGACTAAATGAAATGTTTTATACTTCATACGAAGAAAAACTACAAAATTTATTTATTTCGCAAATAATGATTAAATTAATAATCAGACAGTTACGAATCAAGTGGTTGTTTATTTATTTATTTTTTTAAGGGGAAAAGTTATGGTGCATTCATTCATTGGTCTCTCAAAACGTGAGTTTTGAAATTGTTTTGATCCTCACAATTTCTATAATTCAAAAGACGAGAAACGAAGACTCAATCCTCATTTTATTTAAAAATAAAATATCAAAAATTAAGATTTTCAATGTACCTTTACATAATAAGATATGGTAAAAAACTAAAAACAAAATATAATGCACGCAAAACGATGTGATTTTATTGTCGATAGTAGTAGTAGTAGTAATATATTCGATTTTTCTTTTACAATTTGGTTGATGAAAAAGCTAACTGAAAACGGTGGCATTTAATATGTATTTGTACAAGAAATTATGAAAAATGGTATCCAAGTTTGACTAAGGAATTTATAAGTTGGAGTCGCCCGTGATTCATCCACAGTCACACTCCACAACCAAAGCTTACACCTCATTCGCCTTCACATTTGACCCTATTATTATTAAATATTTTTCATAAATCTTATTATGACAATACCGATATGAAATTTAAGTACTCCTCGTTAAAAGGTGTTTGTATACTTGTATATCACTCTGGATGATCAAGTGCTAGTAGTTTAATTTACAATAAAGAAAGATTTGCATACAAAAATAGTTACTCAAATTTAACGAATCCTACTCTTATAAGTGGGTTTGATTCAAAAAACGACTATTTTACATATAACTTTTGGAGTATAACTCTCGTAGTTTACGTGTGAATAAAAACATTCGGTCTATATCCAATTAGTTTGAGCTCATGTTTGATAAGCAATATTATATCCACGACTTAATATAAGATTGAATCAATGATGAATAGTCACGGGATATTCCATCAAAGCCTAAGCCCTGAAGATACATAATCGCTTCTTATTTTAGAAAGACTAATGGAATATTCACAGAAGTTGGAACATAATTCAGATCCAAACTTATGTTAGAGTAGTAATATTTATGTTCATACTTTTATTCCAAACCTTTTGCACGTCTTAAGTTGGATAATTTCCAAACAATTTAATGGTTTGTCCATAACTTAATATAATTATTGCTGGCCCAAGATATAGCTTTTCCAGCTGATGGGCTATATCTATTTATTTGCATAGTTGGGCCCATTGCGGATGAGATAAGGTCGATCGATTCGATGTATGTATTATTTTATATTTTTATTTATCAAACAATAAATAAGTAGAGTAATAACCGTACTTAGAAACTAAAACATAAATTTAATTAAAATCTGCAAAGGTATATGATTAATTGATATACAATATTTCGCTGTTTATTTGTTTAGAATGATTGATTAACTGAACTTGTTTTAGCCTAAAAAATAAACTTATTTAATTTTTACTTTTTTAAAGAAAATCAATTTATCATGTCAGTTAAGACAATGAAACGAGAATAATATTGTTAATTTCGCCAGGTATATGTATATCTACTTGGTTAATTTTATTATGATTAATACTAATGAAATTAATATAATATTAACTGAATCATCCTATAATATAATATTCCATAATGTATATATGTATGTATAGGTTGAGTGCGTTGAATATAAGTATATTGTTTTATTTGGAGTAGGTTGTAAAGCTACGTAATTGCATGTTGACGGTTGTTAAACCGAGTCATGTGTGTTCCTTCACATACATCATCATTCATATTAATAGTCCCAATAAGACATTTTAAATAGTATTATGAAAATGACATTTATATATCCCTTTTATTTTAATATTTGAAATGTTACTAGCATGCGGATTATACGACAAATTCGGTGACTTGCATAGCAAATTCCAAGTACTTTAATAAGACGAGTCTTGAATTTTCAAACAAACTCGAATTAAGACTGGCAACGACTTAACAACCATATTATTCATTGCCTTGAGATAATAGAATAATAATTAATTTTGGATATTTTGTTTTTTCTTTATGACGTACACATATACTATAATATTGTAAGCCTGTAAGGTGCAATAGTGAGTGGCGTCGGTACAATGCATATGACCTTTTTAATTACATTTATAGGCACATGGTATGTACGTGCGAGAGATATGATTAAATTATCTATCCCTTAATTGATGTAACTAAACAAACTAGAACTATCATAGTATCATTATAAATAATTGAGTACCAATTATGCGTGTGCTTTATTTTGGCTAATGAATTTTAGTGCAAAAATGCATGTTAATTAATGTATAATTGGAACACGAATCTAAATTTTTATACTAAAAGCACCAATTATATATGAATTTTCTAGTGTTATTATAATACATCTTATTGCAATATGGTTTTGAATATCCAAACTAATGGAGTACATGTATAAACAATCATGATTCAAAATTTTAAACTCAATAAAATTATACATTTAAAAAATAATCTAATAATCTATAAAGTAGTCAATCTTATGCTACTAAATAATCAAGACCTCATTGAAATCAATAAAAACAACTAATCATAAAGGTGGTTTCGCCGACCAAGCTTTAACATTAAAAGGTGATGGGCCACTCTAAAATAATAACTTCTGTATCATGGGCTTTAATCATTTCCCTATTCCGAAAAGTAAATGAATAAAATCAAAACCCATATCAACACGGCTAAGAAACGAACTTTGAATTTAATATTGAAACTAGTATTGTATATTTTGGTATTTCATTTTTTGAATATTAGTGTCTCAATACATGCAATATCATAAAAATAAGGTGGACCATGTCACGCAAACGCCTGACCATATCTCTTTCGATTGTGATATGACTTTCATTTCGTTTTCACTCATAAATTCATATTGAGATAAACCGAACTATGCAAATCTTAAGGCAAATCTCCACGATGTTTCCCAATTGCCTATGCTTTCAATAAAATGACTAATAAGTAATAAAATTGTAAAAAGATTCAAATAGCTCAAATTATCAAACACAAAAATAAACATTAGTTACCAAGCTACATGCAAAAAATGGATATATAGTAAGCTCGTAGCCATAAACCATGAAAAATTGTGTGATGACTTGAATTTTGGTGATAACTTAATCAAGAAAAGGTTATATAATACGGAGTATTCTGTATCCCTAATTTTATTATATTTCACACAATGTCAAAAATAATACTCCATCCATCCTAAGTTAGTAAAGAGATCATTCCAAAATAGCTGCATCAGTATATTTTTTTAGCAAATAATTTTATTTTTTCCCACTTTAATATGTTGTCTTTCTTACGTTATCCTTTATTTGATTTTATTGCCTACCCACTTTAGCCTCTAAACATTAATTTATTAAATTTCATATAAAAAAATATCTTTAACTATCTTGGAATGAAAGGAGGGAGTAGTATATTTTCAACCTCGACCCGTTAAAAATTATGGACATTTTTTTATAAACTTATTAAACTGAAAGTTTGGATATGAACAACAAAATAATTATCCTTTTATTAAAACTAAAAAAGGAAATAATATGCTGGATCGTAATCCAAAGTCGCAAAAGCTCTAGTAAATTGCGGTTTTCCATGATTCCGAATTGGCGAATTTTGAAGAACAGCAAGATCCGGGTCGGTGCGGTGCGGTGCGCGGATATCAAAACGGACCCAATGCCAAACCAACACGTGGCGGCCATCGGCGGAACCAACATCCAACGGCCAAGATTTGACCAAAATCGCTGAGCTGTATATATTTCGCTATAAAAATTCAGCTCTACCAAACAAGCTAAATAACAACACAGCAGTCCACTTCCCTTCTGTCAAAGCTTTCACACAAAGCAAAAGGAAATCACTCCAATTCTTCACTAAATAACAACACACGCACTTTGTGTGCAGGTTGCTGTAAAGTGAAATAGCGCGAATTTTTCGAGATCTTAATTTGCACGAACAAAATGGGGGCTTTGGATCATCTCTCCAACATGTTCGATTGCTCCAGCGGCCACTCCAAGCATAAGAAACGCAAGCAGCTTCAGGTCTGTGTGTGTGTTTTTTTTTTAATTTTAAATTTAATTAATGAAATATAAAATTCATGAGTTTGCCTGTGCAAAATGTAACTTGAATTAGTTTTTGATTTCCTTGAAGTATTTTTCCTGTTTGTTAGCTGAGTGAGTGATTATGATTTAGTCAAATGTTGCTTATAAATTAAAATTAATAAATAAATAGAAATTCAGGAATTTACCCGTGCATTTGTAAATTGAATTAGTTTTTTTTTTTAATTTATTTTTTTGCAGGTATTTTTCTGTTTGTTAAGTGATTGTCACCTAAGTGATTATGTTTAACTGAGATACTTATGGATAGTAGTATTTAATTAGTTGTTTGTGAAGGAGATCTAGGATGGATTTTGGGTGGAATAAAGAAGATGCAGGCTTTTTTCGAAATTAGTTGCTATGTTTAATTTATTGATGGAATGCATTTCTGGAGATTAGATTGCCTTGAAATAATTGAGACGACCGACTTTACATTAAAAAAATTGACTTCATATTTTACAATGACCAGTACTAGCTCAACACTTGCTTTTATGAGATTCAATCGGCTATCATAGATTAAAGTAAACAAGTATATTTCCTTCATCTAAACTAGTACTACTACTTAATTTTGTAGAGTTGGGAGTATATTATTTCACACTTAGGTTAATTTACCTTAAATAATGCATAAAATAATCAAATCTCATGTATTTCACTTGATGTTGGTAACTGGTTAGACAGAAAATCTTATCTCAGTAAGAATTCTAGACATATCTTTTACAACTCACCGCAAATTTTGGGATTACTTATTCTGTACTTCTAGCCAAATATGAATATTTTCTTGGTAATATATTTTGAGTAGCTATAATACTTTAGATATTTTAATTTTGGTAATTTGTGATATATTTTCACCATATGTAAAATTATTTATCCGTTAATTGGATGTATAATTTAGGATGGAGCATGTCCACTATTTGCTGCATGTTTGAAGCACATTATTGATGTTGACACATTTAGGAATTTCTTTCCCCATGAAAGTGAACCTTAGTAGAAAATTAAATTTTTTTCTAAATTATTGACTATTTGTTAATGTGAATGTTTGAATGGAAAATAATGGTCCCAATTATTTTGTCCGCATATTATAGTTGTGTCCAATTTACAAAACTTATGGCAGTTATAGGAATTATATAGTGTTAGCTGATTTTATTGGGATTTTGTTGAATGTTTAGACAGTCGAGATCAAGATCAAAATAGACTGCGAAGGGTGTGAGAGGAAGGTACGAAGATCGGTTGAAGGAATGAAAGGGGTGAGCTCTATTGAAGTAAACCCCAAGCAACACAAGCTGACTGTAGTCGGGTATGTGGACCCAGAGAAGGTTGTGGCCCGTGTGGCCCATCGCACAGGCAAGAAGGCTGAGTTATGGCCTTATGTCCCGTACGATGTGGTCGAGCATCCTTATGCGGCCGGTGTATATGACAAGAAGGCTCCAGCTGGCTATGTTAGGAATGCGATGGACCCTCATGTCTCACAGCTTGCACGTGCAAGCTCGACCGAGGTTCGGTACACAACTGCTTTCAGTGACGAAAATCCTTCGGCATGTGTGGTCATGTGATCTTGTTGGATATAGAATAATAAGTAGAAAGCTATGTTTGGCGCAGCTAAGGATTTTGTTTGGGTTACATGTGGTTTGTGTAATCTTTTATGCAAATTGAAGTAATGTTTTAGGTGTGTTGGTTGTGTAATGAAATCTTGTGTGATGTTGGATTTGTAGACCTGTTCTTGTTTATAAGATTTGCAAATGTTATTGCATTCAGATATAGTGGGTGGAACAAGCGAACAAGGGATATAGTTTTACTTTTTACTTTTTACAATTTTTGGCCAATTAGGCCATTTGATAGGAGGATCTTTTAAACTCATTAAACTATTTTTTATACAATATTTATTACATTTTCGGATTCTATATTTATGGTTGTAAAAAATTCATGTATCGAAAAAATTTATGCGTTTGCAACTTGCGGCGGATCCAGGAGTTATTATGAGTAGTACTCTGTTTTTGCTTATTTTAATTTTTTAAAATTGTTGTACTGTACTATACTACTATCAATATTACAATTAAAAAAAACTCGAATTTAGAATTTAAATTGTGTACGATCTTTATCAAGGTTATTTTTTCTGCATCGATCTGCCCTTGAACAAAACGATCATAACTTTTTTTTTTTGTAGCGTAGTTAATGACATTTGAACAGATTTGTGTGATGAGTAAAGATAGATATCATTTCATTTGAGACTATTATAGATAAAGCTGGATTTAGTGGAAATATTGGTAGGAAGCACAAGTTTCGTGATTGATTGGCAATTGTTTTGTTGCGTTGGATTTTTCTGGAATAATTAGTTGGGTTCTGGTTAACCTTAGAGCACTCCCAATGGGGGTGGCGAAAATCCGGCGAAAAATCGCCGAACATCGCCGGATTATCGCCGGCCGTTATGGTTATTAAACAAAAATTAGGATTCTTAAACAATAAATTAGTGATGGTTTTCAAGTAAAGAGAAATTATTGTGGAATATTCTTCAAGCACATGCTACAAAATCCATGCACTATTAGAAGGAGTGGGTGATTGGGAGCAATCATGATTTTTGACTGTAGATGCTTGAAGGAAAAAGAAACTTTTATAAAAGCAATTCTTCAATTATTCAATATCTTATATGCAGGTAATAAATCCCCTAATTAATAAGTTTGTGACAAATTAGAGGAGCACATATTTGTTGTGGTTTTGCGAGAAGATGTGATTGATAAAACAAATACTAACTTATTAAATTAAATGAAGTTACATAATATTATTATTAAAATCACATCAATTGAGTCACGGGTGAATAGTGAATACTGTATTGATGAAGGTGGATTCATAATTCATTTAGGGCGGTCACTAATTTTGATACATGTACAGCAATAGAAGATAATAATAATTTCAGTTTGAGCACGCATTCTGCAGTTACCAATTGGGTGTACTTTGCTATTAATAAGGAAGTTCAAAGGTTTAAGACGAAACTTGAATTTCGCTCTATTTATCCATTCCCGGATCTTAACAAGTTAGTATCATCAAATTCACTAGCGTTCAACTCTCCTTTGGTTTTTTATCAATAAACTTTTTATTTATTTTTTGACTACTTTTGATAATGAATTTCTATTAATTTTATTTTAATCACATTTTATTATAAAATTAATAGTATTATAATGTAACAGTAAGACCCACTTTCCACCGACTTTTTAACACACTTTCTGATAATTTTTTGAAACTCGCATCCAGTTAAATACGATGGACGGAAGGAGTATAATTTTTGAGATACACGTATATTAAATATTGAGAAATAGAAATATCTTAGACATGTATTGTGATATGTGTGACGGCCTTAAGGGTGTCCACTATAGGCGAGCCGCGGCCGGGCCACGGGAGAGCCGCGAGCCGCGGCTCCCTATAGTGTGTGTGTGGGGGGGGGGGGGGGGGGGTGGACGTGGGCGCGCCACGATCGTGGCCTGGCCGCGGCGCTTGGGCGCGAGCCGCGACCCTCCTATAGCACTGGCCACGAGCCGCGGCTCCCCTTTTCCGATTTTTTTTTTTTTTATTAAATTACTTCTACAAATATACCCATTTTTCCCCAATTTTTTACACCATTCCAATCTCCACTCTTTTCAATTTATCACCAATTCTACTTTTGAAAAATGAGTTCCGACGATGAGTTCCAACAATTGGTGGATGGGGAGTTCGATGAACTCGTTCAAGAGGTGCAACGGGAAGCAGAAGAGGAGGAGGCGGCGGCGGTGGCGGTGGCGGCGTTCGTTCGCCCGTTCTATCATCGGCAGACCAACTGGCGTGACCATGTCGGGGCACACCAGCGGTTGATAGAAGACTACTTTGGCGATAACCCCCGTTACCCAGCAGAGATTTTCTGTCGCCGCTTCAGAATGTCGCAACGACTATTCATCCATATAGCGACTACATTGGCGCAGCAGTACAGGTGCTTCACATTGCGCAATGATGCTAGCGGCCGACCCGGGTTGTCGACATATCAGAAGTGTACCGCTGCAATTAGGCAGCTTGCCTATGCCGGACCTGTTGATATGTTCGACGAATACCTACAGTTGGGTGAAACAACTGCTCTGACGGCGCTGAGGCAGTTTTGTAATTGTATCTAGGCCATCTTCGGTCCGGAGTATCTACGGAAGCCAAATGCCGATGAGTGTCAGAGATTGATAGATATGCACGGGCGAGTGCATAATTTTCCGGGGATGATGGGCAGCATCGATTGCATGCACTGGGAGTGGAGGAACTGCCCGGTTGCTTGGAAGGGGTAGTTCACATCTGGATTCAAAGAAAGACACCCAACAATGATACTGGAAGCTGTTGCTGACTACCGAATGCGAATCTGGCATGCCTATTTTGGTGTCGCAGGGTCGAACAACGACATCAACGTACTGGATTCGTCCCATCTCTTCAATGATGAGTGTCAGGGTGAGGGTCCAACGGTCAGATTCATGGCCAACGGGACATACTACTTAGCTGATGGGATATACCCTCGTTGGTCGTGTTTGTCAAGACGATCCGGCAGCCGGTTGGGCCGAAACAAACCTATTTTGCGGCCAAACAAGAGAGTGCTAGGAAGGACGTTGAGCGTGCTTTTGGTGTCCTCCAATCGCGATGGGCCATTCTTCGGTGCCCGGTTCGACAATGGCACGAAAATGATGTCGCCTCCATCATGTATGCATGTATCATATTGCACAATATGATAATAGAGGACGAAGGATATTCTGCAGAGAACTGGGCACCGAAAGAGGGTGCAAGTACGAGTCACGGTGTTGCAACCGCCCCACTGCAGATGGGTGTACCGCGTAGTGATGCATACTTGATCCAACGATTCACCGATATGCGGAGGGAAACATCACATACGACGCTGCAGGCTGATATGGTAGAAGAGGTTTGGAATCGTAGGGGAGGAGGGCGTAGAGCGTGATATGCGTTGGGAAAGTAGTTTATTAGAAGTCGAAAATTTTCGTTGTATAATTTTACCCCTTTGTATAATACAACGAAGATTTTGTTTTAATTTTAGTTCGTATGCATTTTTTCAATTATTATTGTAGTAGAATTAAAATATAAACAAAATGGAAAAAATAAAATTTTTGGTGGCTTGGCCATGTCCACTATAGTGGGAAACATGGGCATTGGTGGCCCGGCCACGATTTTGTGGCCTGGCCACACTTTGTGGCTTGGCCCGGCCAACTATAGTAGACACCCTAAGAGCATCCACAATAGCGGCTAGCCGATTCGCGTCGCTAGCCGATCGGCTAGCCGAACCATTGCAACCGGCAAGCCGAGAAAATCGGCGTGGGCTAGCCGATTCGGGTGCGCTGGCCGCCATTGTGGCGTGTCGATCGGCCAGCGCCTATTTTTCGTTTTTATTTTTTATTTTTTGAAAACCTATATATACGCGATTTTAGTTTCATTTTCATTTGCACCACTTGTTTTAACGAGTTTTCTCTCTCTCTAAATTTCTGTACAAGAGCAACATCGAGCGATGGACAACAACAACGAGTCCAGTAAGGCGACGAGCGGCTCTCATACTCCCACGGTACCCGTGGGATCTGGATGGGGTCAGATGGACGGGCAGATGGACCCAGGGTTTAACGTCCCTTGGCAACAGTTGATGGGGATGATGGCTGGAGCGCCGGGGGGGATACAGGGGGGGAACCAAGGGGGGTGCCGTGGGGGATGCCCGACGGGGTGCAGGCGAGCGGCGGGCAGTCAGCACCGGGGTGGGGAGGTATGCCCCAGATGCAGCAGCAGATGATGCAGCAGATGATGGGGATGATGTGGCAGGGAGGGATATGCCCGGTATGCATCCCGGGATGCAGGGGCCACTGGGGGGGACACGGTCTATCGTCTCTCTCTTGATTTTTTGACGGCTTCGTCTCACACGTTGACCCCAGTGGAGACACAATTCACTGGCGATGACCTTTTGTCATTGCATGAGATGGGGATCGATCTCGGGGATCCGGACACTCCCGTTCCAGCGGGTCGGGCCACGTCGAAGAAGAAGAAGGGCAAGGGGAATGGCAAGGTGGTCGGCGAGTCGTCGCAGCCCGCTGATCACGACACTCCCACGCGGAGGAAGTGGACGGAGGATGAGTACGCCGGCGTGGCCAAGGCGTGGTTGTCGGTCTACAGGAAGAACTGCCCGCATGGGAAGGACTACAGCGGGGAGGAGTGCCGGAAGGGGTGGGAACGGATCAGGGCCGCGGTCGGCCGATTTTCGGGGTTGTACGCCAACGCCCTTCGCCAGCTGACTAGTGGGCAGAATGGGGAGGACGCCCGGAGGATAGCGGAGAGTTAGTTCCCCTTGCCGGGGAAGTATAAGGAGTTCCTCTTCTGGGAATGCTATCTGTTGCTGAAGGACTCCGAGAAGTTCCGGGCGGAGTGCGACGCTGGGTGGCCGAAGAAGCAGAGGTTGAACTATTCTGGCGACTACAGCGGCAGCAGCGGCGGATCCCACGACCTCCCCCCGGATGCTGAGGAGTTTCCGTCCCCTCCATCCTCTACTCGTCGTCCTCGTCCGGTTGGCCAAAAGCGGGCGCAACGGACAGCGAGGGGAGGATCCCCCTTATCGCTCCAGGAGGTCATCTCGGCACCCGCCCCCCTACGCGCGTACACATTATTCTCGCGTGTAAAAACGGAGGAATGAATGTTCGCGGTCTTTCAAGAGTGGAAGGCCGCAACCGACCCCACGGAGAAGAGGTTCCTCTACTCGATGCTCGAGAACATGCGGGTGGATTTGGATGCCTCGAGGGCACTGGTGGGGGGTTCAGACGCGGGCTCAGATACCCCGGGCGGCGGCGGCGAGGACGGAGGTAGCGAGGATGGCGGCGACGACGACGAGGAGTAGAGAGTGGCGGGGCTCATGTGTGGAAGCCCTTTTTTAAAATAAAAAATCATGTATTTTTTTTATCTATGTACCTTTTTTTTAATGAAATGAATGAATTTTCTCGTATATGTTTAATAAATTTAATTCCGTAATTTAATCGTAAGTTTTATTCCGTAAAATGTAGTTGTTTTTGAATTATTTTTATTGCGGCTGGCCTATAACTGGTCTATGCTGAAGTGGCAGGTGGATTTTTAGTGCTGATGACGTGGCAGGGAGAGAGAGTGGCTGACCTATTTCTACTGTGGATGCTCTAAAAAGGGAGTATATGTATCAGATTCATAACTATAATGAAACAGAGGAAATATCTTTAACAAAAAACGGTTTATTAGAAATCACATTTACCAATTAATTATATTTTCTTTATATATCCTTTATAAAAAAATAATAAAAATATATATTATCATAAATTTAGCTAGTCAATTGCATTCAACATATACTAAGAGCCTCCTCAATGCTACCGGATGTGCCATAGCCTTCCCGATGGACTTTCCAAAAACACCTCCTGCCATGTCATAAGGACATCCCATAGCCTTCCCAGCACTGCCACGTCATACGGACTTCCCACTGCACAGTGGCGGACATCCCATAGCCTTCCCCCGCGGAGTTCCCGCAATAAAAAAAAATCACAAATTCACCAAATTAAAATTTTCACAAAATTAAAATAAACAATGTACGGAATTAAAATTTTGTAACGCATACGGAATCAAACAAAGTGCAAATTAATTTCATTAGATTAAGAAAAACGACAACAAAAAGAACTACATCACTTAACACGCCCGAACATATCAACGACCACCCCGAAGCAACCATAGCTCTTCAATTATATCGTTCTGGAGTCGAATACGAGCTTGTCGTTGGCGCATGTCGGCAAACGCACGGACCCGGTCGAGCCCTTCCTGGGGTACCCCCAAACATGCACTGGAGGTGGCCACACCGTGGCTTGGACCGACACCATCATCATCGGCCCACTCAGTCAATGCTGGACCTTCATCTTCGACAATCATGTTGTGCATGATAATACACGCGTACATGACATCAGCGATGGTCTCCATATCCCACAACCATGATGGACCCCTCAATATCGCCCATCGACTTTGGAGCACACCAAATGCCCGCTCCACATCCTTGCGCGCTACTTCCTGACGACCCGCAAAGAATTTCTTCTTATCTTCTGTTGCGCATCTGATCGTTTTCACGAAGACGGGCCACATAGGATAGATCCCATCCGCCAAATAGTAGCCCATGTTGTGCTGGTTGCCGTTGGCGACGAAACTGACAGCCGGACCAACACCGAGTTCTTGGTCGTTGAAAAGGGGAGACGATTGTAGGACATTGATGTCGTTGTTCGAACCGACTACTTCAAAATATGCATGCCAAATCCACAACCGGTAGTCAGCTACCACCTCAAGGACTATCGTGGGATGTTTGCTTTTGTAACCGGTTGTGAACAACCATTTCCAGGCGGAGGGGCAGTTCTTCCATTCTCAATGCATACAGTCTATGTTGCCCAACATTCCTGGAAATCCGTGCTGGCTCCCGTGCATAGCCATCAGATCCTGACAGTCTTGGGGGGTAGGCTTCCGAAGACAGGTATCCCGAATATCTCCCTAATGCCTTGACAAAAAAAAAACTCCATACATTCGCGGGCAGTCGTCTCGCCGATGTGGAGGTACTCGTCGAACATGTCGGCCGTACCTCCGTAAGCCAGCTGCCTGATCGCTGAAGTGCACTTCTGAATGGGCGTGTGGCCCGGTCTACCAACCGCATCCTCTCTCATCCTGAAATATAAGTATCGACGCTCTAAAGCACCAACGATACGGAGAAACAGTTCACGACACATCCTAAAACATCAGCGGAATAAGTTGTCTCCAAACCGCGACTGTGGAGCAAAGTAGTCCGCGTACAACCGATGGTGTGCTGCGATGTGGTCACGAGGTATATAAGTGCGACGATGGACGGGTCGAGGTACCGCCGGCTGTTGCTGCTGCTGCATGGCCGCTTGTAATGCCCGATTTATCTCCCTAGACGTAACGGCACGCAGCTCATCCCTAACAATTTGGCGCCAATCGCTAGCACCGCTACCACCCGCACCACTACCACTACCACTGCCACTTCTACTACCACTACCACTTGCCATTATATTAAATAATAAAAGAAACATTGAGAGAGAGACTTGCTATTAACACAAGTGGTGCGAGTGAAATGAAGTTCAACGAGCCGTATATATAGATTAAAAAAAAAATAGAATTATCGAACGTCCGTCCGCATGCCACAGCGGCGGACGTCGTGAGATACCCGCCGAACTCTCGTGTCCGCACGGGATGTCCGTCCGCCCCTCTTCCTCGCACAATGGCGGACGTCCGCCTGCGGACGGCGGTCCGACACCCGGCGGAAGTCCGGCGTTATGATGCTCTAATTTAAACAATCGAAACTAATACTATTAAATTACCTACTAATGTAAACAATCGAAACTAATATTATTAAATTGCCTCTGTCACTTATAAAGTTTGGTTAGTCACTTCCAACTTCCAACCATAATTTCTATCGTTGCTCAACGTTTTTTTTTTATCATCAATGTAATTATTTTCGTTGCTCAACCATAATTTCTTCCTAAATATAAATATGGTATTTTGCACGTCACTTTAATGAAAAATAAAACCAAATACACCAAATAAAAAAGTAAAAATAACAATTTGTTTAGATAAATCAAAACTGAAAAAGTCAACATTTATCCTAATCCATTACGCCTTTCGGCATGAAATCCAATGCCTTCTCATCCCTATCGTTCCAAATTATCAAACTCTAATTAAATTCACGCTTATCCCATTTCTCAATCTAATATACATAAGCGAAAATATTGCCCAAGTTATAGTTTTGAATAAATACTTTTAAAATTAGCTATTAAATATTGCCCAAGTTATAGTTTTGCATAAATACTTTTAATATTAGCTATTAAATATTGCCCAAGTTATAGTTTTGCATAATACTTTTATAACCATTGATTTGTTCTGAACTAATTAAGATTCTAGTGATGACATAATTTAGAAATAGATATTGGACTGCGTTTCATGTATTTAATACAATTTGCCAAAATAATATTTAAGGAAGCAATATATATTTATGAAAATGCCCTTGAAAAATGTCACACCATCCATCCCCATATATATAAATGCTCTATCCTATTCTCTTCAATTTCATACCACCAAAGAGAAAAAATGTCTTCCGAAATTGCCCCCATCAACCAAAAACGCCTCAACCTCCGGCGCCACTCCTCCACCTCCTTCCAGTGGAGCTTCCACCACAGGCGGCAACGACTCCCCATTGTTCGCCTAGGCGCAAAGAAGCCTCGCCACGGGTTTTTGGTATCAAGGCTATGCAAGCTCAAGTGGGTAAAGCTCAAGCATTTGAGTATGATGAAAATGTTAAAGAATTACTATACCAAATTGGTGAATGACATAATAGAAGGGAGCAGGACAATTGAGTCACATCAGCAGCGCATGCTTGTAGATAATTCTTTTGGTAGGAGTTTCATGTATGGGTAGCCAATATTGGTGAATGAGAAAACGATACAGTTTGAACCTCAAATATTTATTATAAGAATGCGATTGTAATTATGTTTCAAAAATAAAATGAAAGCAAGTGCAAGAGCAATGAATCCAATGATATTGCTCGCTAATTGCCGAGTGCCTTCAATGATAGTATTGTTATCGAGCACACACAATTGAGTTATAAGGTTTAAAAAATTGGTGATTGGTAATCCTCGAAATGATTTGTGGGAGAAATTCGCAAACTCCATTTTGCATCAAGAATTGAATACATCAGCTTGGATTGTTTTATGAGTATTTAACTACTAGAATTGAATACATCAGCTTGGATCACAACTACATTGTTTATCGTTTTTGAAAAATAAGATCAAAATCACACTATTTTCTACACGGTTAATTCATCAATTTGAAACAATCATTTTGTTTGTTTTGCACAACTTAATTTATTAAAATTAGACATGCCACCTTGAAAAAATCATTGAACTAAAATTAAACAAAGTAATTCAATCATTCAGTATCCTAGACATTTCCTGTCCTATCTCATCCACCAAACTACACATTTAAGTAGTGATTAAAAATGGGTTAATCGATTAATTTGGAAAGGTGAATATATCTATGAATACTCACTTTAAATGAACAAATATTAGCATAAATTATTTTCCAACGGTGCATATCGAATCAAAACTTGATTTTTTGTAATTGGATCTTGGGTAACATTTAAGGCCCAATGGGCCCGGCCTATTATCATGTCATCCCCCGCGATTTATTCGTTGTATGCTCTGAGCACAATTGGCGGGAAAATAAACCCTACTAAATCAGTAATCTAAAGCTTCTTCCCTCAGTTCTCAGCTGTGTCCTTGTGTGTGTGGAGAGAGAGTGAGACAAGAATGGCAGAGGAGGCGATGGTGGAGGAGGAGTTTTCGGTGTGGAAGAAGAACACGCCGTTGCTGTATGACCTCGTTGTATGCCACTCCCTCGAATGGCCGTCACTCACCGTCCAGTGGCTGCCCACGCCGCCTTCATCTGACTCCGGCGATCTCGCCGCGCACAAATTGATCCTCGGGACGCATACATCCGATGATTGCCCCAATTTCCTCATGCTCGCCGACGCCTTCCTCCCACGCGACCCCACCTCCGCCATCGATGTCGACCCCGAGAACTCAATCGTCCCTAGGGTTTGTACTGAGAACAGTTTTATGTCCATTTCTATTTCATATCCGGTTCTGTAGGCTACATTTTGCATTTTTGTGGATGAGCTGCACCTGTTTGATTAAATTACCCACCGAAATGTTGTATTGATATTTGGGGGAAATTGTCTTGTATAATTCTGAATGAACAATTATCCGTTTGTTTGATGTATTCACTATTATGTGTTTATTAATAGTCGGAGGATGTTATTGATTCCTTGATTGTGGTTATTATACACAGGTGGACATAGTTCAAAAAATTCGAGTTGATGGAGAAGTGAATAGGTCGCGGTGTATGTTGCAGAACCCGGCTTTGATCGCTGCAAAGACCAATATTCCTGAAATATTCGTGTTCGACACTACTAAGCAGCTGGAGGATGCCAATGTTGATTGTTGCAATCCGGACTTGAGACTTCGGGGACATGATAAAGAAGGATATGGTTTGTCGTGGAGCTCCTTCAGAGAAGGATATCTATTGAGTGGTTCGAATGATTGCAAAATTTGTCTGTGGGATGTGTCTGCAACGCCTCAAGAGAAAGTGCTTGATGCAAAGTTTACTTATGAGGTAACTCATTGTCTCTGTCCCTCTTGTAATGGTTCCTTGTGCTAGAACTAATAATCTTGCACATATTAAGGGGTTGCTAGCATGACATTTTATTTTTGATCATAAAACACAAACTTTTGAACTAGCTGAATTTTGTGAATGTTGCTGTAGGGCCATGAGAATGTGGTTGAGGATGTATCGTGGCATTTAAAGAATGAGAACTTGTTCGGCTCTGTGGGGGATGACGGCAAACTAGTGATTTGGGACTTGCGCACGAACAAGTTCCAGCACTCTGTTGTTGTACATGAGAAAGAGGTGAATGGCTTATCTGCTGCATTTCTCGATATCAGCTTTCCACGTGCCTTGTTTCCTTCAGTAATGCTTTAATTGTGGAGTGGCCTAACTATTTTTACATAAAATTCCAACTAACCACAAGACGTCTGCCCATGTATTTATATTTTCTTCTTTGATATGGTTAGCAAGAATGATAGGAATTATTATGAAGACAAAAAAATGTGCAGAGAATGTATTATGCTTGACAGAGTGTTCCAGCCTGGAAAACCTCGTTGTTTATATATTTGAGGTGAATTGGTACTTTTGCTCTTTCAAACTCATTATGTATTTAGTTGGAGCTCATTTTCTGTAACATGGACTTAGTTACCCAATTGTGAATGCCATTAAACTGGTCACATAACTTTTGCTTGATCCCTCTCCTTTGCTCTGGACTGTAATCTACTTTTTTTCCTGCTTTAATATAACTTGAACACACTTACTAACACCTTAATGCTTTCAATATCAGGTGAATTATTTATCTTTCAATCCATTTAATGAGTGGGTTTTGGCAACTGCGTCCTCTGATTCTACAGTTGGTCTATTTGATATGCGGAACTTGAATGCTCCTCTGCATGCTCTAAGCAGTCATGAGTAAGTCCTCTTACTACTATTATTCAACCTCTTGAATAGTATAGTACTGAACTAGTTCATGAGACACAGCTCCTTCTTGGTCTGGAAATAAAACTACTCCGTTTTTATGAATTCCTGTGCTGAAAAAACCTGACTGTTGCCATGATACCTATACAATTGCGACAAAGTAGTGCACCCTGCTCATACGCATTATTTCCATTGATCAGTATCTAGTAGGAAGAGTGCTTTCTTTCGACTTGGCATTTGAATGCTGTTAAAGATTAATCTAGATTATTTATGTCACAAGAAAGTTTCAAACTGGGTGCTTCCAGCACCAATTTTGAAATGATTTTTGCTCAAATTTAATTTGTGTCGGCTAGCTATTCCAAATTTGTAATTGCTAACTAGTACTCCATAAACCACTTTCTAATGCTATAATACCTTTTATTTGCAGGAAAGAGGTATTCCAGGTTGAATGGGATCCTAACCACGAAACGATTCTTGCATCTGCTGCTGATGACAGAAGGTTGATGGTTTGGGACCTTAACAGGTATGGTAACTTGATTATTTTTGACTCTGCATTCATTACACTCCATGCTGCTCGTGCCCATATTCATTACATTATACTCCACATTCATACATTAATCTATTGACATGAATATGACTGCTGATGAGGTCTGTACAACTTCTGGTCATGCTTTCAGGATTGGAGACGAGCAACTAGAAGGAGAAGCTGAAGATGGTCCTCCTGAGCTCCTCTTCTCCCATGGTGGTCATAAAGCAAAGATTTCAGACTTTTCATGGAACAAGAATCAACCATGGGTCATCTCGAGCGTAGCAGAGGACAACACACTGCAGGTCTGGCAAATGGCAGAAAGCATCTACCGTGACGATGATTTTCCGTAGTTACCCGAGTGCTTAAAGATCAATTGTTTTGTAGGGCTACAACACTGAGTTCGAATTCAGCTTGTTATGCAAGGAATCTTAGATATCAGAACATATTTTGAACTCAATATTCGCCACAAATCAATGTACGCTCGCAGTAGTTTCTGCGATTCTAAATTTCTAATCTTATCTTTAGCCAATTCGTTTACTGATACAAAAAAGGTCTTGTGTAAGATCGTTGATTGACCTTTGTTTTGTGATGTCTATATCTAGATTGAAGTCCAATGTTTTATTGTTATTTTTATGTGATCGGGTTCCATATGTTTTATTATACGCCTAATAGAGATTTATTTTTATACTATATGGTTCTAATTCAATAATGAATCTTGACCCCCGATAATGCTATGGAGCAATATTCCCTTTGTATATTTTATAGATAGTAGTGAACAATTTCAACGCCTCGAGTCATCATTATTTGGTGCCAACATGTTAAGGGTGTTTCCCTTAACAAGCACTGGCGGCGAGTTTTGCTCGGTGGTGGAGATAAATTTCCGGCGGCCAACAGGGCTTGGCGGACGATGGCGGAGTTTCTGTGCGCGGGAGTCGCTCCCGTCGGGCAGATAACTCGGTGGCTGATAGAATCCTCCGGCATCTAATTAAGATCGGCGGAGGGAATCCAAAATTATGATTGGAAAACACACGTTATCTTTGATGGAGAAAATATTTCATTGATTGGTTGAATGTACGAATACAATATTTCATATTTATAATACTAAAATACTACTACCCTAATTTATTGAATAATAAAATAAAAATATGGAAAAGATATGGTGAAAAAGATAACTAAATAATTGAGATTTCCTAATATATGGGATTGTATCCCAACATCATATCTGTGAAAGGCTCAATGAATAATATTTCAGGGTCTCCATATTCTTTATGTAGGAATTCACCGGATATATCTTTGAATAAGAGCTTATATTTGATTCAACTTATATCAAATAATGTGGTTAGTTATGAGTCTCGTGTTTAAAAATGAAATATAGTTAGATTCAAACTTTATTGCGTTATTTTTTGTTAGCCGAGTAACCGGTCGGTTTAGAAGGCTAAATGGTGTGTTGCAATTAGCAATTTGGGCCAACTAAATGAACCGACCAATTAACTATACCACAAAAAATTGAGAAAATGGGTCTAAATTTTAAAAAAGGTGTAAATTCGAGGGCCCGATTTTAATAAAGGGAATAAATTTGTACCTAATCGTTTGAATCTGTCTATTTCATAGAATTGGATTACATCATATGCTAATCATTAAAATAAAGAGAATGTTAAATTCAAATTAGTTCTCTTTTTTTGTACTCAACATGCTTCTTGACCATTTCCATATCCAATTTTTTTCAAAACATAATAATGACATATCTTAGTTTGTTTTGATCATCAATTGGCTTCTCCTTCCATTCATCACATTCACTTTTTATGCAAGAAAAGTCTGTTTTTGATTATTCAACTTTATTCAGTTTTGATCCTTTTGTTGCCACTTAGAAAAAAATATTAGTGATATTCAGAGTTGGAGGCGCTGTGACACTGAAGTTGGGAACAATACTAACAATTTGGTTTCTTCTTTTCCTCTTAAAATTTTGATCATTCAATGGGGACCTTTCTTTTTGTAGAAAATCTGATCTCCCTGTTCTGGAAAACAATGAATTACTATATTATATTTCATTTTATTTTTACAATGTTTAGTAAATAAATCTCATAGTATTTTACTCCATTCCGTGAATGTATCCCAAATTTCCTTTTCGATTCGTCCAATATTATATTTCATTTTATTTTTACAATGTTTAGTAAATAAATCTCATATTTTACTAAGTTATTTCTCCCACGTTTTTATTATAACAACATAACTCATAGTTTTATACATAAAAGCTGCAGTAGCATCATTTAAGATGTTGCATACTAGTATTTCGACAACATTATTGACTTTAACTTTTAGTAAATTCCAACTGATGTTATGAAGGTCATGCTTTTAGTAATCACTTGGTCACTCTATTAAATGGAGTAACATTTTCTGTATGAAATAACAAGTAATATACTTATTCAATACATTTTTCCTTTGAAAACACTGCATAAAATGTAATGTCAAATAAGAAATATATCTATTCACACTTTACTCAATACATTTTTCTTTTTAAAACACTGCATCAAATGTAATGTCAAGCAAGAAATATATCCCACCTACTATTAAAGTGGAACGAGGGGAGCATCATTCTTTTTCCATCTCTGATTTTTTTTAAAAAGATCCACAATGAATAAAATGCTATACATAGTATCAAAAGCATGAGAGGTGGAGAGCAAATGCAGGAAAGTCCAAGATAAAATTGTGTATGACCAGTGAAAATGGGGGACTAAAAGCAAACTACACATCCAATCCCAATATTGACCAAATGGAAGCAACATCCAAATGCAACTCTCTCTCTCTCTGGCTTGACATTTACTAGTTTGTCCACAAGTCCCAAATACTAATCTATACAATGTGGCATCTACGCACACAAAGAGTGTCGCCTGTAAAAAACAAATACGAACAAAAATTGAAAACGAAACAAGAGCTCCGGAAAATCTGCAAGCTTACACCTTTCTTGCCGGATCATGGCAAACAATAACATTTGCTCATGGCATAACATTATAAATAGAATTCCACATAGCACGATACTTCGCGTTTCCAAATTCAAGAAACAACATTCCAAAAAAGGGAAGAAAAATACAGTCGAGAACGCATCAAAGACGGAATTAAACAAGTTCTGCTGCTTTTTGATACCTGGAGGCTGACATGGGTAAAACTAAGAAAGCTTAAAAACTGAAAGATTAGTCCTCTCCCTCGAGTTCTGCTAGCTATGCTACGACCCTTCCGCTTTACAAAGAGTAGAACATGGAAACTAATGTACACGAAACCCACAGATTTAAGCATGCCCAACTCTAGCTTATTAGAGGGAGGTGATGATGGGGCTGGCCGCTGATCTCAAAATTGAGGATGGAAATGAGCGGGAGTGCTCGTTCTCGACATTGAGATTGCCTCCGTCTGACCAGCTCTTCAGCTAAGCATTGCAGCACGCGAACCTGATGACAAGACGTGCAAAAGCAACATCGTGTTTAGAAAGACAATGGAATGCAAATTTCAAAGCCCAATGCCAAATCTTACTGTGATTAACTAGGAACCATATAAACGTGTAAAGAGATCAGCTAGCATCTAAATCAGACATCTAACATGATGAACAATCTTGATCATATTATAGAATGGGGACCATATTGCACAAGCAGGCGAGCGATAGCACACTACAAAATTAAGAAACACACATTAGGCCAAAATTCAAACCGTTTGATTGAACATTTCACCAAAACCTTTACTACCAAGATCAACAACATAAGCTATCTACAACATAAGCAAAAACAGATATGCATGTCAGATGGATGGCATTACTACTATTTCCAGCTAAATGACTACTAAGATAAGAAAATAAAATAACCTAAGGAAAATGTTAGAGAAGACAAATGATACAACGGAGAGGCATATAATGGTTTACCTTTTCTTTTACTTCCGGTGGAAGTATTGGCATTAGAGACAACGTTAACATTGCCGAGTCCACAATCAGGGAATTCCTCCAGATCAGAATTTTGATTTCCCAAACACTGAAGACTGTCAAACCCACAATCCCCAAGGCCTTGTCCACTCAATGCAGCTTCTGGTCCAGGGTTAATGCAGTAGAGCGGATCATTGCGCTGCATATTACATGAATTGACCACGTATCTTCCAGTATTATTAGGATTCGCCATGTTTTGATAGACGTCTCCACTCTTGTTTGGCTTCTGGTAAGGGAAAGAACCAATTTCTCCCTCTATCCTCCCTCTGATGTCCACGAGCAAGCACTTAAGCCTAGCAACCTCAGCCTCCAACAACGCCTGACCCTGGAGCCTCTTCATTAGCTGCTGATTCAAAGCCCTCAACCTGATAACCTCATCCTCCAACGATGCAGCCCTAGCTTTCTTCTTCTCCCTGTACTTACGCACAGCTTCACGGTTGCCCAGCGGCCTCTTTTTAGATTTCTTGTCCACAGACTCAGCAGTGTCATCGCTGGGATCCTGACCTTCACTAGGAGAGGGCATAATTTGGGTATGAACATGAATACACGTGTGCGTATGGGATTGATCAGGGCCTGAAGGGTTGCAAGCATGAGCATGGGTGCAGGCCTGTGTTCGACCAAGACCATCGGTGTAAGCCTCTGTTCGACCAAGAGCATCATTGCAAGACTGCGTCCGACTAAGAAACTCATCAATGTCGAACGAGCAACTGCTCTGTGCATTAGTTATATCCAAGCATGACAACATTGGGTCATTTGGGAAATCAAGCTCTCCATCATCCATTTTTCAACTGATACACACTGATAACCCAAATCTTGCAGAATTATGTCACAATTAACCCCTTGTGTCCACCACTTTATACCAATAGTAAATAACAAAACCCTAGCAAAAGAAGGAAAAAAAATCACAAATTGACTAATTTGGAAGCTAAACAGTTTATACAATCATGAACCAACCGTAATATACCAAGGATTGTAAAGCAAATTCCACCACAAAAAATCAAAATTTTAGGTAAAATCAAAACCGGGCACTTCAATTTAAACTAAAACTGACCCATATCGAGCAAAAGAGGGTGAAATTCAGCAAATAGAAGTCCAATTATGACCAAAAACTAACGCAAATCCGAGATTTTACCAAAAGCAAATCGGAAGAAAAACAAAATGACTTACAAACAAGTGACGAATTCCACAAAAATTGAATCTTTGCGCAAGAGGAAGCGGAGATTGGGGTGATTGGGGAATATATGTTAGGGTGAAAAGGAAGGGCTACGAAAAGGGCTAAAAAGAGCTTTAACGAAGATACAAATGGCGATAATTTAATGGGGGCGATTTACAGGAGCCATAGATCAGATTCCTCAAAATTTCGCTGATTGCGAAACGCTAGGCTTTGATGCCTACCATTTAATTACTCCATTTTACAAGAAAATATATCTGTTAATTTTTTTTATTACTCCATATGTATTGACTTACTAATTTAGTATATATAATTAATTTATAACATGATGGATGAAGGGGTGACGCGTGGAAAGAGTAATCTGTTTAAATGTGCAATATTCATGCCAATTTCTGATTTTACAGAATAATGTAATAGTGGAATTTTAATTTTCAAGTGAACATCAAAATCTTGATCTCGCAATCTACATGACATATTCGACATAGTACGATACAAGGCATTTTGAACTATATTCTTTATCTTGCGAACAAAAAAAAGTTACTTTTCCAGCCTAGTTTAACCTTTAGATATGGCATAATAACACCATGATCTGAGGTCTAAATTGGTTCGTATGGGTAAATATCATTTATTATCAATGTATCATCACCCATCTTTGTATTTCTATGAAAGCGACTGACTACCAATGATAAAGAATAAGAGGGTGTAATTATGTCAAAGTTCAATTAACAAAAAATTATTAGGATAGTAGGATTCAACTATCACATCACATCTACTAATAGGACTACTAATCTTTGCCTAGGCCAAATTTTTGTCTCTACTCTGAAAATTGCCCAAGCCCAAATCTATCAACTCAATCACCCAATAAATTCTCACAGCCCAATAATGGGTCGTGTTGATGTTATTCACTTTTGAGAGGCATGCCCAATTCAATCCCAACTTAAAAACAACAAGTTTAGTGAAAATAGGAAACACTGGAAAATTTAGATGCCTACATCTCTTGATTCTCTTCCATGTAAAATTGTCCGTAAAATTACTCTTTTTTTAATAGATTACACATACATACACATGTACTACAAAGCATAAGCCATCAATAAAAGGATCCAACTTTTTATTGATATGGAGTGGTTTATATTGATGTTAACAATTGTATAATACAATGCACTTTCTAATATTCAAGCACAATCATTTTCAACACCCTACAATCGAGGGATTTTTTTTCCTTTCTCTAACAAATTATCACCAAAAAAGAAAAAAAAATCATGTTGAGTGCAACTGGAAACCAACCCACCTCATTATTTTTTGGGTGCATGCCTCCTCTCCCCCCCCCCCCCCCCCCCCCCCCAAAAAAAAAAACACAACAACAAATCTTTGCAAAAACTAATCCATACTGGATGATCTACTCCATCTCTTCTTCAAATACTCCTCAACAGAGAGAGGGCTGCTTTGATCAGTGCTGCTGAATGATGTTGAGTTTTCCTTTATATCAAGAAATGCAAGGCTCATATGTGACTCTGCTCTTGAATCTGGATATACTTCATCGTCGTTCTCGTCCTCATTTTCTTCATCACCATCACCACATTTTGGCCTAACTTCAACCAAATACTCCTCCCCTCTTAGTATGCTAAGTATCTACATTCACAAACAGATGCTGAATTAGTACAGCAGAAAAAACGAAGCGGATCAGGATCACATCAAGTTCGTGTCCAAACCCATTTTCGTTACCTGGTGCATTTTGGGGCGAAGGCGTGATGATTGAGTCAGGCATAGAGATGCAGCAAGAGCCATCCTCTGCATCTGATCCTCATCGATGTTTTCCAAATTTTGATCCAATATACTCTTCCAGTCCTTGCTCTCTAGCTTAGGTTTTGCCTTAACACAAACAAAGTTTCAAAAATTAGTACTACAAAACTACAAGTAAACATGAATTTGGTTCACATGCTTATGTTTTGTTAGTTTTTTCAACTGATCATATAAAAAACTACAATGAAACATGAGTGTTTTAGTTCAAAATCAATTATTCTTACCCACATGACCAAGCTTTCTTGACTCTTTGTAGTCTCCAAACCAATAGGTTTCCTCCCGGAGAGCAGTTCAAGCAGAACAACACCGAAAGCAAACACATCAATCTTGTCACTAACTTTGCCATACATGAAGTACTCGGGAGCTAGGTACCCAAACGTTCCAACTACATCGCTGTCCATCAAATAGGATGACATTGTGGGCCCCCAAGTCGCCAAGCCAAAGTCGGATAACTGACAAGGAAACAACAGAAACTGAGTCAGTAACCACGGATCGATGATTTTGAGAAGATGATCTAGTTGCACTGTGACTGTTAGGCCAGTTTTGAACCTAATGAAACTACCTGCGGTTCTAACTCATCAGTTAGGAGAATATTTGAAGATTTGATATCTCTATGAATGACGGGCCTAGGGCATTCGTTGTGCAAGTAGTTTAAAGCTTCAGCAATCCCAATAGCTATCCGGTATCTCGTTTCCCATGTCAACAACACTGATTTTTCCTTAATGCTACCTGCTTCAAGAAACAACTCAATCTGAGGTGATGCAGTGACAGTTTGCCATGAAGTTTAAAATTCAAGAATTTGTGAAAATACTCACCGTGTAGATTTTCTTCAAGGTTTCCTCGGGGCATCAGGTCATAAACGGAGATCAAAGCATCATCTTCCACGCAGACCCCAAGTAGAGGTGCAATTTTTGTGTGCTTCAACGTGGTCATTATGTCGACTTCATGAATAAAATCCTTCCACGCTTCTTTGGAAGACTCCATGATCTTCACAGCTACTGCTTTGCCCTGAGGAAAAACTCCCTTGAACACCGAGTTGCAGCCTCCTCTCCCGATAAGATTTCCTATTCCATTCCGTGTTATTTAGGGGGATGCTTATAAAAGGATTGCAAGTTATACAGCTAAACAAAAACAATACTACATGTTTGAGAGAGTTACCAGAGGAGAAATCAGAAGTCGACATCTTCAGATAATCGAGGCTGAGAACTGTGCAGCCTACCGAATTTCTCATCAGTATGAGTTCCAAATCCTTAGGAAGCTCGAGCAGACTGGCTTCCTTGCAGAAACTAGTCACCTGAGCCGCCTTATAACTCTCTCCTTCAATAGAATCATCGGTCTGGCAGCTCATAGGTGAGCTGGACTGAGATGAGGCATCAGAGAGTGGCCGGTTTGGCAGGGTCATCACCCATTGAACAACCGACATCTTTCTTGCTTCCACGCCAAGTTGAGTCACCAAACTAGCTGTCTGAAGTAGAGGCCAACCGGGCCTCTGCTTTGTAAAATCTTCTGCAGGGAGAGAAATCGAGCTTAAGGAGCCTCGTTTCAGCCTCCCAATAGGGCTCACAGCACCATCTCCTGAGTTTGCTGTCTGAAGTAGAGGCCAACCTGGCCTCTGCTTGGTGAAATCCTCTGCAGGGAGAGAAATCGAGCTTAAGGAGCCTCGTTTAAGCCTCCCAATAGGACTCACAGCATCATCTCTTGAGTTTTCTGCCTGAAGTAGAGGCCAACCCGGACTCTGCTTGGAGAACTCTTCAGCGTGGAAAAAAATGGAGCTTATAGAGCCTCGTTGAAGCCTCCCAATAGGGCTCATGGCATCATCTCGCAAGCTCATGTTTCCATCTCTTGCATCAATGCTTGATATCTCAGACTCTCCAAACTCCGAAAAAGTGTCTTTAGTCGACATGCTGTCATTGCCATATGCACTCGCCTTTGAGTCTAAACCCACGCCTGCAATCACAAGAGATCAACACTTAGCCATCTAGACATGCATATATTTCTTTTATTTTTTTGCAGAAATAACACCACACCTTTTAATAAAAGTTTCGAGCACCTGCTGAAGACAACCTTGCCATTGTGAATCGCTATAACCTCAGTAGTGGGAGGCAGTTTCCTTGCACAATACCTAGCGATTGAAGCCCATCCCCTAAAATACAGATGCTATCGATACATTAAAAAAACCAACATAAATTTCCAAATACAGAGAAACTGAAGGACCTCAATAGTCTTACCCCAACGCGCTAAGCCTCGTTAATCCCACAATAACAGTCGATGCACCATGAGTCTTCGCCTCTCTCACTAGAGCTTTTCTGGTTGAGTTCCCTTTCAAGACTTGAGCACTAAGAGAAACCTGAAACACCCCACCAATCACCACAACCAAACATGAAAATGGAAACAAGCAATAAAATCCAAACAATATTAAAGCACTCTGCCATTCAGCATTATCATCACAACTCAACAGATGTAGTTAAGGTGGAGCTAACCTGGTTTTTGTTGCATACACCTTCATAGTCTTCCAAGTAACTATCCAACAACACTTTCTCCTTCGGAATGCAACCTGCAGCCAATCAATCTCAACTCATCACAAACCAAACATAAAAAAAACTCAAGATTTTCACATTGTACAAACAGCTGAAGAATTCAAAACATTAGTAACGCAGCACCTGAATTCCTGCAAACATGAATCGCCACAACCGAGTCGCCGGGACCGGCTACTTTAACCACAGCCCAATCAAGCAACTCTTTAGCATAACCATCTAATCTTATCCCCACAATCACTTTCTTCCTCCCCAAATCCGACCTCTCAACTTTCATTTCGATAATCTCAATGCAATCAAAGCCTAAAACAGCGCCCCATATGCATTTAATCTAAAAATTGCGTGTTTCTGCAGAAACCTGGTCTCTCCTAAATCTACGCCAGAAACATTGAACACTTAATTGAGTGCAAATTGCAGTAGCTTCAACCGCCGCAGCAAATATGTATTGCTTCCGAAGAAAAGGCGCTGCCAATTCCTTGAATTCCAAAATTCTATATCACCATTTCCGATTCAGATAAAACAAATCACAAAATCCAACCTCCAGTTCAAAAGCAGGCACCTCAATTAATCAAATCCCCTGCTTCCACCACATGATATAATAATTAAAATATTCATCATGGCGTACTAATCAGCAAAAAATTCCAAAAATTGCACGTTGAAACAATAAGAAAATTATGCGAAAATGGAAGCCTACCTAAATTTTTTGAATATTCCCTTCCGTTGAAAGCCATCCAACATTTTAAATCAACAAAATAGCGCCACCGGTGATCCTGTGCTTACCTACTCTCAGCTAACATACAATATTTTAAAATTCAAACCTAGGGCTGCTTTAATTGAATCGTAAACGATCAATTTTACTGCAATGGATTTGGCTTCATCCGAATTTCAATTTTTTACTGGAGAAACAAAAACAAAGGCTGCATGGAAGAATTGTCCAAGTCCCACTAAAATTAGAAATGTGTAAGTGTTTAATTACGGCAAGTCGTTAATTTTCGCACATTATTTTGTTTTTCTGTTATTGAAACTTTTGTTAAAAAAGGGAAACCAATAATTCGCGGGAAACCCACAATATCCGGTCATCGGATAACGGCGGGGGGCTCACAACCGGCTATTGCGGGTTGACGGTTGCTTCAACGGTACACTAACGGGGAATGGGGTTGGGTTTGTCCGCTTCGATCGGAAAAGACGGAACTGCCCCTTTCTTAATTGTGCATTCACTATACAGTCCCCACGGTCAACTTCGTGTGTATTACGCTGGTTGGGCTGGGGCCCATATTTGATGGTCTCAAAATAAACGCCGCGAAGTCCAACTTAATGTAGTTTTATTAACGTGGGCCCGCCATTTAAATAAAGTTATGTCTATATTATAGGAGTATCATTAAAGTAAAGAGAAAAAAGTGTGTTATATTATTCAAATTGGAGGAGGACTAATTTTTATGTGATTCAAATTGAAATTTAGGATTATTAATTGTGGATGGAAGATGTTTTTTTTTTTACCAAGAAATACTCACGATTAGACTAAGTCGAGTTTATTAGATTGGTTTTGAATATGAGAATCGGCTTCCCTCAAAATTAAGGATACAGTTAGACAAAATTAATTGTGATGGACTCGGTTTCCCTCAAAATAACTAACATAGACTCGGGTTTAATCAAAAAATATTGTGATATTTTTATATTTTTATAAATGTGATGATAGGGAGTTTTGTGCTATACAAGTTTAGAAATCTTCAAATATTACTAAGAGCACGGTGGCGAAAATCCGGCGAAAAATCGCCGAACATCGCCGGATTATCGCCGGTGCCGTTGTGGTGAAATCGGCGATAATTCGGCGATAATCTTACCGTTATTTCGCCAAGCGGCGTTTTTTCGCCGGATTATCGCCGAGCGATCGCCGGCCACTGTGGGCGACGCTCGGCGATAAATCGGCGATATTTAAATTTTTTTTTTTTTTCGGCCCAACGGCTATTTTTACATCCCACCCCTATAAATATTTCCTCCACTTCCTCCATTCATCACCCACAATCTTCATTCTCTCCATTTTCAATCTTCTCCCAATCTTCAATCTTCATCAATCTTCCAAAAATTATGAGCTTTTGGAAGAAAAATTCCCGCTCGGGTAAGGGTAAGGGTAAGGGGAAAGAGTCGAGTTCACAAATTCCCAACACGGATGAAGCAAACGAGCAGTGGATGCACTCGTTGTTGGCGATGGGTTCTCCTCCCGGCCAACTTCCATACGCGGGTCCGTCTCCTTTGCAGACTCCTCCGGCGCGGAGACTTTCTCCGTACTTCAACTCTGCCGGCAGAATGCCCTCTCCAGCCGACGATGTGTATCGGCCCCAGTTCGACACCCCCGGATCAACCCCAGGCGACCAAGAATCTCAGGCCGCGACACTGAGCGCGGAGGACTTCGAGGTGGAAGAAACGCCCACCGAGCCGCCTTCTAGGAGCGGGAGGGGGAAGGCGCCGGCGTCGTTGGCTGCGACTGATACGGGTTCCGATGAGAGGCCAAAGCGGGTAAGGACTACTTACACTCTGCAAGAGTCCGAGCTGATAGCCACCTGCTGGGCGGACACGTCACAGAACGCGGAGCGCAGCAACTACCAGACTGAGATCATATTCTGGGAGCGGGTTGCCGCGAAGTACAGGAGCCACAAGACTGCCTCAATGAAGGACCATGGCAGCGAGGCGATCCGTCGGCATTGGGAGCGCCTCATGAGGGACTGCGGCCACTTCAACGGTATTTATTCTAACTTGTTGGCGAACATGCCCAGTGGCCAGAACGAGCATATGGTCCGAGATGAGGCCATGCAGAGGTATTGTGGCCAGTACTTGTCGAAGGGGTTCAAGTATTGGAACATCTACGATAAGCTGAAGGATCTCCCCAAATTCCGGACGGGGATGCACGGCGCGCTGCACGGGAAATCGGTGCGCTCGCGACTTAGCGTTTCGGAGAGCGAGGGGAGCGCGACCCACATCGACTTGAGTGGGGATGGTCCGCACGAGCGCCCGGAGGGAGCGAAGAAGGCGAAGGGGAGGCGGAAGGGGAAGGGCACAACGTCGGAAGTCGAGTCGGAACCCCACATCGACTTAGAAAAAGCCACTTATTCGAGCAATGTCGCCAATCTGACGCAGATGTACACGCTGTACTTCACCGGCGGCGGGACCCCTGAAGAAAAGGCGGCCCTCTGGAAATGCATCCAAAGCCTGCAGATTACGATGGGCCTCGATCCCGACGCCCCTCCGGCCCCTTCGTCTTAGTTTTTTTTTTTTTTAAATCTTTGTTTATTTGCGTTTTTTATTTGTAGTTTTTTTTTTCTCGTTGTATTATATTTTCCAATGATTAATACAACGATGAATTGTTCATTATTAGTCTATTTATTAAATACATTTGTAGGGAAAATTAAATAATATAAAAAAAATGATGTAAAAATGAAATGTTGAGTTAGGGAGAAATAAGGGAGAAATAAGGGAGAAACCAATGTAGCAGTTGGCTAAAAACTGGGGATAAAATGTGATGCTGATGTGGCGCTGATGTGACAGGAGTTAGGGAGAAATAAGGGAGTGCCATTGAGGTGGTCTAAATGTAAATATATTCTTGAATATGTGTAACATCCATCATATACAAGTTTTTGTGAATATATCAAGTCTGATTTTTTTCCTAAGTAAAAGAGAAACTTATAGTTTTTGCATTTCTTATTTTTTAATTGCAATATTCGACTTTAGTTATTGGTAAAATTCGAATTGAGTGATCTCTATGCCATAACTTATCAGCCCGCCAACTCCACTAACTAGCTTGTTTTTTCTTTCAACTAGAATTCGAAGGTATCAAATAAATTATTTGGAAAGAATATTTTATGACTATATCTGCCTTGATATTTTTATGATTTACGTAGAAAATTAAATAAAATACTTTGGTGGTAGCTAATGTACTTTGTGTTTATGATCGATCTTCAGGATTCCCACTGATTTTACTTTATAAATATTCTTGCTAATAAAGTTGAGTTTATGGGATAGCTATTAATTAGCTCCACTTTATATTTTTAAAATGAAGGTACTAGAAGCTTATTATTTATGAATTGTGAAAGATACATATCAACTATTTTAAGGCCAACAATGAGATATTTTAGACTATTAAATTTCAAGTTTTTGTAATATTCTAAATCATTGGGATCTGTCTACTACACAAATAAAAATCTGATAAAAAAACACAATAATTATTATGGGTCAAGGACTAAAAAGTATACTAGTACTATCAAGTTCATTATAATGGTAAATAAAGTTCAACTGCATTGTGTTTCACGTCTTATATATACACCTCAGCTTTGACTGGAAAACTGTAAATTAAAACGATCTTATCTTAGTCAAAAATAGTAAAATAAATACTAACATCTTATCTTAGTCAAATACGAGTTGTTCAGAATTTTCCTTAATGAGTATATATTTACCATATAAACAATGAATAATTAAACAGTATGAGTAAGAGATTTGAAATATATCAAGGCCCGACAAGCATATAAAATAAATCAATAAATTGTTTAGTGTAGTGGTTGTGATTGAATGAATTGAGTCACTAACCGTTTTTTGAATAAATATCATTTAAAGATTTTATGTGAATTTAGTAAAAACATTATCTTATGATGAAACAATATTTTTCCCAAACAAGGATAGTGACATACATCGCTATCAATGCTTTATTTGGTAAGATGTATTTTTTCTATCATAAATCACACGCACAATCTCACCGACACTATGTGCGTGCTATGCATTCAAAAGTGATTTATTTTCAATCGTAAAGCTCATTTGTAATGTATAAATAAAGTGAAATCGTATTTATTTTGTTTATGAACAATATAGAAATCATATAAATATTGTTATAAATTGATATACTAGTAATTTTATTAGAACTAGTGTTATCACCCGTGCTATGCACGGGTCAAATTAGTTCTCACATAAAATGAGAAACAATATTAGTGTTATGTGCGCTTTAAAAATCAAATTTGTATATACTCCTTCGTCTCATCCTTCGTCGCATAAAAGATGTTTGGATGATAACATGATGTCATTTTAGAAAATGTTACACCCTTCATCCACAATAAAATAGAAAAATTTGTGTATGGCACGGGTTTTAATTTAGAATTGGTAAAGTAAGAGAGAAGGGAGAAAAGGTAATTAAGAAGTAGTTTTTGTGGAATGATGTGTAGGATTATTATTTGTTGAAAACTTTCCATAAATGAATGTGCTCTATTTTTTGTAGACATCAAAAAATGGTAAGAGCATCCGCAGCGGTACTCTTACCGCCGTCCGTCCGTGCCGCTGAGCAGGCGTTGTCCGTCTGTGCCGCTGAGCAGCCCTACGTGGCACGATTTGATTGGCCAACGGCTTAGCCGTTAACAAATTCAATTTTTCTTTTTTTAAAAAAAAAATCATAAATAATTCGAAATAATACCAAAAATTGAAAAAAATATATTTTTGGATTCCCAAAAAATAGAGCCATTTTTTGGACTTTTTTTTGGATTTTTGTGATTTTTTTTATATCCCAAAATCATCTATAAATACACACATTCATCATCCACTTTTCACATCAAATTATTTCTCATTCATACTTTTTAGTTATGCAATTTTTAATTTTTAGGATTTTAATATGTAATTTTTAATTTTTAGGATTTTAATTATGTAAATTTTAATTATTTTATAATTTGTAATAGTATTTCGGGTATTTTTAATGTATTTTAATATTGTGGAAATGTTTTTATTTAAATTGAATAATAGAATGGTGAGACCCTTGAGCTTGGCCTTAGCTAAGAGCACGGATGTGGGTGTCGTGCTGTTAGCTAATGACAAGGAGTAAAAGTGGGTCCAGGCCCACTTCCGTGCTCTTAGCTAAGAGCACAGATGGGGATGCACTAATTGTGCTCTATTTTTTATGGACGGAGGAAGTATTTTATTTGTAAAGTGGAGAAAAATATAATATATTTATATTAACATGGGGTGAATTTTTTTTAAAAAGATGTGACATCTTTTGTGATACAACCTAAAACGAAAAATGTGACATTAATCATTTGACCTAAGAGTTCGGCTGTCACTGAAAAAAAAAGGAAAAATGTGACTACGTGGAGATGCGAAAAATGTGACATTAATTATGTGACGTAGGAATCCGGCTGTCACTAAAAAAAAGGAAAAATGTCACTATGTGGAGATGTAGTATATGATCAAATATATTAAAATTTGATGATATGTGTATAAATAACGATGATGCTTATTATTTTAATTTTAATTTTAAGAATTATATATTCTTAAGAATTATATATTTTTGTTTTAATTCTTAAGCTTCCAAATTTATAATTTTATTATTAAATTATTAATATTTTGGAACAACATTAATATTATTAGCAATACAAAGAAAAAAGCCTTTTTCCTCGGTAAGTAAAATCATATGATTAAATTAACATTAAATTTGACGGATATGCAACTAAGTAAGCAGTTTAAAATATTCATAATGATTCCCATTTGATATAGATACAATTTTATAGATATGCATTAGATGAGCAAATCTTTTCCCAGAATCTCCAATAAGAAAGTAAAATATATTTACAGAACACTTCACTAAGTATTACAAAAATTTGTGAAACCTCAAAAAATAAACCAATCTCCACTACATACTAAATATACTGCCTCTAGCACTTTAAATAAGGGGTAATTGCTTTTAAAATCACAAACTTTCCATGAATTTCGGTTTTTCCCACGAACTTTAAAAGGTTCGTGTAATGCCACGAACTTTATTGTCGGTTGCTATTTTCCCATGTCAGGTTTTCCGGTCTGATTCAAACTGTTCATTTCCTATTAAGACAATGTCTTAATTCTTTTATCTTACTATCATTATCTTCGTCTTTGAAATAGCTTCGTGTCGGTACCTTGTACGCCTCAATCGGAACTCGGATCAAGAAGTTATAGCCATTATGATAGTACAAGGTCGTACAAAGGTTGCAGCCTTCATCAAATGACCATAACTTCTTCATCCGAGTTCCGATTGAGGCGTACAAAGTACCCACGCGAAGCTATTTCAAAGACGAAGATAACGATAGTAAGTTAAAAGAATTTAGACATTGTCTTAATAGGAAACGAACAGTATGAATCAGACCGGAAAACCTGACATAGGAAAATAGCAACTGACAATAAAGTTCGTGACATTACACGAACTTTTTAAAGTTCGTGGGAAAAACCGAAATTCATGGAAAGTTGGTGACTTTAAAAGCAGTTACCCCTACGTACTAAATATACTGCCTCTAGCACTTTAAATAAATATATAGTACGTGCTATTTACAAATTACACTGCTTAAATAGTTGATAATATCAAAGCCCAAAACTAAGTCTCATTTAAAGTAACCCTATATGAAAGTGGCACCACATTTCTTTCTCTCTCGATCGGCGCAACACGCATCGCTTCCACACCAACCACGCCTTCAGCTCCTCACTAAACGTCCTGATAGCCGATCCGGCCAGCCACGCCAGCTAACCTTCCGTCGCCCACCTGCTTCACAGCCCTGTCACATGGCGTGGATTTAGAAATGCTCAAGCCTCAAACGATTTCTTAAAAACCTTCACCTTTAATGCTTATTTCAAGAGGTTCGCTTTAATGAGAGAGAGAACGAAGAGGAATTTCTCTAATACTGGGAGAAAAAGAGGGCCGATTTTTGGAATACTCAATTTCAGAACCTCTCCGGCAACGGCGAGCAAATCGATGTCGAACTTAACTCCGACTGCAACTTCTTAATTATTGTGATAGGCATTTATATGATTTATCATCTGCTCCCGTATGAGTTCTCACCAGTCCAAGCAGTTTATACTTGGCGCGGTGGCGCTCGAGGCAGTCTTAATTACCTTTCTAGATTTTCTTGCGTGGAGGCATCAGGAGAATTGTTCCAAAATTTTCTCCAATCCATTTCTCCAGTCTCCACCACAGCACTAATAAAGAATTATCGAAAGTAAAAAAGGGGAGTAAGAAATACTACTACGTACTTAGGTGAATTGTATCTTTACAATAATGTGAAACATCAAACCTAAGAAATTCCTAATAATGTTGATACAAC
The DNA here is from genome assembly GCF_029641045.1 of Salvia hispanica. NCBI lineage: Eukaryota > Viridiplantae > Streptophyta > Magnoliopsida > Lamiales > Lamiaceae > Salvia > Salvia hispanica. The sequence continues at coordinate 38,336,238 of NC_142696.1, forward strand.
CTACCAATTCACAATATCAATTCCAAAAAAACAAAACATTGTAGGGCCTTTCATTCAACTGAAAGGAAGAGAAAATCAACTTAGAGAGAGAATTTTTCGTTAATGGAGTTCTGTTAGTTTTGCTCGGTATTTATAGAAAAATATTTCAGTATTGCTCTCCTAGAAGTTGTTGGCCAAATTGAAAGTGTGGCGTGCAAACTTTTTTCTCAAGATTGCCAGCTTTTTTTCTTTTTGGAATATGTACCATCTCTTGGCTACACACTGTTCTATGTGAAATTTACTTTTGCAAGGAAGACAATATCTATTTCTGTCAGACTTCATACACATAAATCTAAAAACTTTTCCATATACACTCCCATTTTCCCGCCAAAATTGACTCCAAAAAACTGCCACTTTATATAATGAAAGATTTGATGGCGTTTGATACTTTGATCTAAGTAACGATTCATCAAATAATCTTGCTATGTCTTATTTATTTGGCGTGCTATGTCTTATTTGCATTAAAAATTGATGATTCCGTGAAAATATTTCAAGAAAGTAATGTTCTTAAAGATTATGATTTTTTGAAATATGATTTCTGATAGATTATTTATTCTGTAGTATTTGGAAATATTTAGAATAATTGTTCAAATTTTGAATTTATATTAATCAATTAAATTCTGAAATGATTCTCACAATAATAAATTAACTAATTGATAGAATAATGAGGTAAGTTTTTTTTATTAAATTTTTAATTAATATAATAATTTTAGAATCAAATTAAAATTCATGTAGTAAGATACTGTATTACTCAAGAGCGTAATAATTTTGTATTACTGTATTATTATTATGATTCATAATTTCAATATAAACATTAGATTTTTCATAATAAGTTACGGAGTAATTGATAACATATTAATAACAACAATAAGTAAACTATAATAAACATTATTAAAATTATAGTAATTCTTTATTATTACTAGGGATGTGAATTGGGCTAATCTGTTTGGGTTAAGGCCAACCCACACGGGCCGTGGGGCTATACCCCAGGAGAAACGGTAGTGTTGGTGAGGTGCTTTATTGATGTTTCAGAGGACTCGTCATCGGAAACAATTAGAAGTTCCATATATTCCATGGATTATTGAGAAGTACAACACTCAGAGGCTGAGGGGCTCTATCGAGTGTGCGTACGAAATGATCTGGAAGCAGTGATCATAGGTTCAAAAGGACGTGCAGAAGAGGGGTGGCCTCTACGCCAACGCCCAGAAGATGTGGCCGGACACAGCTTGGCCAAGAAGGCGTTCTTCACTGACTTAGACGTTTGGCAACTTCTCCAAAGGAGCCCCAAATTTAGCTGTGGATCTGAGGCTAAAAGTGGTGCACAGAAGAGAACAAAAACTTTGGCCGAGCGATGGACGTACTTCCATCGACCTCAACTAGGCGGAGCAGGAAGAGCCTGATAACTTCTGGCCATCACCCAGCAACCAGAGTCGTCTACGATCCCTCAACAAGTGTGAGCGTTGCGTCACCCTATGGAACATGATAGGGATCCAACCGTTGGCCAAGGCGGAGGCTCACCAGCAAGCCACGCCAATGAAGATGCAGAGCAACCGACAAGGGGAAGACGCAGAGAGAGAACGAGTCGAGCACAAGCACGGAAGGACAGACCCAGACGGAATGCGTCTCGACCCCTAAAGTTTAAAGACTTCGTCACCTATTAGAATTAGGATTTATTGGGATCGTATCTTTTTGTTTATTTAGTTTTGCTTTCCTTATTTTTGGAACAATTGCCTAGTTTAGATTAATTAAATCTTTTCGGGTTTTCTTCTTGATTCTTTCCCGAATCGTAAGTCGAATCAAGCAGGGTCCGAACTCTATATATAAAGAGTTCATTAGCTAGAGAGTCAAAAATCATCGAGAAATAAGAAATAAAATTCTTTTCCTCGAATCCCTAATCCTCTCAACCCTAGCCTCCGCTAGGTTTATCGTTCTTAGTGTTTCTCATCACAAACAGGTGCTCAATTCCCTTGATCGAACTTCAGGTTCTATCAATTTGGTGCTTTCACTGTGTCCTCTTCTCCCACCGTCAGTATGTCATCATCAGGAGCTAAACCGACCGGCGACGAGGAATCCCCGCCGCGACGTTACACGAATGAGGAACTGACGGAGCAGTTGTTCGATATGAAGATCCGTTATGCCAACTTCGACAAGAAGATGTCGTCCAACCAGTTCGATTTTGAGGCGTTCACACGGCGCCAAGAGTCGACGAACCGTAAGATTGAGGAGAGTCTTTCGCTGCTGATCGACGCTAGTCTCCATAACAGGCCACCGGACCCGGCGAGACCACGCCCAACCGCTAAGTGTTGGCGGCTTCCTCCGTCCGTCGTGTAGGCGCCGGAGGGTGTCGAGGTGGAACCCATTAAGCGCGTTAAACCGGTGGCACCGCAGTTCAACGGTGAGCATGCTGCGGAGTGGATCCGTAGTATTCAACGTTACTACAATTATCATTACACGCCTCTCAAGGATCGATTACACCTATCGGCCTATCTGTTCGATCACCCGGCGAGCAGTTGGTTGACTTATTGGGAGGATAATTGCAAGACTAAGTCGTGGGAACAATTTTTGCTGGCCATCAAGCAACGTTTCGACCCAGATTTATACGTAGATCATGTAGGGTGCCTGGCCGAATTACGCCAGACATCTACGGTGGAGGCCTACCAGTCAGCCTTTGAGGAACTCATGCAGAAAACCACCGATGTAGGTGAACCAACACTGATCTCCCTCTTCATCGCGGGTTTACAAGACCCGATGAAACACAAATTGCTGACGTCCCGACCAGAGTCTTTGGAAGAGACCTTCGCGTTAGCCCAGCGTTCAGCAGCTTGCCATAAACTGTCGGCTCCTAAACCGACCAACCACAGGAACAACTGGACTGAGAGGGATAACCGGCCACGACAACCCCAACAACAGGCTCTCAACACACAACCTCAGCCTCGGCAAAATCAGAACCCGAACCTGCGACCGAACATTCTGGTGGTATGGATTTCAGCGGCTGTGAGGGCCGAACGGACCCGCCTGGGGCTTTGCTGGTATTGCCCGGAGAAACATACACCGGAGCACGTCTGCAGCAATAAGTTTTATGTTCTCATCGGGGCCGACGATGAGGATGACTCACTCGTCGATGATCAGGCCTCTGATAACGACGACGATGGGGAGAACATGGCCATTACTGGGGACGTATCCTGCATCAATTCCATTGGACCGAAAGTACGCCCGCGCTCTCTTCACTTACTGGGCCGAATTCGGGATTCTGAGGTGTCCGTACTGATTGATGGTGGCAGTACCCATAACTTCATCAAGCCCACCATCGCTGAACAGCTAAGTCTTCCGATCCAATCTATTGCTCCGTTTCGAGTTTTTGTTGGGAATGGCGCTTCTATGCGCTGCAAATATGCTTGCTTGAAAACTCCTATATCCTTGCATGGCCATGATTTCGGCATCGATCTATTTATTTTACAGGTGGAGGGCCCCGATGTGATATTGGGTGTTCAATGGCTACAGGACCTGGGGAAAGTATCCTTTGATTTCAGAGATCAGACTATGGAATTTAATTGGGGGAGCAGACCGATCGTATTACGGGGCGAGGATGCGCGCCCACGGCAGATCTCGTACAACGGTTTATTTTCCCTCATCGGATTCGACCAGGGGTGTGAGTTGTTCGAAGTAATCCAGACACCTTCGGACATTGATCAGTTCTCACCGGCACAGAAACCTCTACAGCCGCACCCTCAGCTCGCGGCGGTTTTGGGGTCTTTTGGCGGAGTATTTGCTGTTCCCGACCAGTTACCACCGCCACGAATGTGGGACCATAAGATCCATCTGCCTGCCGGGACTCGCCCAATTAATGTTCGGCCATACCGATACCCTTATTTCCAGAAGACAGAAATCGAGCGGCAGGTGAAGGATATGCTGCAGCAGGGCGTTATTCAGCCGAGTACTAGTCCTTTCTCGTCGCCCGTTTTGTTGGTCCGTAAGAAAGACGGGTCTTTCAGATTTTGTGTCGACTACAAAGCATTAAACGCTGCCACCACCCCGGATCAATTTCCAATACCTACGGCTGATGAACTATTCGATGAACTGAATAAAGCTCGTGTATTTTCAAAGCTGGATTTACGTTCGGGATACCATCAGATCCGCATGAACGTAGCAGATATTCATAAGACGGCGTTTCACACGCACGATGGGCACTTTGAATTCTTGGTGATGCCCTTCGGCTTGACAAATGCCCCATCTACCTTTCAGGCGGCAATGAATAGCATATTTCGCCCTTTCCTCCGCACTTTTGTAATCGTCTTTTTCGATGATATACTGGTGTACAACAAGACTATGGAAGATCATGTTGGCCATCTTGAGAAGGTTTTGGGCATCCTGCTTGAGAACCGCTTCTTCATCAAACTCTCTAAGTGTGCTTTTGGGGTGGATACTATTGATTATTTGGGCCATATTATTTCAGTAGGAGAATTGCGTGCTGACCCCGGAAAAATAGAGGCCATGACAGCGTGGCCGACCCCGAAATCAGTAAAACAATTGAGGGGATTTCTTGGACTCACCGGATATTATCGCCGCTTCGTTAAGAATTATTCGATCATTGCGGCCCCCCTCACCGACTTGTTAAAGAAAGAGGCGTTTTTATGGTCTCCAACGACAGAGACGAGTTTTTCGGCACTCAAGAAAGCTATGACTGAGGCTCCGGTGCTCCACTTGCCGGACTTTGATGCCACCTTCATTGTTGAAACGGACGCCTCTGATTTCGGCATCGGGGCAGTGTTGTTGCAAAAGGAGCATCCTTTGGCATATTTTAGCAAGAAGCTGGGACCGCGACGTCGCGTAGCGTCAACCTATCATAAAGAGTTGTACGCGATTGTCGAGTCGGTTCAGAAATGGCGACAATACTTATTGGGCCGCGAGTTTATCATCCGGAGCGATCAGCGCAGTTTGAAGGAGTTACTTTCGCAAATCGTGCAGACACCGGATCAGCAGTTCTACATCCGTAAGTTGATGGGGTTCAAGTTTCGGATTGAGTACAAATCGGGTGCCTCGAATCGTGTGGCCGATGCCTTGTCTCGGCGCGATCCCGACCCGCTGGCCTCTGAGGCCAACCTGCTCACATTATTCGCCCACCCCTTCCCGGCGATTTTGGAGACTATTAGAAATGAAAATTCTCGGCTGGCTGATTTGTTGAGCCTCCACGAAGTAGTTTCAGCAGGCTCACCCCCCCCCCCCCCCCCCCGCACGTGGCAACTGCAGATGGCCTCCTTTACCTTAGCCGCGATTCCGCGGTACGCATGGACATTCTGGCGGAGTGTCACGGAGCAAAGCCCGCAGGTCATCCGGGAGAGAAAAGAACTTTTGCTCGAGTGGCTTCCTCGTTTTATTGGCCGGGAATGAGAGCTGACATTCGACGCTACGTGGCAGCTTGTACGGTTTGTCAAGCAACCAAGTACATCACTGATCGCCCGTCGGGACTGATACAACCGCTCCCAATCCCGGATTCCGTTTGGGCTGCGGCCTCAATGGATTTTATTGTGGGACTTCCCCCGTCGCATGGCTACACCGCTGTTATGGTGGTCGTAGACCGCTTATCTAAGTACGCGCATTTTGGCGCCCTTCCGACCAGTTTTGATGCGCCGAAAGTGGCACAACTTTTTGTTAACACCGTGGTAAAATTGCATGGGTTCCCTGACAAACTACTTTCGGACAGGGATACCATTTTCATGAGCGAATTTTGGAAGGAGTTATTGACGTTGAGTGGGACGAAGCTCCAATTTACGACCGCCTATCACCCGCAGACTGATGGTCAATCAGAGGTAACTAATCGTGCTCTCGAACAATATCTTCGCGCCTTTACATATGAACAGCCGCGAAAGTGGTTTGAATTTTTGCCATGGGCGAAGTTGGCAATGAATTGTAGTGAGAATGTGAGCATTGGGATGTCTCCTTTTAGAGCACTTTACGGGAGAGACCCCCCAAACATTTTTGGGTCACCGGCTGGTCCAGCAGAGAATGCGGAAGTCCGTGCGAACTTGGGGGAACGCACTGCTCTTCTGCGTGAGTTAAAGGCGAATTTAGCTCGGGCGCAGCTGCGTATGGTGGCCGCGGCAAATAAACACCGGCGCCATGTGGAGTTCAATGTGGGGGATCAAGTCTTGCTCCGTTTACAGCCATACCGCTAAGTTTCAGTGGGACGACCAGTTTCGGCTAAGCTCAGTCGTCGTTACTATGGCCCTTTCACGATCATTGAACGAATTGGTAAGGTGGCGTACCGCCTGCAGCTCCCTCTTGAGAGTCGTATCCACGACGTTTTTCACGTCTCTCTTTTAAAGCCATTCGTGCCTCCGTTGTCCGACACTGCGCATCATCAGTTGCCGACCGACTTCCATCAGAGCCATCCGATCGATGCCCCGGTCTCGGCCTCAGCGGAGAGGACAGTCCTAGTCGACGGTTTGCCTCAGTGCCAGTGGCTGACGCATTGGTCATCGGATACCTCTACGCCTTCGTGGGTTCCAAAAGACCAACTACTTCGGCATTTTCCTACACTCCGACTTGAGGACAAGTCGGTTGTTAACCGGGGGGGAGTTGATAGGGATCCAACCGTTGGCCAAGGCGGAGGCTCACCAGCAAGCCACGCCAATGAAGATGCAGAGCAACCGACAAGGGGAAGACGCAGAGAGAGAACGAGTCGAGCACAAGCACGGAAGGACAGACCCAGACGGAATGCGTCTCGACCCCTAAAGTTTAAAGACTTCGTCACCTATTAGAATTAGGATTTATTGGGATCGTATCTTTTTGTTTATTTAGTTTTGCTTTCCTTATTTTTGGAACAATTGCCTAGTTTAGATTAATTAAATCTTTTCGGGTTTTCTTCTTGATTCTTTCCCGAATCGTAAGTCGAATCAAGCAGGGTCCGAACTCTATATATAAAGAGTTCATTAGAGAGTCAAAAATCATCGAGAAATAAGAAATAAAATTCTTTTCCTCGAAACCCTAATCCTCTCAACCCTAGCCTCCGCTAGGTTTATCGTTCTTAGTGTTTCTCATCACAAACAGGTGCTCAATTCCCTTGATCGAACTTCAGGTTCTATCAGAATATCAGTCTTAATGTGAACTTCCAACACATGGAACATTTGTTTGCCCAGGATACGTTAGAGGTGACCTCAGATCAACTCTGCATGCACAACCTCATCATCCGCGTACTCATTAAGAAGATCGTGCGATTCTTTTAGTATTCCCTCCGTCCCTTACAATTTGTCACCATTTTACCTGGCACGGGTTTTAAGAAATGTAATAGAAAGTAGATTGAAAAAGTTAGTGTCATGTGAGTCCTATTTTTATATATTAGTTTTATAATAATATGTGAGTGAGAATGAGTTCGTGAAATGTAGGGTCCACTACCAAAAATGGTAAAAATGAAAGGTGACAAATTTTTAGGGGTGGACAAAGATGGAAATAAGTGACATTTTCAGGGCCAGAGAGTATTTGTTATTTTAACTTTTAGGATTTGTAATTTTTAAATATTTAGGATTTGTTGTTTTACTTTATTATATATGAAGTACTTTCGTATTATACATTGTCTCGTATTTTAATTTTAAAAGTAAAATAATGAATGGTGCAAATTAATGTTCTGGCACGGGGAGAAAGCATCCATTGTAGAAGTTGTAGTCTGAGACAAACAAAAAAAAAAAAAAAAAAGAGGGAGATAAAAATGACGGCGTGGCGGAATTTTTTGCATGGAGATAGTCATCCCATTTGTATAGATGCCCTTATGTCACCTAGAAATGAATTCAAGAGGAAACTAAGCAACATGGCAAGCTAATCTCTCTCTCTCTCACTCTCACTCACCACCATCATTATCATTCATCATCATCTTGGAGTACCATAATACAATCACAGTATGCTGCACTTTTGTTGGCCCTTTGTCTTCTTTTTCTTCCCTTGTTTTGGTTGCTGCACAATGACCTTGATAGCTTCATCAAAGACAGCTTTCACATTCTGCAATATTTGGAGACAGAATGAGAATAGACTCGATAATGGACGTTGACAACGTGTTAAAATGGCATAAATATGTAGCTCCTTGATCACACCTGTTGTGTCTTGGAACTACATTCAATGTAAGCAGCTGCTCCAATCATTTCCTTGAGCTCCTCTCCCTTCAAAGAAAAATGATACATCAAACCGGATTTAACCATGTAAAAAAGAACTATATATACCTCTGCAGTTGAGATGAGTACCGCCTCAGGGTCGTCCACAAAGAATTGTTTATCATCTCGAAGATCTGAAAATAAATTAGATATCTCTATTCTACCGAACTACACATAGAATGTAGTAAACCACAAAAACAGCAGTATGATGTGATGAAAGGAGATCCTAACCAGTCTTTGATCCGACAACAATTATGGGAACATTAGGAGCATAATGCCTCAACTCAGAATTCCACTGAGCATTTCAGAAGAAAAGGAAAACTATTAGCAACAAGTGAGAAAGAAGATAACACTGAGTAGGAATTAAAGAAGATTGACCTTGTTGTGGACACTGTCATAACTAGTTTTGGAAATAAGAGAGAATACAAGTATAAACACATTAGCTCCATGGTAGCTTAGTGGTCTCAATCTATTGTAATCCTCCTGACCTGCTCAACAGAATTCATGACTAAATTTTTCTACAAATAAATTAGTACTACTACTAAATAAAATCAAGAACCAAGTAATTTACCAGCAGAGTCCCACAGCGATAGATTAACACTGCTCCCACCCACCCTCATATTCACACTAAAATTGTCAAATACAGTCGGGATGTAACCCTATTCATCGCACAAATAAAGAGTAAATATTCATTTTTAGTAGTATGAGACTAATTTTCGTGGACTGATTGAAAAAAAAATGATACAGTACCATTTTTTATGGACAGAAGGAGTAGTAGTTTAGCATGAAAGAAAGAGAGAGAAAACTCAACCGTAGGAAAGGAGTTTGTGGTGTAGGAAATGAGCAAGCAAGTTTTACCAACGCCTCCGTCTCCGACGGTGACGCATTTTATGAACCTATAACTAGAGGCGCTCATCGCCTCCTCCTTCACAAACTGGTGAACAATAGAGCTCAGATTTATTACCTCAAAATTTATGCTCTACAGTCTACATACACCGAATCAACAATCAGTCGCACAATACAATTAAACAACGAGAAAAAACCTGCATAAATATGTGTATGCATGCAACAACTAATCCAATCAACTGTATGTGTGTGTGAGAGAGACACACATAGAGTCCTAGAGTCGAAGAAAATTTCTTACCTTCTTCTCTTGATCACTTCTTCTAGTTTCTCTTTTAATTTCTCATTGGTACTGTTTGAATTTTATGTTTTGGTATAATCAATTTAATTACAATTTATCAAATATCATCACTAACATTTCATTCAGTACACATGATTTAATTTTCACTTTTCAGGGTATATACAATGCAATTATTGCAACATTATTATAATTGAATTCATGATTGTAATTTACTGTTCCGATTATTGAGATTTACTCCAACATTAATATTTTTGTGTAAACACGGTATATTATAATTGGGTTTTCTTTTTATTTGGAGATAAATATAACCATTTATTGAAGAAATTAAAAGGGAAAAAGTTATTGGGTGAAGCCAATGGAGAGAAATTGACTTCCAGAGAAAGTTTTGAACCTTTATAAATACCAAATTATTTTGTGCGCTTAGTTAACCATTACGCCTAACATGTTTCCTCTCTCAAATTGAATTGCTTGTTTATACATACTCATGTTTTTCATTACGTAGTGGAGTAGTTTTTATTTTTATTACTTTCTGTCATTGGTTTAATTTTGTTATTATATTTGTGAATACAGGAGTACTATTTATTAGATGGAGTATATTGTTATAAAAAATACAAAAAAGTAGATGGAATGATAAGAGTACTAGTTACGATATAGTATTCGATCATTAACACTTCCAATATGCGCTTCTTCACAAAGTAAGCATTATTTTTCCTATTATTTTTCAATATGATAGTGCTCCTGGTATCTATTTTTATCATAAGCAATCATAGTATGGTGCAGCCTTTTTATTTTTTTTCTTCCCTTGCAAAACAACCTTGATAGCTTCATCAAATACAGCCTTCACATTCTGCAAAATTTGGAGACAGAATGAGAATATATATACTCGATCATGGACATAGAGACAACGTGTTGCAATGGCAATTGAAGATAAAGGTGTAGCTCCAAGTAACACGGCTTTATCGATCACCTCTTGTGTTTTGGAACTGCATTCAATATATTCATTTTCTTGAGCTCCTCTCCCTTCAAAGTAAAATGGAAATCAACGGTCGTCATCGCTTATATACTGGAGCTTTGAAGCGGATTTAGGGCGTGTAAAAACGAACTATTTATACCTGTGCAGTTGAGATGGGTATTGCCCTCGACAAAGAATCATTCATCCTCTCGAAGATCTGAAAATAAATTATATTTCACTATTTCTACCAGTGAACGTAAAAAATATCATTAATTATGATGTTAATGCTAGAGATATTGATGGAAGGAGATCCTAACCAATCTTTGTTCCGACAAGAATTATTGGAACTTTAGGACCAAAACGACTGAGCATTTAAGAAGAAGAAACAAGAACTATTAGGAACATGTAACTTTAAATCCATCAGACAGAAGATGACAATAAAGTGCAGCTCAATTGGTAAGGCGCATCCTCTCTAACTATTAGGTCAGGGTTCGAGTCATCACGTGGTGGATGACTTGAGGAACCATTGATATTTGATGATCGTCTTAAAAAAAGTAAAAGAAAAAAAAAAACTGATCGAGCAGAAAGAAGATTGACCTTGATGTGGACATTGTTATAACTAGGCTTGGAAATAAGAGAGAATACAAGTATAAAAACATCAGCTTTACGGTAGCTTAGTGGTCTTAATCTATTGTAATCCTCTTGACCTGCTCAATACAAGTAGTAATAGGCTTCTTGAGTAAATTTGTGTACAAATAAATATAATCAAGTCGAAACTGATCAAGATTAACAAGTAGTAGTGATTATTACCAGCAGTGTCGAACAATGATAGATTAACACTATTGACTATTCCCATCCACCAACACATTGGCACTAAAATTGTCGAAGACGGTTGGGACGTAATCCTATTAATTCATGCCAAAAAGAGGAGACCAATTAATATGTTATCAATAAAATCAAATTCATAAAGCGTTGGATCATTGAAGCTAAATTCAAAAACATTGATGAAGAAATCCTCACTAAGATTTAAGCACATATATATATATATACTTCAATTTCAACGATTTAACTAAAACAGTCAACGAATCACAGCCTCGATTTTATTTAGCACGAGAAAGAAAAAGACCTCACCGTAGGAAAGGTGTTGGTGGTGTAGGAAATGAGCAAGCAAGTTTTACCGACGGTGACGCATTTTATGAGCCTAGACGTAGAGGCGCTCATCTCTCCTCCTTCACAACCTGTGAACAATCGAGATCAGATATTTAAACAATGAGAAAAAACCTGCAAAAGTAGGGAATCATAACCCTAATATCAGTATAATTTTTTAAAAACCTAATTTTGTGTATGCATGAATAATCATGCAGCAACTATTCAACTTACCCAAACAGCTGTTTTCAATGTCAGTTAAAATTCACAGTGAAAAACATGTTATGATAGAGAGACCAAGATTCGAAGAAAAGTTGATCACTTTCTAATTTCTCTTTTGATTTGTCATTGTTGTTTGAATTTTCTGTGTTTATATAATCAATTCAATTACTACAATTTATCAATTAAATATCATCACTAACATTTCATTCAGTACACATGATTTAATTTTCTGGGTATATATAGTGCAATGGCCAGCAAATTAATAGTACAATATCATTGTAGTAATTGAATTCATTATAATTTACTTTTCCGACTATTGATATTTACTCCAACAAACACTATATTATTGAGTTTTTCTTTTTTATTTGGAGTTATGTTGAATTTTCATTAAAGAATAATGACTCAAGACAATAGATTGCATGCCTAATGTGAGCCCATTTAGCGATGTTTGTTTTTTAGTTAGTGTATCTAATAATAGTATATAAAAACAATAGTAATATTTTTAATTTTACAATTTTCATAAAAATCGACTAATCGGTTTGTTTGTTATCTTTATAACGTCAAATATATTACTCATCTATACACAAAGAGGGAGTTTTGGTGTTATTTACAAAACTGTCATTTTAATTTAAAAAATAAAAATTTAATAGAATTGGTTTTTGTTAATAATCTTAATTAGGCTAACGTTACATTATTTAAAAGGTCAATTTAATCAATCGACATTATTTGAAACGTCTAAACAATTACTACAATTGATTTAAGTTTTAATAGTGGACATACTAAAAGTCACTCTGGGAAGAATACCAAAAGCTATAAAGATCTTCTATAAATTCCAATGTAATTGTGACAAATTCACCAAGCCGATCGAGGAGGTCAGCACATGCAGAAGCCAAGCTTTGTTTATTTGAGTGCTACAATAACAGTGTGAAGGAAGCATAGATGAAGGAGGAAGAGAGAAAAGGGAGAGAATGTAGGGGCGCTGATTTCTTATTATTCTAACCCTAGAGATTGTATTTATATAATTAGGTTGTTGGTTGTTGGAGGAGAAATGAACAAATAAGTTTCTTGCAGCTTAATTATTTTTGTTTTTTAGTTTTCAACATCATAATGATTAATGAGTTTTATCTTATAATGTAGATGGCTAAAAATTGCGTTGACGATAGTTTTTTTGTATTATGTATTTTAGGTACAAAATTGCAGGAGTATATTATTGATGGATTAGTGATTAACTTAAAAGTAAAGACATATTTAGCTATCAGTTGATTAAAAGCAAAATAATACTATATTTTTTATGTGTTTACAATTTGTGTTAGGTATTCAAAATATTTTAATTAATATTCATGAGTGTATTTACTATATAAGTGATTTTTCCCGTGCATAATTATTTTTAATGTCATATGGAGTACTACTACATTTTGGAATAAATACAATGTGTCATGTATATCATTGTTTTTTAATTTATTTAATTTATTTATAATTTTAATTATTGTTTGAAAAAATTAACAAAAATGCCATTGTTGTTACTTTAAATGCATATTATAACTTTTAATCACAATTAAGTTATAGCTAATAAAGTTATAAGGAAATGGAAGCTAATGGGGTTGCAACAAAGAAATGGAAAGCCAAAAGACTCAACGATCCCATATACTATAATAATTGGTGGATTTGGCACTCTCTATAAGCAATTACTAAATCATAAATGAGCCAAACGAAACGCATGCATTATTATTTCAGATGCCATCTGCATCGTACTCCTTCCCGAATCCTGTTACTCCAATGTCTAAGAAACTGTAGAGCTTCGGGAAGGACTTGAAATGAGGTCGATCGAGCACTATCGCCGGATTGTCTCTATCCAATTTGATGATCCATGAGGATAGATCGGGAAGCGGTGTCGGAGGGAATAGATTGTGTGTTTCGATAGGTAGAATCCCCGGTGGTGCCGGAGATCCTGGAAACGGGCGGACAAAGAGGGACGACTGTGCGTCAGGTTAAATGAGTATGCACCAGCGGAAAAGAACACAAAACTCCTTTTATTTTTTTAATTTTGAAAGTTGCATTCACGTCCTTCATGTATAAATATGTTTCGAATAGAGCAGGATGATTGTACCTGGTTCAATTTGGAAACAAATAGAGGTTGGACTAGAACCTTTCATCGAGAAGGACACATAAATTTTTTGGAAAGAAACATAGAAGTAAACGACGTTTTTTTTTTAGATTTAGGATTTCATCTCTAACCGTAAATTGGGCTTCATTATTTTGGGCTAAATAATTACTCCCTCCGTCCCGCTTTAGCAGTCCCATTGACTTTTCTGCACTCGTTTTGTAAAAATGATAATAAATAGTTAAAGTGAAAAAATAATAAAGTAAAAAAGAGAATAATGTAGAGAAGAGTCTTATCTACATTATTCTCTTTTTTACATTATTCTCTTTTTTACTTTATTATTTCTCCATTTTAGCTATTTATTATCATTTTTACAAAACGAGTGCAGAAAAGTCAATGAGACTGCTAAAGCGGGACGGAGGGATTACTATTGAGAAGGGCGATATTTATGAAATAATAGTGGTATAATTTTTTCTACACATTTGATTTTAGTTGATATCTACATTATTGTAAAATTAGATTAAATTTTTTTATATCTTTTTAATCTTCAGTTTTCTGTGATTATCCAAGATCTTAAAAGAACAAGAAAACTATATAATACTCCATATGACATGATATTTATAATAATGTTAGCTATTTCATAGTATTAGTATTGTGGTGTATTTTGTGTAATCTTTACACGTTAATAATATAAGTATTTCATAAAGTAAGTGAAATTTGTATTCAATTTTTAGTATATTTAATATATAAAAACAATTAATAAAAAAATTGTGTTAAATTATTACTTTATGAAGTTGTTGTAGTTGGATATATATTATGGGCTTGAAAGAATTATTAAGGAGTTATCTTAGCTGTTTAACATAAATATGATATTTAAAAACTGTTATAAAATTAGATGCACAAAATTTATGAAATTAATAGGTGAATTGTTGATTGATTGACAGCTAATAATATTAATGAGTGCCAATTTAATTTTTAATTTATGGAATTAATGAGATTAATAAAATAATGATATTTAAATAATTAAACGCATAATCAATAATGTAATGAGAATAATGGTATTTAAATATTTAAATAATATTGTACATGTTTTGAGCTTTTTTCCTACTACAATAAAATTGAATTTCAATGTTTTATTTGATTAGTAAAAGTGAACTAAACGTTGGTTGACTTGCAACTTTAGTGGCACAATATTTTACACTGTTCTATCATTACTGGGACGGAGAGAGAATTTTATTGATATTTGGATTATTTGTTGGTCATGATGAGTATATTTTAAAGTTAAGGGTTTTAGGATTTAGGCTTCAAGGTTTAGGTTTGTAGTGTATAGGGTCACTATATTGCAATGAAATGAAGCTCGACTAGGAAGTGTCTCACCAGTGCAATATTAAATTATAGGTTTTGATTAACAATATCTTAAATCTCATTAGGAGAAGTGGTAATATACATTCTTTAGGTTTTTTTATTTTGTGTGGTGTAAATTTACTTTATTTTTTAATCTCGCGATCAGAGTCATTTTTCCATTTTACAAAAATAATGTACAATATTATTATTTTCCACATATCTATATTTTAGCTTAATCTCAACATGATCACATTAAAATGTCGACACATATTTGTGTTGACATTTTAATAAACTGTGTTGCCATTTAAATGTCAATGTCAACATAATGTATTAAATTATCAACTTAAGGTTATGGTGACATTTCAGTATCATCGTATTGACATTTTTAATACATTGCATTGATGTAACGCAAGTTAGCAAACTTAACAAAAGTTAGCAACGAATCACACCCCTATGGTCATATTTATTAAAAATATGGAAATGTACATTAATTTTTTTTTTTTCAAACTTGCTATATTCATATATATGTTTTTCTATATTTACGTACAGTTTTCAACATTATCATTATATAATAAAATTTTATCATCTCAAATTTGTGACACAAATTATTATAAACTCATCATTTGTGTATCACAACTTTATTTTAATAGAATTCACTACTTTAATCAAATGTATTATTTATATTTATTATTAAATACATTATAATTGTAGACTTCATATAATTTTATTATTTTAAAAAAAAAATTCATATTTGAAGAGAACAAAGTGGACCGTGCATAGCACGGGTGTGATACTAATACTCATAAAATGGCAAATAGAACGTTGGTTTTTATAAAAATTGTAAAATAAAAAATGAGTCCAAAATTTTCCAAATAAAGAATTATTAGACGGTGCTCCAACCCCAATCCTGACACAAGTTTTTGTACCGTAAATCTACAAAATTTCCAAGAATTTGGAGACAAGTAGGAGGTCAAAGCTCTTCATCGGAACTAAGAAAATCTAACTCAATCATCTTAACACCAACCTCTTTGGTGTTCTTTTCTTGGGACTTTTTAGGATCTGTTTTCAATCTCTTGGCATCTGGTTCTTGGCCTTGTCTGAATCTGACCAACCAGATACAAGGGATTTTCAGCAAGAAATAGGAACACATTTCTAAACAAGAAATACAACACAAAACTTTTCCCCACCTGTTGTTGTCTGGTCTACTCGTTTGCTGACGTGGAAGGCTAGTGGCTTTGTTCAATTTGATATCCCTTTCCGCTGTAATTTAAGTGCAATGACCAAAATATGCGACCAAATCAAATGGAATCGAAAAAAGTGATATTTGAATGTTATCTAATCATGAGTATTCTGGATTAAACAGAAGTTACTGAACTAGTGGTTTTTGGGAGAATTGTGTAATTCAATAAATCTTTTGTTTACTAGATTGGATAATCCAAAACAGGATTATGAAAAAAAAGCAACAATATAATACCTGTGATGTGATTCATAAACCTTATTCCTTGAGAGTGTACATTTGTTGTCACTTTGTCTGCCTTGCTGCAAGGACATAAGTTGATAGATACTTCAGATATTGCAGCAAGAAATATAGAGAATTTATTGGAGGCGCATTCTTTACGTATAAACAAACATTCTTGAGATTGGACAAAAACATTGTAGTAGCATTGAAATATGAATCAGTTAAAGGAGACCTCAATGCCCTCTTAAGTCCTTCCACAGACAATAACTTAGTAGACTTTGTTGAGCTTGTTTTCGCTTCTGTAGGTTTCACCACATAGATTCCTTCAGACTTGAGATAATCTCTGAAGCCTGTCCTTAAATTCCTGGTAGATGGAACACAATAGTTATGTAACAAGAACTGTAAAAATGACAGCAGATGAAACTTGATCACTTACCCTCCTTTGAGCTCTGTCCTTGTAGATGTGTATTTCTTCGAAGAATTCTGACAACATAAACAACGAGTTAGCATAAACAAATCATATTCATTTGGGAGTGATTTAGGGGGGGTTATAGCCAATAGCTGTGTTCTGACAGTACATGTGCGTGGAAGTTGCAGAATTTTCTACGCCGTCTGCAGATGGAGAAAAATGTATTAGTAATTTGGATAAGTTATTCTATGTATAATTCAGAAATGCAATCAACTAAAAACTGATTATGTTCTTTATTCTTGGATGATCAAAAGGTTAAAAGAAGAAATCAGTAAATTTCTCCTCATTGCTTATATCATAGCCACAAAAAGAGTTTCTATAAAGTAGACTAACAATGAGAAAGTAAAGGAAAACTATTTTAAACAATGAAAATATCAGAAAACAAACTCAGCAAAGAAACCAATGTCCTTTGAAATTTATTGACACGATCACATCAGAGCAATATAGCATAAATTTGGCATACTTGTCAATAACTGCTGTGCAAGGGTCTCCATCCTTTCCTTTTCCCTGACAAACCCCCATATCTGCAGAAGTGCCTAGCTTCAGAATATGCTTAGCAGCAAAGATACTCAATGAAAATGTTCCCTGAAACAGTTGTGAAAAAATAGTAAAAAATCTTGAAAGGAAACAACCACCATATCACAGAATGTCAAATCTCATACTGGTTTATCTTTGCGGACGCTGCAATTGAGTAGAGCGAAGATGGTTCCTACTTTCGCCTCACAGCTCTTCTGATATGCATCCCCAAACAAGAAGAGAGAAATGGTCTCATCACCTAAGCATCCAATTTTCCAAATTGCAAAAGTCTTTCCTATGGAACTCATCCTCGGTGCACCCTTTTCTGCTAAAACACCAATAGTGGCCCAACACCCAGACAGAGTATCTCCTTTAATCAAATTCCTGGAATATAATAAATAAATGTTCTGCTGTCAATGACTGTGTTTTAGTAGCACCTATAATACAAAATTTGACTTCTTTTCAAATTGCTTACTTTATTGTGTCTAACTGAACATATTTAATATCTGATAAATGGTTGCTCAACTCAACACGGGAGACCACTGGATTCCTGAACAAGGAAAAATGAATTTCAATTAAAATATAGAGTATATATGAAGTGATTACACTTCTTGAATATTGAAGTTTGAACAAGAGCAATCTTTTCATCTAACATAGGCTTGTAAATACACAAATTTAGCAGAAAGTATATGCAAAATGGAATCCACTTGTACCAAACTCCCAACGTTTGTATAGCATATCATTGTAGTCAAGATAGAGACAGAACGCATATCTCATTTAAATTTTTCAAAAAAATCGTGCATATTTGCATAAAGCATTTTAATTCCTCGAAGCTCTGTGCCCTCATACTACAGCAGCTAATATCGGTAGCAAAGCTTAAATTGGAAATGGCATTATTAACAAATATCAAATCAAGTAAAATTGAAACCTACTGGATTCGCAATCCTGAAAACTTCTCAACTTCAATATCTTTCGAGCCTTTGCTCTTGCTCTTCCCAGAGCTCTGAGCTCTCTTGGCATCTTTAGCATCATAATCAAGGCAATCTCCCACCACATCTCGGAAAGCAGACAAATCCACAGGCCCAGTTCGCTGTGGCCTCCCATCGTCTGATAAATACCCTAAGGTACACGCATATTCATTCAACACATTATTTACCACGAATTTCCGAAACATCCCCATTTCCAAATACAGGGAAACTTAAAAAACATTCAGATTAAGTCTAATCTAATCGAAAGATGAATAACAATTTCCAGATTGAACTATCAAATCCATATATTTAATTCATGTTCGGCGCCGTATATAGGAAACAGCTCGAATCGAGGGCTACGCCAACACAATATCCGCATGTTACATACCAGTGCCAGATCATACAGACAACGCTATAGAGAATTTATACTTCAATCGCAGAAAAGCTATCAGCAGTGTGTGTGACATTGATTGTGAGGTACCTGATGGAGAAGCCGGCGGCGTTTCGAGCACGCGATCCTCAAGCGACAGGAGGAGATCGAGATCGTCTTGGTGGTTAGGTGTCGACATTGTCTTCGGTGATTACTGAGTTAGCAGCGCTTGATTTCTGTATTTGTGTCTTGTAATCTGGTTCGAGAAAATGAAAATGGGGATCCAAACTGAACTAGGGTTTAGATTTCATTCATTTTGCGGGAAACTTTAGAAATTTTTGGAGGGAAATTTTCTTAATAGTTTCAAACATTGGGGAGTGATGAATTGTTAATTAATCCTTTAATTGTTGACTACAATTAATTTAAGGCTATAAGATTTTAAAAATCTTATTGTCTACAATTTATCATGTGTGATTTCATTTTACATTTTTTAATATTAAAAAGATAATAGCAACTATCAAATTTAGGCTTTAAAAACACAATGTCAACACTGTGAATGAAATACATCAACACAAAGATATAACAATGTCAATACAATTTCATATTGACATTGTACAAGCATTGTATTGACATAATATGTGTCGTGTATTAATATAAAACTGTTAACGAAATTTATGAATATTTACAAAAATTTTATCAAATTTTGACATCAAAACATATACATGTTGCATCTCGTTATAATCCTTATAAAATTATCTTTAATTTGATGTATGTTATGCAGAAAAATAATTTAAATCGAGATAGTTATATGCATTTAAAGTTTTGGATGTGGAAAAATAATTTACAACTAATTTGTTGTAAATTAACCTCAATACCTTATTGATGCTTTTTTTTTTTATCGTATTGACATTCCGGAAATGATGATCTAGACCCTTGATTTAAATATATAAGGACTATTATTTAATTGTAGTTAGCAATTAAGTATTGAGTTAGCAATATAACACTCTCCTTCAAACATTTCTATATCTTTTTGTTTAGTTTTATAAATAGTTATCAAGGGGAGTGTTATATTGTTAACTTAATACTTAATTGCTAATTACAATTAAATAATACCTATTAGGTATTTAAATTAAAGGCCTAAATCATTAGCCCTAAAATGTCAATACGATAAAAAAGCGTCATATTAAGGTCAATTTACAACAAATTAGTTGTAACTAACTTTTGAAAAATATCCCAAAATTTTAAAACACATATAACTTTCTCGATTAAAATTATTTTTTCGCACAACATATATCAAATTAAAGATAATTTCATAAGGATTCTAACGAGATATCACTTGCATATATTCCGATGTCAAATTTTTTTTAAAAAATAAAAAAAATTCAAATTTTTTCGTACAACAACAAATGTCAACATTATATATAAAATATGTCAATATAATGCATGAAGAATGTCAATATAAGCAATGTGTTAACATTCTCAAAGCATTGTGTTGACATTGTCAAAGCATTATGTTGATATTTTCTAAACATTATATTGACATTTTCATCCAAAATCCTAATTTGGTAGTTTTTTTATATTTTTCAATTTAATTAATAAAAGTGAAAATTACATGTTGCAAATTGTAGACCACAAGTTTTCTATAATTATATGGTCTTAAATTAGTTGTAGTTAACAATTAAATGATGAGTTAGCAATTGATCCATAGTTATCAAATTATATATTTGTATAAAAGTATTTATTAAACTTAACTATTTTTATAATAAGTACTAAACTTAACATAAATAGTTATCAATTGAGATTTAATTTCATTTTTAAATATTTTATTTCATATTTTAGATTTAATATCATTTTTTTTTCACATGACAATGAAAATGTCACATCATATTTTATAGTATTAAGTTAATTTAATAAATTTTTAATAAATCTAATATGGTACTACTCTCTTTTTCTGCGAATAAAAATCTCGTTTTTTATTTTATTTTTAATCCATCCACAAATAGAAATCCATTTTCGTTTTACTGTAAATGGTAACAGGTCCAATCATTAACCTATTAGTATAAAAAGTTACTAGTACTTGTTTAATGTTATAATTTATAACATATTTGCACATTTTTCTTCAGTATTAATATTGATTCATCTAAATCAATATCAAAACATTCCATCAGGGGTGGGCACACGCACACTTGGCACTTGGGTAGGGCTTAACTCTTATCCAATTTTTTTTTTTTTTTTTTTTTCTATTTCTAAAATTTTTAAATTAAAAAAAATTATGTTGAGTCCTTACCAAGTACTCACTTCACTAGAGAACAAGTTCCTACTTGTAGCCCTTATTATGAACTTTTTCTATGTCCACCCCGATTCCAATAATATATACTCTCGATGAAATATATATGTGATCATACCTTCAAAGTTCAAACTTTCTCTCTCTTCTTGTATTTTTATTTTTTTTATGGGCGCGCCCTCTCTTCTTTTAGTCATTAGAAAATGTTTTTTTTTTGTTGGTATATGTATATGTGTGATATGGCAATATTTTTAATCTGTATGTGGAATTTTAGTTGTCAGATTGAACGAAATTAAAAAGAAAATTGAATTACGCTTACAAATATAAAAATATTTAGTTTATATTCTAAGAACTAGAACTTACTTATAAGTTAGTAAGTTATAAACTTGTTGACCGTATTATCCTACTTTTGAGTTGGTGACATTAGATTTATAGATCTTTGGATCTTATATTTTTACCTCATTGAAAAAAAGTTTCTACATAAATCTTGATATTCATTATTTGTATTTATTTCATTGATATTTTATTTAGGTACTACTAGTAAATTGCTACTTCTAATATATACATTTTGCAAATAGAGGACGTTTGATCATTCGCAATTTCGCAGTCCTAATAGCAAAGCCCCCCCCCCCCCCCCCCAAACAAAACTTAATAGTAATATCAAAACTATTAACAGGTCAAATACAAAAATACCATCAAGCAGCAAATATACCATCCCATACATAAAACATATGAAGAATATCAAAGGATCTACTAGAGTCGTGGTTACGTTGAATATTATTTCAAAATCACACAAATTCCTAACTACTAGTAGTAACTAGTCATCATCAAGAAGTTGACAAAAAAAAATAAAAAATAAAAAAGACCAAAACCATACAATCATAGAAATCAGCCAACCATGGCCAAGTGGCACTCATCCTCGCACGCCACGTCACCATCGCATACGGAGACAACAGGCCGGGCCCGACTAGTTTGAAAGCATCCGAACTTTGCTTGGCCCAATTAAAGTGCCGCTTCCCCTCTTCTTACACATTCCACGGAAGGGTCGACATGGTCGCACGCGCCGAACTGAAATGACCTTAATGGGCACGCAATGACCCGACCTTCTGTACCGCAGGGGTGCTTTTGGTCATTTCACAATTTTATCCATTTTATGTATATCGAAATTAATGGAAATTAAACAACGATTGGAGAGAGAGGGGCAAGATGACTTGTAGAAGAAAGTGGGTAGAATGAATTTGAAGTCGAAAATTTTGCAAGTATTGGGAGAATTCGTGGTTTGATTTGAGCTAGTGGGACTTGGATTGCATTTGAGAAAGGATTTTCAAATTTTTTTGGTCGAGATGGGTTTTGTCAGTATGATAATGGGGTTTTGTGGATTTGGAGTAGGGATTTCTTCTGGATTGGTTGCTGGATATTTCTTATTCATCTACTTTCAGCCTTCCGATGTTAAGGTTTCTATTTCTCTCTCTCTGAAACACACACTCAATTTGCTAGCTATGCACAATTTTAGGTGATTTTTAGCCGTGAGCATTTGTGATTTGAACATATCTAAGTTTTTTCGGATAATTGACATATAATAGAGGTTTCAGTAGTTATTTCCTAGAGGGGGGATTTTGAGTTAGACCGAGAAGTAGAAATGAAGTAGGAACGGCTATTTCTGGTCGAGATTTCAGTAGATTTATGTTGTAGATGGAATTCATGTAAGGTGAGAACTGTTGATGATTTGTTTCTCTTAGCCATGCTAGTATTTATATATTGGAGCACAGCTCCTACATTGTTAAATCATAATCGGCCAGAATGCCTATTGATACTGGCAGACAGAATCCATCACGATTTCTGTGAGCTATGGTCGTTCTTTATATATTGGAGCACAGCTCCTACATTGTTAAATGTGGGTGAATAATGCTGCCAAAACACATATCACCTTTGTAGCTCAATCAGCTTGAATTCTTATAGTATATCTTTTGTGTTTTCAATTAGATTTTCAGTTTTCATTCTGGCATAACATACATGAACTCAGGCATTTTGGCATATTTTTTTTGCTTTGTTTCATTAAGAATTACTACACCATATGTTTGTATTTTTTAATAGTTTAGGATGTGGTTTGTGAATGAAAAAATGTAGAAGAGGAATGTATAGATCAATTGAGATATGCTGCCAAATATGATAAATGCTTCTTACTCTTGTACTTCGACAGAATCCTACAATCCGCCCTTTGGTTGAGCAAGACTCTAAAACTCTGCAACAGTTATTACCTGAAATACCCTTCTGGGTGAAAAATCCAGACTATGATCGTGTAAGTTTGCGAGGACTCAGTCACTTCTGCAATCACTTGGTTACTTAGTCTCTTGAGATTTAAATAGATTGTAATCAATGTCTTCCCACCCCTTTTCTCTCTTCTGGAATGAAGGTTGACTGGCTTAACAAGTTTCTTGAAGTTATGTGGCCTTACCTGGACAAGGTATTGATTTACATTATGTTTTCTGTCTAATTTACCTGGTCCATATGATCACTTTTATTTGCATTAATTGTTGTATGCTCGTAGGCAATTTGCAAGACAGCCAAAAATATTGCTACTCCAATTATTTCTGAACAAATTCCAAAATATAAAATTGAGTCCCTTGAATTCGAAGCACTAACTCTGGGAGCTCTACCACCTACTTTTCAAGGTCAGTAAAATAAAGGGCCATCAATTTTACGCTTTTATTCTGAATTGCTTAGGCCATAGTCTGTTGTAATTTAAAGAACATAGCAGAACATAGAAGCAACATGAAAGTCTAGTTGTAGTGGCCTGACTTACGCTGTCCCGAAACATAATGATAAAATCTCAATGACAGGGATGAAAGTCTATCTTACTGAAGAAAAGGAGTTGATTATGGAGCCTGCTTTGAAATGGGCAGGAAATCCTAATGTCACTGTTGCAGTGAAAGCCTATGGACTAAAAGCAACAGTTCAGGTTATTAGCTGTTTTAATTTCATTGAATAGTTTCTCACTTATATAATGTATGATCTGATCTATTTCTGTCTCCTTACCTTTTGCCAAAGAAATATGATGAAATAAAATGGAACTGTTAATTGTATGTAATGCAGGTTGTTGATTTGCAAGTGTTTGCTCTGCCCCGCATTACACTTAAGCCTCTTGTTCCTAGCTTTCCATGTTTCGCAAACATCTTTGTGTCTCTTATGGAGAAGGTCGGTGGATTACTTCTCCTTCATTTTAATATAAAAATGAAACTAGGAGAGAAGGGATGCCACACAAAAGATACCCGTGGAATTAATATATTCACTGTGTTCGTAATATTTTTTCGTCTGTGATACAAGTTAAGGGAGGTATTTTTAGTTCTCTCGGCCCACTGGAAACTTTTAAGTTAGTTCTTTAGAACTTGAAATGCTTTCATCTAGTACAGATCTCACATCTATATTTGTGTAAAAAGTCCTGTTCATTGATATTCTTTTGCAATAAGCTGGCTTTGGCCTGTTCTCATTGTTTGCAGCCTCATGTTGACTTTGGACTTAAGCTTGGTGGGGCTGATCTCATGTCAATTCCTGGCCTATATGGGTTTGTACAGGTACAACTCCATTATATCAATTCTTGAAACACATTATTTGAGAAAATGGAATTTACAAAATATGACCAAAAAGGATAGATGCCAGATATATATTGTGAATAATATTGCATAGTTGCATTTTCAGAGAGCTATTTGAAGCTTACTTGCATCTATTCAGATATGTATTGTGGTCTTATTGAATAATAATAGTATTGCATAGTTGTATTTTAAGATAGCTTATATATGCATCACAAACATTGATAATTGAAGCTCACTTGCATCTGTTTAAAAAGTGGTGATGCTATTGACATTGAATTTTAACTTGCAATCCGAGATTCTATTGAAGGGACCTTATCTTTTGAGTTATTTGCTAATACTGGAAGAAACTATATACCAGGGTCTGCCAAATGAGTACTAAAGTTTGTTTTTACACTTAAATTTGGGATTTGGTGATATAAACTTCTTTTTGTCAGATCATATGTGCTAACCATTTTGCGCATCCCTTCCCCATTCTGTGAGGGGGACGGAAATAATCCTTTCTGCAGGAAACTATTAAAGATCAAGTTGCTAACATGTATCTGTGGCCTAAAACCCTTGAAGTGCAAGTTTTGGATCCGACAAAGTATGTTTCTCATTCTCATATAATTATTTTATAAATAGCCTGCATTTCTGGAGGACCTTATATTCAGTCTGATTGACTCTAAATCATCAGAGCTATGAAGAAGCCTGTTGGGATTCTTCATGCGAAGGTTGTGCGGGCACTAAAGCTGAAGAAGAAAGATCTACTAGGGGCATCCGATCCTTATGTTAAACTGAAGCTCACTGAAACAAAGGCTCCATCCAAGAAGACCACAGTGAAACATAAGAATTTGAATCCTGAGTGGAATGAAGAATTCAGCATGGTAGTAAAAGATCCTGAAACACAAGCATTGGAACTTCTTGTTTATGACTGGGAGCAGGTATACATACTTAGTTGCAGGTTAGGCAGATTGTTATGTTATGATGTCCAACACTTGAAAATTGAATTTTTTTGTTTTGTAAGGTGGGCAAACATGAAAAGATGGGTATGAATGTAGTTCCATTGAAGGACCTCCCCCCGGATGAATCAAAAACTTTGACGCTGCCTCTGCTTAAGAATATGGACCCAAATGATGTTCAAAATGATAAGGTGCGTGGTCAGATTGAGGTCGAGTTGACATACAAACCTTTTAAGGATGAGGATTTGCCAAAAGATTTTGAGGAAACTGGTGAAGTACAAAAGGCTCCTGAGGGCACACCACCGGGTGGAGGTGCACTAGTGGTTACAGTCCATGAAGCTCAAGATGTTGAGGGAAAGCACCACACTAACCCATATGTCCGCATCATTTGCAAAGGAGAGGAGCGAAAAACTAAGGTGTGCAATTAACTCTTCCCCTCACTGTTTTAGTATATTATTCGAGCTATACTCTCTGACTTAGTTCTCTGTGCATATTTTGTGTAGCAAATAGATTCTAGGCGCCACTAAAGTAAATGGAAACTCATTCTAAGGGAATTCATTTAGAGAATCTAAATGATTACACAAAGGCGATCACACAAAGATTATGAACACAGGCATGATGACTAGTGAAACATAAAGAATTGGTATCTCGACAGGGAAGGTACAACAAGAAATTAGGAAATCACTTTAGGCATTCTGCTAGTTACAAAATAAATAAACGCTTGACTTTGGTCTCATTTAAGTACCACCAAATACCTACTTTGCCAGGAAACTAGCCTTATACAAGACCACTCTAAGAAATAAATTAGATCTATTTGCTGCTTTGTGTTATCAATTGTGCCAAATGATGCTTGTAAGTGTAGTAGTGGATTATCTGTTTAATGGTTGATTTAAATGTTTATACAGCAAGTTAAGAAGAACCGGGATCCTAGGTGGGATGAGGTTTTCACATTCATGATGGAAGAACCACCTTTGAAGGATAAGCTCCATGTGGAAGTACTCAGCACATCAACCAGGATCGGCCTGCTGCACCCAAAGGTATTCAAGTTCACCTTTCTATCGATGTAACAATTTGGCGCATGATTGAATATCAAGAAGGATGGTTAGAGTATAAACCAACCTATCATTACAGTTACATCAGTATCTACCAATCTTGCACATACAGCATATGCATATACATCATCTGACTAATTTCTGACTATGTGGCTCAACCCCCAAAATCAGGAAACATTAGGTTATGTTGATATCAGCCTAGCAGATGTTGTCAGCAACAAAAGGATCAATGAGAAGTTCCATCTCATCGACTCGAAGAATGGGCGGATACAAATTGAGCTGCAGTGGCAAACATCTTGACTTGAGGTTAGCCACTCTTGAGATAATGGAGTTATGAGCATGTAATGGCACAGGTGTTTTCGAGCTTGGTTTTGACAAAAACAGCTATATTATATTTCTGTATGTGCTGGTTGTGTATATCGACATATTTGGATCCTTGCATATTGTTGATTTCTCTCTTTATGAATTTCATTTTGACACACTTGAACTTCATTGCTGTAAAAGTTCACTGATGAAATGCCCCGGAATGTCTACCTGTGTGTGTTGGGAATGATTTTAAGTTTTAAAGTTACCCACATTTGGACCTCATTTATCAGTGTTTTACTAATGTTTGGATCTGGGTCATGTCCCATTTGACGAATTTCAACTCGTTGCTGACTCCAAAGAAGAAATGAGAATATGGAATGATAGACAATCTCGATTTGTGACATGATAAATTTGTCGTTGTGGGCCTAACTAGCTAATTAGTCAGAGAAGTTCACATTAACCTTGTTTATTTTAGCACCTGTAACGTTTCCTACAATATTTTCTAATACGCTGATATACGCTTGAGACACCAATAATATGACTATATGAGCGACGAACTAGAGCTTGGGGTGTGGTTTGCACAGCGATGGATGACTACGTGCTCTATGAGTGAGGAGAAGGGGGGTTTGCCGTCGTGTGATTATTACTTCAAATTGAAAAAAGACACTTTTATAAATTTATAAATAAGTACTACCATCAAATTATATCAATTGTACCCAAATAGTTCAACCTATGATAATTTAATGAAAATATGAAACCACCTCTTGTTTTTTTTGGATGTAAGTTGGTCTAAATTCTAATGGCTAATGCCAAAAGTTTTGAAATTGCGATCTTTAAATTTATACTCCAATCCATCTGAAATTGCGATCTTTAAATTTATACTCCATCCATCTCATAAAAATATGTGCAATTTATATTTTCGTCCGTCCCATAAAAATATATGCATTTCATTTTTGAAAAGTTATCCTCCCTCCGTCTCCGATTAAGAGTCACACTTTTTCATTTAGGTCCGTCCCTAATTAAGAGTCACACTTCTTTTTTACCATAAATAGTAAGTAGGTCTCACATTCCACTAACTCAATTCACTCACATTTTATTATAAAACCAATATAAAAAAATGGGTCTCATCTTCCACTAACTTTTTGAACCAACTTTCTTTACATTTCTTAAAACTCGTGTCCGATTAAAGTGTGACTCTTAATCGGGGACGGAGGGAGTATCAATTTAATAATGTAGGTCTCACTATCCATTAACACTACTTTTACTATCATTCTACTCCTCTCTCTTACTTTACCATACTATTTTCTTCATCTCTCTGACTTTACCAATTTTATTTTAATTCTCGTACTATATCGATTGGCTATATTTTTATGAACGGAGAGAGTATTTATTTAGTACTACTTCCGTCCCCTAAAATTTATCCCACTTTGACCTGGTACGAATATAAGAAATATAATAGAAAGTGAGTTGAAAAAGTTAGTAGATTGTGAGTCCTACTTTTATATATTAGTTTTATACTAATAAAATATGAGTAAGAATGAATAAGTGGAATATGAGGTCTACTACTAAAAATGGTAAAAGTGAAATGAGACAAATTTTGAGGGATGAACGGAAATGGAAATACTCCCTCCGCCCCCGATTAGGAGTCACAGTTTGATCGGGCACGGGTTTTAAGAAATGTAAAGAAAAGTTGGTTGAAAAAGTTAGTGGAATGTGGGACCCACCTTTTTATATTGGTTTTATAATAAAATGTGTGTAAAATGTGACTCTTAATGGGGGACGGTGGGAGTTGAAATAAATTTTGAAAGACGGAGGTAGTATTTTATAAAAAATAAAAATAAAAATAAAGTAGTGGGAGTTGTGAACGGCGGCCCATACATTATCTTACTCATAATCGGGCTCGTTTTTCGATCCACTTGTTTCTTTGTGATATATCACCAATCACAACTACTCAAAAAGAAAAATAAATTTATAAAAATGCTCAATTAATAAGTCTTCTTTTTAATTCTCAGCTCATATATCTTAACGCCAGTCAACACATTTCACAAAAAATCCTTATCCTATTCGCAAACAATTTTCAGCGTCTCTCATTGCTCTGCTCCTCTCTGCCATGGCCAAAGTTATCGTCGACTCCGAATACCTCAAGGATGTCGACAGAGCTCGCCGCGAGCTCCGCGCTCTCATCTCCAACAAAAATTGCGCGCCGATCATGCTTCGATTGGCGTAATTTCTACTTCTCAACTTTGTCGGATTGTTTCCTCTGATTTTCGTTTTTGATTACTTCGAATGGAACTATTCTTTTCTATATTCGAATTGTGTTTTCGATTTACAGGTGGCATGACGCGGGGACTTATGATGTGAACACCAAGACCGGAGGTCCGAACGGTTCGATCCGGAATGAGGAGGAGTACGCTCACGGAGCTAACAGTGGCTTGAAAATAGCGCTTGAATTTTGCGGTTGGTTTTTGTTTTCTAGTATTTTTGAATTTTTGCTGGTGTTGATCTGTTGTGAGAATTTCTGTTTAGGTTACATTAGAATGCTTGTGTTTGTTGTATAATTCATTGCGATATTAGATTCCGTTTCTTAGTAGTCGGAAGTTGAGGAGGTTGTTATTGATTGTGGCAGTGTTGATTGATTGTGTTACTGCTTCGGATTGGATTTTACTGTTTTTGTGTATGTCGGTTAGTTGCATGCTAACTGTGAAATATGTTTAGCATTTAGGCGGTATTATTTATATAAATTAATTGTTCCACGATGATTGTTGTGAGATATTGGGTGTGGTAATGGGAAGGCTGCATGGATAAGCTTATTTCAAGGAGCTCATGAACTCTTATATCTTAAAAAATATTTCAGGTAGGTTTTTAAGCTACTTCAAAGTACTCCCTCCGTTCCGCGGTAGTGGAGGCATTTCTTTCGGCACGCGATTTAAGAAAAATTGTGATAAGTGAGAAGTAAAGGAAGAATAAAGTAGGAAATGAAAAAGGTGGAAAGATGAAGAGAAAATAAAGTAAGGGAGAGTAAAGTAAGTGAGAAGAAATGTATTGACTTTTACTAAAAAGGAAAAATGACTCCAATACTATGGAACGTACCAAAATGGAAAATGACTCGCTACTATGGAATGGAGGGAGTATATGACAACCATTGTAGGAAATACCTTATGAACTTATAAGCTCCTATGTGCTTCTACAAGATCTTATAAGTTGTTTCAAAGAGCTAGTAAGTTCGGCAAAACATACTGGCGTACTTATAAGTTATTCACCCAACTGACGTACTTTTATTAGTCCCTTAGCTTGGTTTACTATAGTATTCAAATGAATTATTTGCGCTACTCATCTTGTACAAGCTTCATTAGCATACAGTCTTCCACATTTTGGGTTTGTATAGTTATCAGATAAAATTTCAATTATTCTTGTGGCAGTAGATATACTCCATATTACTACTGAGCTTTTCAGTGGATTCTAAATTTCGGTAATTAAAAATTAATCCTGCAACTTTTCTTGAGGTTTATCTTTTATTTGAATGCAGAACAAGTGAAGTCTAAATGCCCGAAAATTACATATGCCGATCTCTACCAGGTAATCTTACTTCATGCTCTTAAGTGGCTGTTGGTTAATAGTACAAGGGAAGCTCAAAGCTCTTTTACTTTGTTTGGATAAATTTTGTATAAGTGGAGTGAATTTATTTGTCAAATTTGTAATTATGATCTTAATGAACTTGTACAATTGAGTCTTCATGTATGGTAGAATATGATACTCTTTTGTGGTCGGGTTGGCTGTTATTAAGTAGACAGAGCACGAGTGAAAGAATATGTGTTTGAATTAGTTGGGCTTCGCCAGTTGAAACCAAACTACTCTAAAAATTTGGTAATTTGAACTGCTTTGCTCTGTCAGTCAAAATAAAATACTTCTCTATACAATCTATAGTCACCCTGTCCACCTTATATAATTGCTTGGGAACAATGAGAAGTCAGCTACATGCTGATTAGTTTTAGAAGTTGTCTGGCACAATGAACTCCATGTGAGCAAGTAGGAACTGTTTTAGACTGGAAATGGATCATAATTGTTGATTATGATTGGAGTGAAGAATTCAATCCTTCTTCAGAAAATGCGGTTAGGAATCAGGATAAATAACACTAGTATTCATCTGCTAACCAAACTATTTTTAATCAATAGCTTGCAGGTGTTGTTGCAGTTGAAGTTACTGGTGGGCCCACAGTCAGTTTTGTTCCTGGTAGAAAGGTACTGTTAGTGTATCTTCATAGAAAAAAGAAAAACACTCTTGTGCCCGATCTTAAAGCTCTTTCCACTGTGCACTGCAATGATTTTAGTTCAATTAGTTTATGTGCATTGGCATTTCATTTCAATCGAATGAACAGTACTGTGATAGCCGGGTCATGTTTTTTCAGGACTCAAAGATTTCTCCGAAGGAAGGGCGGCTTCCAGATGCTAATAAAGGTTAAATAAAAATATTATGAATGTCTTAGTTCTTGAATCTTGATCCTTCGTTTGTCCAGTGCTTTTTTATGTTTCCTTCTCTGAAAACATTATTTATGTTTTGATTGTTTTTGCACATGCTTTTTGGCCGTCCCTTCTTTTGGTATAATCCTTTTGGTATAATCTTGAGATGTAATTAAAAGTTTATTTACGCTTAAGATACTGGCCAATATACTGTGACTCTAATTAACTTTTATATAAAAAATTTCTTGTCTATGGGGCGTGCTCTTTCTCACAGTGAGAGTATAAGTTTGAGGAATTCTGTCTCAGTGGACTTTGGAGAAAACACTCCATATACTGATATACTGGATTAAATTGAGAATATGAGATTAGTAATTAGTGTCATTTACATTAAAAGCTTACTAGAAGTTGAACTGATGTACTTTATTGTCTTGTGATAATAGGAGTGCCACATCTGAAGGAGGTGTTTTATCGGATGGGTTTATCTGATAAAGACATTGTAGCACTTTCTGGCGGTCACACCCTGGTAATATCAATTTACCACTGGTCTGAATGTACCAAGTAAAGGAAAAACTAAATTGTTTCAGTAAAACGATGGTTGATGCTTTTATACAGGGAAGGGCACATCCTGAAAGATCAGGCTTCGAAGGTGCTTGGACTAAAGAGCCACTGAAATTTGACAATTCATATTTTCAGTAAGTCATTAAGAGCACTTCATGCCATTTTTTTGGTTGAATTTTCTCTTTGTATATGTCTCTAATGCACATCTAAACCAGGGAGCTTCTCAAGGGGGAATCAGAGGGCCTGCTAAAACTCTCCACTGATCTGGCTTTGCTGGATGATCCTGACTTTAGGCGTTACGTGGAGCTTTATGCTAAGGTACGGCACAGTGTTTTATTTTCAGCCATCTATTATCTTTCTTTGGGAAAGTAAGTGTATAAGAAGTTAAAGAGATGAACATCTCAAGTTGGTGCAATATGCTTAGAAAGTTCAACCTTGTCATATTCAAGTACTCGAGGACCCTTGGTGTGAATGTGTCAGTCCTGGCCATTCGCTATAAATTATTCTAGAAAAAGCATATAATAACTGTCAGGTGCCAATTTTTATTTCCGAAATTTGCACGAATGAACTCAACCTCATACTTTAGAAACAGGCAATTCCTTGGTCAGAGTGATGTAGAGCCCTAATTTTAGCACCTCCCACATAAAAAACTGCGTCATGAAATATTTGCACTACTAATCTTAGGCGAGACCTTTATCAGCCTTTCCGAATACAAAAATATAAAGCCACCAAATCATTTATTTGTCTTCAACCTACCCATTAACTCGAAAAATACTCTTTTTCCATGTGGACCTACTAGGATTCAACCCCAATCATGCATCAGGCTTGATTAGTTTCTCAGCCATGACAACATATCATATCAAATTTTTGCTATTTCTAGTCGGTGACATAGTCTAATTTGTTCAACTGCCCAATGCTATTACTGTTGCACTCTAGTTTCCTTTTCTTTCGTCACAATCTTATCACAAAAAAAATTGTAACCTTTGTCTTGCCATATGCACATGCAGGATGAAGATGCCTTCTTTAGAGACTACGCAGAGTCACACAAAAAGCTTTCTGAATTAGGTTTCACTCCTCCTGGTGCTAAGACAATCGTCAAAGATGCCACTATATTAGCACAAAGTGCTTTCGGAGTTGCTGTTGCTGCTGCCGTTGTGATTGCTGGCTACTTATATGAAGCCAGGAAAAGATGAAGTAGATTAAGAAAATAAAAAATACTAAAACATGGTTACATTTTTATATTCTCTACTGTGATATGATAATCAGAGACAGGCATTGGTCACTGCCCTCTAGCCGGATCATATATTTGTATGTGGATACATTTTACCACTTACTAAAATGTTTGAAATAACACAGTCGAGGTTATACAGTTTGTTGTGCCTTCTTTCTTAGATATCCACAGCTGCTGCTACCACGCCAATCGGAAATTTAATGCCGTCTTACCGCAGCCTATACAGGTAATTAATTTCTTTCTAGGATTCTTGATTTGATGTTAAATTCTTTTTAAAATCGACATAAGTTTTACTCAGCTGTTGACATATGTGAAATATATCAAATAGTCATTGAAATTTAGGCCAGTATGTGATGGTTTAAATGTTATACTCCACTAGTGTGTTTTACACACACACACACAATTGAGAGAGAGAGGGGGAGAGAGAGAGAGAGCACTGAGCCCACACAATGATTTCGGACTTTATGTTTCTTTTCCTAACTTTCTTCCATTCGGTTATTGATTAATGATGTGATTATGGCGATAGTTCCTGCTATACTCAGTTACTGATTATAAATTTGTTATTCGAGCTAGTATTTATCTATGTATCTTTGGTCGAATTATTTAGTTGCTGGAATAATCTATTAATTCATCTACAGATTCTACGTTTTAACAACTTAAAACCATATACAACCAAGTTATTGTCCATGTCCAAATAAAGATAGGAAGAATTTACAAAATACCATTCTAAAAAAGATCATTGTTAGTAGATGGGATTGACATTAGGTTTATCAACCAAGTTATAGTCAATTGACAAAGACCCTAATCTCCCACCAAAAATGACACACAAGGGGCCTCACTCACATGGTGAAGTGAAAAGGACCAAAAGAGGTAGGTAAGCCACACTTTTATTTGTTTAGGACAACCCCATGAGTCTTGTTGTATACCTAAACACATGATGTGCACGAGCTCCTTTTAATTGCCACCCTTAACTATTCAAGATTATGGCCTAACCCAACACTCAATCACCTTAACCAATCTTGGAAAAGTTTTGGAATACTTGGGCCCTTTTTTGTGTTATTTCCCTTTACTATGTTTGTGTGTGTGATTGTGAGGGGTATAAGTTGGGATAGATTGGAATTTTGTACAACCCCACAGACTAAGAATTGATCCAACCTAACTTGATTGGTATGACAAGTGCCAATCCAAGTTTAATGGAGGTTGGAAAGTGATGGAGGGCAAGTTATTAAATGTCCTCAAATTCGTTGTGGGTGAGGTTATTAGGTTTTTTCAAAAAAAAATAAACAAAATTAATTCTTGTGTTACTTATTCGGGAAAATTCAAGTCACCTTAGGTAATATGAGGCGTGTTAAAGTTGTAGAATAACAAAATTACAAATGTAAGATGGAAATTGAGAATGAAAATTTGTGTGTTTATGTTACTATTAATTAGGAAAAAATAAGCTTTTTAATGGATTTAGATAAGCTTTGTGGAATAAAACTATGGAGGTATTTATTTATTTATGCATTCTTATCTTTTTGATATAAGAAGAGATAATGTTCGTGTGGAACTAAAATGAGTAGCGGTGGCCGTTAAGGTGGAGCCATTCTTTGGAGGGGGAAAAGATGAAAAATAGGTAGGTAAAGAATTAAGGCATGAAATTACATAAATAGACATCTCTCTTCCCCTGCTCTATCCCTATGTGACACACACAATAAATAACAAATACCAAATTGATGGGCAGATTTAAGGATTGTGATTGACGGGCACACGTTGTTATCAATGTTATTTCGGGTTAGGGGAGGAGAAAATCATGTGATGGTGGGTGACAAGTGCTATTTATGTGTGATGTTATGTGTTTCAATTTTCACTTTCCCCCCTCTTTTAATCCCTTTCCCCATATTTATTATAGCAAGAAATATTGTTTTGGAGAATATGATTTCATTATTGTCTATATTAGGGGTGTTTGGGTTGGAGAAGGTGTACATATTTGTTCTTCTAGAAATTCAGGGAAAGTGTAAATTGGGTATTCTCTTTTAACAAATAATTAAAAACACTTTAATACGATTGGATATCTCACTCGACCAAACACCTTTGGTTTGAGTAGCCAAGTATTGCAATTAACTCAATTAAATGATTAGGAATTTTGTCACGCAATCTAACGTTTTGGGTATATAGGAGTGTGTATTTATAAAGCAGTAGAAAAATTGTGTGCAGATTATCAATCAATTATGTGACGATTATCGATGAGTTAAATTGTTTAATAATGGAATTTTGTAACTGTGATAAATTCTGTGAGTGAGTGTACGCATATAATCTCGAATTAAGCTTGATATATAAGTGGAGCCATTCCTTCAATTATTCATCCGATTTGATTATATTAGTACCATTGTATACACACGGTAGGCATTACTCAATGTTATTCCAAACTCGATGAGACCACATGCTACATTTATATTACATCAATTAAATCTAATAATACGTGGAAAATGATCAATACAAAAATGCATCTCAATACAAAATCCAGACTAAATCTTGACCATGAGATTTTTCAATCTAATGGTCAATAATTGAAGAAAAACACAGTGGGTCATTATAAAGTAATTTTAGGTCATATTATAAAATTTGGGTTTGAGGTTATGTTAAGATCATTTTATGTCATGCTTATTATAATAACATAAAAATAAGTTTACGATGACCTAAAAATGACATATGTATGCTTGGTTCTGTATTTTTGTATTAAAAATGAGTTTTACATAGATCAAAACTCGTGATTTGTTTGGATCCTCATAAAATTACATTTAGTTTTGTGCTATGTGCTAAAATATGATTTATTGTGTGCTGATAGTATGTTGAGATACTTAAATATTCCATTTTCTCGTGCAAATGTCTTCGTTGAACGTATACAATTGTGATTTGTTTGGATCCTCATAAAAATACATTTAGTTTAATACATGGCGTATGAAAAAATAATTTAAATCATCAGAATTATTATTCTTTTGAGAATTTTATGAGAGAATACGTGTAGACTCAAATTCCAGCTGTCTTTGACAAAATATTAGCACTATAATCAATTCGAAATGAACTTCAATGTTACAAAATAAGAACAACTTCTACTATGTTTTAATACAACAAAAAGCATACTTTCGCACAACAATGAATCATACTTTAACATAAAACAAATTTCGTAAAATATCCCACAACGTCACCAATTAAATATGCAATGCTGTCATGTGTCGTAGTCAAGACCGTTTCAATAACACATGTAACCCATGATATTCAGATTTGGTTATGATATAAAAAGTGATTATAAGAGTACAATATATTAAGTATAATGTATGATTATAATTTATCTTCATTCCAATTTTATCGTAGCAATTGTCAGATGAATTTATTAATTATACTTGTGAATAACCCCAATTAAAATTTATTGCAAGATTCAATTAAAAGCCTTATTCAGATTTGGTTATGATATAAAAAGTGATTATAAGAGTACAATATATTAAGTATAATGTATGATTATAATTTATCTTCATTCCAATTTTATCGTAGCAATTGTCAGATGAATTTATTAATTATACTTGTGAATAACCCCAATTAAAATTTATTGCAAGATTCAATTAAAAGCCTTATTCCTCAAAGTTTGATGATTCATCAGCCATCCCAAACCCTTCTCTAACCCTACCCTAAACCCCACTTTCAATGCCTAAACTTGCAGCACAAGGTTAGAGAGAGATGAGTGGAAGGTGAAATAAAGCTCACATTTCAAGTCTCAACCACATCAATACTTGCACTTGTTGTTATGTCATTCTGGCTTGCACCCAACCTCAAATTAAAAAATCCTTCTAGAAGCCCCATAATAACAACAATCTACATGCACCAATAGAATATAAAGTGCAACAACCTACCATCTATGATGCTCATGAGTAAGGCAAAAGCAATTTTCCCATTGCCTAAAATATATAATCCCAACTCACAACTAACTTAATTACATAATCATATATTTCTAATCACCCACACACACAAGGAACAAACATCTAGTCCCACTTAATTTTGACAGTTTTGGATTTATTCCGGAAAATCACTTTAATTTGTTGCTCTCCACATCAAATTTTGGACTTGATCATCTAGTTTCACAGTTAAGAAAATTTGATTAAACAAATTAATTCTTTTTATTATTAGTTTCTAAAAATAATGAATCTTGCGGGAGAATGTTTCAATTGCTTAGATCTGGATTTTGTCACTAGATCTTCTTTAAAATAAAATATTTTTAAAAATAATAATAATGTGGAATAGATCCTATGGGCCCGGGACCTAGTATTCGAGTGGCGATCTCACAGCCGAAACACGGTATTTTTAAGTTCAAATTCTACCAAGGTTTTTGAAATTTGAATTCTCTACTCATTAATAATAATATTACTAATATAAATAACATAAAAAATGTGCAGAATAGTTTGCGATACCTCACCAGAAAGCATTAAGGTGTGGTAATTAGTTCCAACAACATGATGGCACCAAAAATGGGATTCCCAAATTTATGTAGTGATTGTTAGATGAATTTATTAATAATGGTTGGTTCAGAGTTTGGATGAAATAAGGCAACAACACACCATATCGCACACTTTCCTGCCTTTAATTTATTACCTTACTTTACACCTACCTGAAAGCTCACCTATATATTATGTCATTTTCACCTAATATTAATACCTATATTAATATACACAAACAAATTCACCCAACATTTCATATTCCCACATCCAAAAACCCTATATTATTAAATAAACGGTGTGTAAAATGATAAATTCAGAAAAATGAAATTTCCATCACTCTTAAAATTCGATTTGATTCCACTTTTTTACTACTCCCTATTATAGTATATGTATATATGTGAAGCTAATAAAGATGAATTAAGAGAATGGTACCAGCCACTCTCTCAACTCAAACCTGTCTCACCAACTCACATCTAGAAGAAATTACCACCCCCCTCCCCCACATATAGAGTCAAAAGGCTGTATGTATATATGTGTGTGTCTCTATATATATACACACATAAACTCCCCATCATGTCCATGAAGGGCTGCCGCTGATGTTCAAGATTCAAGAATCCACCTACACACTCCATAAATCATCCCCATCTAAAAAGGGTTTTCCCAAAACCAAGACTTTTTCCTTCCCTTGAATAAAATTAAAAAAAAAAAATAAAAAAAATGGGAAGATCTCCCTGCTGTGAGAAAGCTCACACTAACAAAGGCGCATGGACAAAGGAGGAAGACGACCGCCTCATCGCCTACATCCGGGCCCACGGCGAGGGCTGCTGGCGCTCCCTCCCCAAAGCCGCCGGCCTCCTCCGCTGCGGCAAGAGCTGCCGCCTCCGCTGGATCAACTACCTCCGCCCCGACCTCAAGCGCGGCAACTTCACCGAAGACGAAGATGATCTCATCATCAAACTCCACAGCCTTCTCGGCAACAAGTAAGCCTTTTTTTTCTTTTTTTCTTTTTAAGTTATTATTTTTTTTTCAAAAAAAAAAATCATTGTTGCTAACCCTTTTGTTTAATCTTAGGTGGTCTTTGATAGCGGGGAGATTGCCGGGAAGGACAGACAACGAGATCAAGAACTACTGGAACACGCACATACGAAGGAAGCTTCTGAGCCGGGGGATCGACCCGGCGACGCACCGGGCGATGAACGAGCCGGCGGAGGCGGCGAAGACAATCTCGTTCTCGGCGAAGGAGGAGGTGGTGGTGAGAGAGAGGGAGAGGAGCCCGGTGGTGGTGAAGAGGGAGAAATGCCCGGATTTGAATCTTGAGCTGAGAATCAGCCCGCCGAATCAGAGGGAGGGCGGCGGCGGTGGTACGTTGTGCTTCGGGTGTAGTACGGGAATCCACAAGAGCAAAGATTGCAGCTGCGGTGGTGATGATAATAATATTAATATGAGTAATATTAATGGAAGCAGCAGTTATTCTGGCTATGATTTTCTGGGCATGAAAGCTGGAGTTTTGGATTATAGAAGTTTGGAGATGAAATGACGTGCCATTCTTATTACTACTTTCATCTCCTATTTTACCTTTTTTTCTTTGTAAGAATTAAGATTAATTCTTGAAATATAGTAGAAATTTGAAGATATATATTAATTACTAGTATTACTTGGGATATTCTCTTCTATGAAATTTCTCTATCAATCTTGTACAAGTCATATTTACATAATTAACATTGATGATAAAGCATATTATAGCAAATTATTGACTAAATTAAGGTACTCCGTCCGTCCTAAGATAGTTGATTCATTTTTTTTTACAAAATCTCTATCTTCCCTCATATTTTATTCTCTCTTACTTTACTTTCTTCTCTTTTTATCCTTCAACACCATATTTTCTTAATCTCATGTGTCCAAAAGAAATGTCTCAACTACCTTGAAACAGATGAAGTATTCTAATTTAAAAAAATTCATAATTACTGTTGAAATATATACGATCAGGTTGGACACCTGATGAAGTGATTTGAAATTCGATCCGTAACTTTAGGCTTTTAGCAATTCGCTCTTGCCACCGAGGCACAATTTATGAAATGATTTGAATGATGCTTCATCTCCAACAAATAGATCGAGGATTTGACTCAACTCGGATGCGCTAGTAAATCTTAAATAAACTTTGTCGCGCGTCAATTTGATGAAATGTTTCAAAATCAAGGCATTATTTTTTTGTACTTGCGGTAGCTAAACTCTGTTGCATAGGGACTTACTCGAAATGGTACAGTGGTCCAAAATCTTAATACTCCTATATTTTAAACTTTGCTTCTAAAATTATTTCATACTCCTATATTTATATGGAGTTTGAATTTATAGAATTTGATCTGTACTATAATTAAGATCAGTAGAAAAACTGGTAGTAGATCTTTAAGTACATATTTTACAAAAAGGTGACTCTTTTTATAATACTCCATAAAATTGGTTAGTTGCAATTTTCATCCTTATCTAAATACTTTGGTACAATTGGTATGTTTTTATATATATATGGAATATATGATGAATCATGTGACATGGAGTATTGAACGACCTTAAATAAACACTATTTTTATGTTCGTCGATCTTCTCTTTTTCTTTTCTTTTTTTCTTTTACTTTTGCCTCTTTTTACTAATTTTAGATTCCCTTTTTTTGCAGTTTGTCTTCTTTATCAGAGGATATGAATGAATGAGAGAAAATGGATAAGCAGTGAGAGGATGAGAAGAAAAGAAGATCCAGAGGTGGGTAACCCATCTCTTCCAACATAATAAATGTAATAATTTAATACTCAATAATAATGATAATTTAGCACACTGGTATAACATATTTGATTTAATGGCACCAATAAGAAATTCATATCTAGAAACATAACTAATTCTTGTTTAGTAATTAATCATGAGTGTGAAGGTTGATTAGTTATAAGTAGTTAGTGATTTTTAAAAATGAAGTGGTTGGTAATTTTTAATCTTGAGTTTTGAGGTAAATTGGCCACATCTTGAGGTAATGGGCTTCAAATTGTTTGATCTTTTTACTAGTGCATATAGATGAGTTAATTTCGCATTTACAAGTACAGGAAACTTCATTCACTCAATTATATTTCTGCTCCTAATTAGTGATTTTCGAAATAGACAATCTTACATTCTTATACTTATTTAAATAATCAAATATTTTTGTTCTTAATGTATATGTATTTGATGTATAAGAATCAAATCACCAGTCGTCATCGTAATTTTTTGTGTTGGATTCAAAATCAGTAGTAAAATATCTCTCCTAAAGTCGAATAAAGTGCAGAGCAAGAGTTATATATAGTTTTATTAGAAGTTCAATAATTTCTTTTTGATAAAAAAAAAAACTCAGAACCAAAAATTGAAGAACGATAAAGTAGTAGTGCACACTTTGAAATATTATTTATAAACAGTTAATAAAATTTATTTTTGATTTAAAATATTTCTTCTATGTATATCATGTTATTTAATAAATTATTGTGTGTACCTATTTCCTTCTATGAGTCTATGACCACAAAAACTAAGTTGAATAAAAAAATAAAATAAAAAGTTAATAGGATAGTCATAAGATAAAAATGGGTAGACCATATATTAGAGCAATATCACTCTACCAACTTCTAACTTACTATCTGTTCTTTATAGCCGTGATCGACCTACCTTTTTTACCTACCTATCAATATTTATCTTATAAATAAGTATCACCACCACTACTTTATCATATTTTATTATATACAGACGTAAATCTATATTTTCCACGCACATATATGTAATATTTTAATTCGGTGGTGTCATCATATTGTTGTCCTATTTAAGTTTGATTTTGATATCACTTCATTTATGGTATACCTAAATCAGTTATAAGATTAGGTCAAACCGCTTTTTATAGTACTCAGCTCTTCCACCTAAATATTTAATCCTTGTAATAATGCAGCTTTACAAATTTATACAAATTCCAACAATTGGTTTGTAAAAAACTCGGTTTAGCTTTATAATTGTGTAATTCGATATATATTATGAAGCATTTTAGTGACGACGAGCATAATCTATAAAAAATAATAAAAATATAAATAATAGCAAAATCAACCCAACATAAAAAATCCAACTAAAAAGCAATAGAAAATTAACAAATGACAAGAAACCAGTTGATAAGCTTCAATATAGGCCCGCGCATAAATCAATCTTGCAACACATATCAAGGCCAAATGATGTACCAATCAATTGAAAATCTTGAAAAGAGATTTGAAGATCACAAGTAGCAAGAACTAGGAGAATCCACGAAGGAAAATTAAAACTAAATCATAGTACTGAGACGGGTGTTGTCTAGCCAAACAAAAGAAATGGCCTCTATCAACAATGCAATTTAAAGGTTAGAGGATTTAGCTAATTTATCCGAGTAATGCCTAAGATTGAGGCATTGTAATACATGATGTGTAGTTGTTGATTTTGATGAGAAAGTAGAGTGTCATTGAGTTTTTTTTTTCTAGCAAAGTCCTTCAGTTAAGTTTATCTTATCTTTTTGGATGATTGGACCGTAAAACCATGAACTATTGTCGAAAATTGATATTTTCCATAATCTCTAAAGTCGTTGTTTCGGTAAATCACGAACTTTAATAACTATTCGAATCTCCCATAACAATTATTACTTTGAAATTAGAGGCTAAATAATATGGTAGAAACTAATAAGCCTACATGGGATTTATAAATACATTTCTAATAAATTATACTAATTCGATATATATTATCAAGCATTCACGTCAGTATTAGCCATACTGAAAATAATCATTGTGGGAAATTCACATAATTGTTAAAGTTCGTGATAATCCGACCAACTTTAAAGTTTGTCGAAATACCAAATTTCAGCAATAGTTTATGATTTTTCCGACCAATTAACTAATCCTTTTTGCTTGGCTAAACAGGAAGGGGATGGCTAAAGAGTGACTCGACCTAGTGAGATGTTGCTCAGTCGAGTAAGACTCATCATAGGATCGTCGACCGAGTGAGTTTGTGCAAAAACATCACTCGATCGAGTGAGGTCATCCGCCCTAATGCGACTTTGGAGAAAATTTTGGAGCTCAATCTCTCTCCCATACAAATACATTAACTAGGGCTCGAAATTGAGAGAACCATACATCAATTCATACATTTTCACGTCATGTCATACCAATCTAAAAAGAAATACTTTCTCCTGTCCCCAAAAAAATACACTACAGTTTTTATCATTTTCGGCCATCCCCCAAAATTAGACATATTCTAAATATGGAAAGTTTTTCAACAAATAATAAT
Organism: Salvia hispanica; assembly: GCF_029641045.1. Lineage (NCBI taxonomy): Eukaryota > Viridiplantae > Streptophyta > Magnoliopsida > Lamiales > Lamiaceae > Salvia > Salvia hispanica. The sequence goes on from NC_142696.1 coordinate 38,379,290, forward strand.
AATAATACACATCATTTATAACGTGGACTTTACAATCCAGTAACACTCATTCCACTACATTTTTCCTCTCTCTTACTTCTTCTCATTTTTCTCTTATTTTACCAATAGCACATTTAAACTCGTGACATTTACGAGTTTGTCAATTTTTTAGGAGTAATGAATAGAAGCAAGAAGAGTTGAGAAAGAGGCAGAACTATCGTGAAATTGAAGGTAGAGCTGATATGGATTGTCAGGTCGATTTGTGGAATTTACAACAGTATAGTAAGTAATACCCATATAGTTCGATGTTGGGGTTGAACATCCGCCTCCGCCTCCATCCGTCACTACACTAATTTATAAAGTCTTAAGCGTTTTTATAACTTATTTTCAATATAGAGTATAATGAAATTTGTTCAATGAGACTGTGTGATTTGACCTCTCTTATTACCTAATTAATAATTATGTTAGGTCTCCTCACTCTTGTCTAACTGTTTCATGGAATTAAAAGCTTAACTAAAAGTGATACGTCTATTTCTCTAAACAACATCTATAATTTGCTCATAAAAATATTAGGAGCATAAACTTGTTATTCATGTAATCTGATATAGAATAGATACCGAAAAAAAAAATCGAAGGGATTTTTTTCTAAAATACAGATCTAGTATCAAAAAAGTTTAGATGATTTAAATTATTAATAAAGGCTCTTGCATAACAATTTAAATAAATTTGAAGGCTCCGAAAAATATAATGAAAAATAGGCCTGGGAAGAGTTTAATCCCTTGCAACATTACATTTGTGTCGACCTATAATTTGATGTACTAATCAAATAAATGTTGTTTAATCAGTTAATCATTTATTATTCGATCGCGCGCATGGTCAATCTATATCATTTTGTTAGATGTTTCTTACCACTATTAATGATTTGGGTTAACTCAACATCAATACTTTAGAATAAAATTTATACTGTTAAATGGTACTTTTATCATAAAAGTTTGATCTACATAGTATTAAAGAATATGTCAAATTACATGTAATCTATCTCAATTAATATATAAACATGTATCTTACGGAGTTACTCTCATTCAAGTGTTAGAATTGGCTTGATAGTCTTAGTATAATTTGAGTCATATTTGGATATTGAATTTACAATTGAATTAACCGAAGAGTTGATGAAATCAATAAAGTCCTTTAATCCCCTTATTTAATTGCTCATGGCCAGTTTTATATCTTCTTTTTATTTGTTATTGTGCATTTATGTTTAATTGGATAAAACAATTTTCAACTTCTATGATCTAGATAATACATGAGATTTAAGTTGCAGTATTTAGGAACCTAAACATTAGTCTCTATAGAGACAATAATACCCATACATGACTTTAGCTATACTGAAATAACATTATCAACTTACAATAATATTTTAGTACTAACAAAAAGTACATCAATATGCACGTTGAATACTCCTTCCGTCCCATAATAAATGTCACACTTTCCTCTTTAATTTGTACCATAAAAGATGTCACATTTCTTCTTTTGAAAAAAGTTCTCTCTCACATCAATTATAAAATTATATTTTCTCTAACCACTTAATACACAAAATAACATCTCCTAAAATCTCGTGCGATCTCTCAAATATGACATCTACTATGGGACGGTGGGAGTATATACTTACACATACACATCCCACACAACTGCATCAGGGTGATTTTAAACACTTACATGAATGTAGCTTCTGTTGATACAACAACATATTAAGGGTCATTTTGATAAAATTTACTCCCTCCATCCCACAATGATTGTCTCACTTTGACCGGTCACAGGTTTTAAGAAATGTAATAAACAGGGAGTTGAAAAAGTTAGTGGCATGCGGGTCCTACTTTATATATTAGTTTTATAATAAAATGTGAGTAGAAATGAATTAGTCGAATATGAGGTCCACTACCAAAAATGGTAAAAAGTAAAATGAGACAGATTTTGTGGGACAGACGGAAATGGAAAAATAAGACAATTTTTGTGGGACGGAGGAGTAATTGTTATCAATATTTTCGAGAGATCATGAGTTTAAAAGCCTGTCTAGGCATGGTGCAATATTTTCTACATTTTGTAATTCGTTCAAAATAAATAAATAAACCTGTATTTGCATGTATTGCAATAGAATCAAGATCACAAATTATTCTAAGATCGAAGCTTTGACTTTTATTTGGCACGTGACAATTACTTGTAAACTAAATACACATATCAAGTAATCTCATGACTTCAAAAATTCTACCAACCACGCCTACTTAAAAATCGCACAAATTAAGGTTCACTTCTCTATCATACTTATTACCCAATCACATTTTTATATTCATTTAGCGACAGAAAATTGCTTCATGGATGCCTAAATGGTTAAATAATTGCTATTTAAATTCAATTATATCATATATAGGGAGAGTTTTTTTAACCATAGAGTTTATGCGCATGGTTGCAAGCTAAAGTGACAAGTGAGAGTAGCATATGAGTTGAAACAAGAAAACCCAAAAAACAGTTGCCCTTTAGCAAGTAGAAAAGGTAGTCACTTTTTATTGTCCCACCATTTTTCAATTGTGTTAGGTAGAGACATTAGAAGCTTCCATAAGATATTTTTTGCCCACTATTTCAAGAAAAAAGGGAAAAATAAAATTATTATTTAAATGAGATCACGACTCACATATATAATTATTGCTTCTGTTTACATCAATGCTATAATAATAAAATATCCTCCTTAAATTTGGATAAAATTTTTCTTATAATACACAATTCCATCCTTCACAAATTTATCTTATTATTATAGTACACATACATAATGATAAATTGATAACCAATTGAGTGGATTTTTTTTTATCGAAATTACTAATTACGAACCGATAAATCTTGTTAACTCGAGTCACGACCTTAGCTAGTACCCTTTAGGATTAGGCAAAATCATTATGATTCAAGAAAATAAAGGATTTTATTTTATAAAGTCAATTGCGCCGTGGTGCACGCATGTGGAAATTTTTATATTCCTCAACACAAGTAGAAATAATTGGGCCACGATAAATTATAATAATGTTTTTTCTTGCTTTGTGATGATGGCAAACTGTAGAAAAGTTAAACCTTATTAGCAATTTTGTATTGATAATTATTGATTGTAAATGTAGATACCACAAATTCTACCAGAATGACCTTGACTCCATAGCACGATATTACTTAAGAATTTTCTTTTTAATTCCTCGTTTCGTAAAGTAGGCTTAACTCTTCCAATAAAGTCGGGTTTGCTTCTTATTTTCTTTGTGGTTTATTGGATCACCTTTACACAATAATTGTCGATAAAAATATTTATTTTCAATTTCATTATTATTTTTTCGTTGATTATGATCTGAACTCCTTCCATATTCTACTATGTTGTTCGTCAATTTTTGACTAGTAAAATTTCCTTTGTATAAAAAAAGTCACAGGATATTCGTACTTAATTAACAATTCAATAGGTTTTGTGTCTGTTGCTAAAAATATGTATTATGACCTTCATAGGATCAAGTGTAGAGAGATAATTTTAGTTTAAACTTCAAATTTTAGACCTTGTTGCAAATGCAAAACAGATCAAGTTGTAAAGCATTATAGTATTGTCTAAATTTATTAATTTAGTCCTTTTTGATTTTGTAATTTGAGTTTGGAACTAGTAGTAGGAGTAATATTAGATATCCATCAAAATCAAAACTCGAAACTAATTGATAGCTTTAGAAGGCCGTTTTGAGATGAGATTGTCCTCTATTTTATTTGACTTACAAAATTACAACTATTTAACCCATCAAAAATCTTGAATTTGTCAAATTTACTTCGGACTGATCAATAACTAACTCGCCAGACACCTTACGATAAAATTTAAATTTAAAATAATAAGCCTTCACTCAGTTTTATAATTGGATGGAAATTTACATTACCTACGATATCATCTAAAATGAATGGACAAATTAGCAACAGATCGATGTTAAGAATAATATTGAAATTTTATAAAAACTGGATATATAATGTCCGAAATTTGGGATCTAATCTTAATATTTCTTTGTATTACCAAATACCAACTAGTGAAAAATATGTCGTGGACCTCGCATAATATGAGAATATGAATCCTGGAAATTTTATGAAGACAGGGGCGGAGCCAGAAAATCAATTTAACAGGGACAAAAATAAATACATGAAGAAAATTTAGAAGTTTGAGGTGAGACATTTATAAAAGAAATTACAAATTTTTAAAAATTCATTAACAAATTAGTATAAATAAATTATTTTTGAGGTGGGGCAATTGCCCCTTATTCCCTCCGGTTGGATCCGCCCCTGTATGAAGGCCTGTTTATTTGATATGAATGTAAAGTTGGCAAAGAAAATAATTTCTAACAATATAAATCCTATTATATTTCCGGCCAAATGTGTGAGGACTTATTTAAAGCAAGAAGATGGACGGGGCATAATCGCAAAAGCAACTCTGATGAACATAAAGCTGCAATGTAGCTCGTTATACTTCTTGGTCAACTTTTGCCTAGTGGCTTTCTTCTTAGAGGATGCACTTCTTAGTCTTCTCTCGGTTGCCTCTTGTTTGGCTTGCTTGTTTTAGTTTGAGGTGTTTTGTTTTCTTGTCCTTGTTGGACTAGTTTTTTTGTTTTGAACTTCGGTTCCTTAGCTAACCCATCTTAGAATGGTTTAAGCATTTTCTCTCTTACAAAAAAAATTTGTATTCCCCTATTAGCAAAATCATCAAAATTTTAAACTTTATAGAAGTATTATACAGTTTTAAACACTAAAGTAAATATATACTAAAAATTTATAATAAAATAAAAATAATGACAATAATATAGCATAATTTAAATGATTAGATTAAGATATTTTAAAAAATTATTAATTTATAGCATAATAATAAATGATAATAATAAACATAATTACTATAATTACTGTACTTATTTATTAATATTATAATGCAATTCATATTTTCAAAATGTCATCAAGACACTTTGATTGATTATTCATTTACAATTAAATAATTTCAATTATTATTATATGATTCATAATTTAAAAAATTATATTATAATTATTTAACAATATATTAATTATCAGTATACTAATAATAATTATAACTATTATAATTATAGTTAATATTAATTATAATTATTAATAAATAGGATCTTTAATTTTAAAATATTTGAAAATTTAAATAATTATTAATTTATAATAATAATAATAATAATAATAATAATAATAGTTGTATAAAGTAAAAATTATAGTATTGATTACCTATGTACGAATACGAAAAACTGGACAAAGTATACCTTAGGAAAACTTGGGAAACCAGAATCTTCAAAAATTAGGATTAATACTTTTTAATTACGTTTTTAATCAAATAAATATTAAAATTTCAAAATTAAAGAATCAGATTATTTTCTTTCCAAATAGAATCATGACAAACAAATATGCCCTGAATTCGTTTATATACATTTAACAGTGTTCCTCATATTATTTTATCATACGAAGTAATTGAACTAAAAAGCTTCAATTTGCAGTATGTTACTTCAACTATCACCCATCCTTGTTGTAAGTTTGTTACATGTTTATGTCCAATAATTATTGAGAAATAAATTGTAGTGAGTGGTTTTATGAAATCCCAGTATATAACAATTTTATACCAGTAACAATTATATTTATTTGTAAAGATGATGTTACAAACCTTGACTATTTTACCTTGCAAAAGTCAAACCCTGTTAAATTTGTGGATATGACGTTGATAGCTTAATAATAAAAGTTACTACTACAAAAATTGAACTTGCGTGCAATCAAAATCTATTCACGATTACAGAATATTGAATAAATATATGAAAATAAAAAATTACGTTTGTTACAATAAGAAAAAAAAGGGGGGGAGGGGGGGGGGGGGGTAAAATTATTGTTCAGTAAGTTCCTGATTCTAAGGGGCACAATGCAAGGATTTAGAGGCAGTGGTGAGAATATGTTGTAGTATTGAGGTTGATCCAAAAATAAAAGAAAATTGAGGGTGTCAAATGCAATTACTGAAACGTCAGCTATTAATTTCTGTGGTTGTAGGCGGTGGTTGGCAGCCGCCCGACGCAGACCGCAGCTCCTCCGTTAAATAACTGGGCCCACTTCGCCAACTGAATCGTGGGTCCCGCTTCGATGTTTTATTTTTCTTTTCTATCTTAATTAGTTTATTAATTACGCCCATTATTTATTTAAATCTCTTTGCCACCCATATTTGCAATCAATTTTATTTACCTCTTATTCGAAAAAAAAAAATCATTTTCATTATACTTTGAGAGAAATGAAGTATGGAAAGGTAGTTAATAATTATATGCTTGGATACACTTAATTTTCAGTCTAAAATAATGTGATTTTACTCTTATATGGATGTTTGATTAAGCTACGTGGGGACTTGCCTTTCTTATTTTTGCAGCTTTCTTATCACCTTTTAATAAGACCAACAATTAAATATGTCAACGTAATTGTGATTAAATATATCTGAAAAAGACTACATTGTATATGCAAGGGAGAAATATGCAATTATAAAACTTATAAATATTAATACTAATAAATAATCCATCTTTTCCACAACCACGTGTTGTCATCCTACAGTAGATATAATATTATCCTTAGCAAAATACGACATTTTTAGCATGAGTATGCTGACATATTCGTTGCAGAATAGTAGTAATAATTTTGTTGATATTTTACTTTTTTTAATTTATAAATTTGTTCCACACGAAATTGCTTCCGCTCTCTAAATCACCACCTAGTTCAATCATGATTTCAGCAAGTATTACATTTATCTACAATATCAAGATTTCACATATATTGGTCCATTTTAAGCATTAATATTTTGTTGTATTTAGGTTTGAAGCATGCACTTGTGTTACTTTTAATATATAGTGGACTCCATTTTTTTAAAGACGCAAATAGCAAATTCTTCTTCAAATTATTTTCAATATTTTTGTAAATTATACTAGTATGCGTTACTTCAACGCATCAAATGTTTCAGAAATTATTCAAATGTTGATCGTTCATTGATTGGAATCTTCATATTTTCAACAAATAATATTGCAATTTAATATAACCTGACAAGCTTTTAGATTAATACCTATTTAAATAATTGTAAGACTACATGGAAACATTTGGAAAAAGGAAGAAATGGAAGCATAGATATCTACATCATGGAAAGATTGGCATCGCATAATTGACAAAAGCGATTTTATTGAAATCTTTCGAGTCAACACACACTTCTCTCTAATTTTCTTTTTCACACTCACTTATTTTTGGGGAAGGGTTGGTAATAGTTGCTTTGACTTAAATTTGGACCAATAAACTTCGTTCATATAGTAATGGGTAATTATAGTAATTATAAAGTTTACATGCTACTAGTTTTTATAATTATATTTGTACCATAGTACTATATTGTTATAACAACAACTTGAGATATACTACTATACTAGTAATAATCAAAATATATAGATTAGCAATTTAGAATATGAGATGCAGTGTTTATATTGATGTATATTCACGCTATTACATACGGTTCTTATAGAAAATGAATGGGTAGCATACTAGCATATCAATTTTGTTAGGTATATATGATTATAATTAATACTAATTTTTTGTATGTGTTGAGTATGCGTAGAAGTTTGTTACTACCCCCGTCCAAAAAAAATAGATAAAGTTGTAAGCGGCACAAGTTTTAATTGCGCAATTGGTAAAGTACGAAAGATGAATGAAAAAGGTGGTGGAAGTAATGTTAGAGAATTGTGGTGTCCACGTTTATAATGATGTGTAGTGATAATATTTGTTTAATACTTTCCATATTTTGAAGTGGTCTAATTTTGGAGGACACTCCAAAATGATAAAATTAGTCTATTTTTGGTGGACTGTAGTAGAATATATGTTGAAAACCATACCTTGTGCTATTTTATATTTATAATAATACATATTTCCCAAATAATTGAAATAAATTATTATATCATACAGTTTGTCTTTAATTATTATTATTAGTATTATTGATTATATTTATGAAAATAATGTAAACTAAATAAACAAGTCATCCTTCTATACAACATGCTAAATAGTACATTCATAGTTATAAAAGATTTTTCAGTCTATTCTTTGTAAAAGAAAGTTGAGATTTACAATTGAAATATATGTGGACAATGTATCATGAACAATTGCAGATCGTTCTGAAGATGTTTTCTATCTTGCATGACTAATGACATTATGTGTGGTTAAATCAAATTTGAAGTTCAAGAAATTATGTATTTATGAATCTATACAAATAAAATTAAGCATATCATACTTTGAATTATTTACAATATTTTACACTACGATTTGGACATTATTAACCTTTTAATTAAAATTTCAAATATCTAAAATGGTACTACTACGACTTTTCAACAATCTAATCTATCCAAATTTTGATTTTAATGAATATTATATGATCTTTTCTTTTGCATTAGAGACATTTATATATATTGATCTTTTAACAATATGACATTGTTAGATTTTAATATAATTATCTTTAAATCGATATTTATATTTTGTGAATATATTATTTAAATCTAGAAAGTTATGTGAAATTTAAAATTTTAAAATATACCTTTCAGGGAAGAGAAAATTGTTAATTTGAAAGAACTATTTTGTGTTAACTAAATTAATTTTCAGGAAAGAGAAAATTGTTAATTTGAAAGAACTATTTTGCGTTAACTAAATTAATTACCCTTATATTGATATGCTAGATGACTATACTATTGGCATACAAAGATTGAATCTTGTCGGGTGGGAATACGGGTATCTGTGGATATCCGACCCGAAAAAACCGGTTACCCAAACCCGAAAATCGCTTAAATGTCTATCCAAAACCCGCACAGATACATTTTCGGGTACTCCAATACCCGCCTCGGGTATCCATATCCGACGTATCGGGTACCCAAATACCCGACTCTTTACATGTGTTAATAACTAATACAAAAATTTAAATTTTATATATTAATATAAATATAGAAATATTCAAATTGACTCTTTAATGTTGCATTTATTTTTAGTATAAAACTATAAAAAAAATGGGTCGCTTTTATTTTAAAGTATATGATTATATTTATGGGGATTGGTTATGCAATATGTAAGTAAAATAATAAAAGTTACACATTTAATTAAATTGTAGAAGCAACCAATAATATAATTCAAAAGTCAAAATAATTAACTAAAATATAAAAACCACGTGAGTTGGTTATGCAATATGTAAAACTTGAGAGTTTGGAGAAGCAGTGACCTAGAACAAGAGAGATTGACTTATTTATATAAATTTAGAGAAAGTTAATCTAGTAAGTTGTAATTAGTCGTAAATAAATTAGCCCAGCTCTTGAAGCTCAAAATGGCTAGACCTAATTTAAAAAATGCTTTAAATAATAAATTGGATATTCGGGTTATATCTGATACCCATTCGGGTTATCCAATACCCGATATATCTTAAATTTCAATACTCAAATCCATACCCAATCCCATAAATTTGGATATTCGGTATCCAATACCCGACGAATATCGGGTCGGATACGAATAAACCCAATACCCAATATCCGTATTTCCACCCCTAAATCTTGATCAGTAATTTTTGGATCCGATAAATATTAAGTGGTCTTTTATGATGATAATAAATCACAAAAAAATTAATTATATAATTTGGCTTAGTTAATGCAAAGAGTTTTTACACGTGATATGAACCTCTCTATATTCTAAAACATTGTATACTATGGTGCCCCACCCACACTTGTATTTGTAAATATGAATTTGAGATCTAACATTGAAGAATTTGGATTTTTTTTACATCCAAAATTGTGTAGGGTACCATATAAATCAAATTCTTTGTACTTGTACCTACAATGATAATTATGTCTAACAATGCATTTAATTAGCAAATGGGCACGCATTAATTCTTCTTACCAACCACTAGAAGATTGAAAACGAAATATAATGTCAAATAGGAGGATTGATTTTTGATGTGATTTATATTACGTACACTGAATCTTGACGTGGTATAATTTATTCACTACTAAAAGACGGCCTTTAACAATAACTAAATTGATAATTGATCGTAAAAAAAATAAAAGTGCTTGATAAAACAAAATTGTCAAGCACTTACGCTATACTTAGGGTTCTTGGTACAAGCCTCGGTGCTAACTGCTAAGCACCTATTCACCAAACGTCAGTGCTTGGTAAAACAATGGCCGAATGGCCCAATTTTAAATGACGAACTAAAGATAGTACCGAGCATCAAGGTGCTCCGTATTATAGTATTTATAATTTTTTCAAATGACGGGTGTAAAAAATGATCGAGCACTAGGTGTGCTCGGTATTAATCTTTCTATTTACTATTTACATTACCGAGTGCATTTAGTGCTTGGAAAATAAATTTAATTTATTGGTGCCAATTACACATAAAAATAATCCACACTTTTTCAATTATTAATATTGCAATGCATCACCACAATCTTGTCTCTATTTTCTCCACCTAGTTAAAATATGGAGTACAAGGCATTCGAAAAATAAGATAAAGAGAAAGTATGGAAAAAATTTAAGTATAAACAACGATTGACATTATTAAGGAGTTGTAAACATAAATAAAAAACTGTTAATTAATACGGAGTAGTATTAATTTTAATTTAACAGGTTAGGAACATAAATTAAATTTAATAAATCCAAAGTCATAATACTTTATTACGAGAATTGATAATATAGTCAGTATCAATACATACATTGTATTCAACATTGTCCTTTTTTTTTTAGTTTCATTATAGGAGGCTATTTTTCTTCGACACTATTGTGAGCATCATTTTCTTCTTCAAAATCATTTCCACCCGCAACTTCTCTCAATATTGAAATCAATATATACGTGCATATATCAAAACATTGAATATAATGTTTTGGTGCCCTCCCACTTGCATTTGGGAAAAGGAATTTAAAGAACTGAGCAAGGGTATACAGCAGGGGAAATAGTAAAAAGTCTAACATTGAAGAATTTGGAAATTTTACATTCAAAATTGTGTAGGGTATCAAATAAATCAAATTCTTTGTACTTGTACCTACAATGATAAATTAGGTCTAACAATGCATTTAGTTAGCAAATGGGCATGCATTAATTCCTATTACCAACCACTAGAAGATTGACAACGAAATATGGTTCAAATAGACAAATTGATATGATATGATTTATATGTTCCATCGATCTTTATTTGATACTAATAATTTACCAATTTATGTTGTTTTCAGTGATCTTGTATGTACGTGTGATTCAAGATCTGACATAATAAGCATCTACTGCGATTTTAAAAATTAATCCATTATCAATATTGTACACACACCCAATTAATTCTATGATTTCAAAACGAAGTACTTCATAAAATGTAAAAATATTACTAGTACAACATATTTCCTTGAACTAACTTACTAGTATTACTATAAATAAATCGGATAGGTAAGCATGTCTCCTTGGTTTTGTATAGACATGTATATACAATTAAACAGACTCAAAGAAAGAAATTGCTGATAGAGTAGCTAGTATTTATTAGACCTGAATTACAAAAAATCCGGTCGTCTATTAACATTTTAACTTTGAATAATAGATTAAAGTAGTTGTATTATAATTTAATTTATTTGCTTAGTTGACTAAGTTGAGTTTACAGTGAGATAGGAACTGTAAAAACTATAAAGTCATTTTAATCTAAAAGCAAAAGTCAAAGAATTATATGCCCTCATTTATTTTTTAGACACAAATAGGTAAGAAGATTTATTCATTGCGTTTACCTGATGTTCTATATCACGCGCCGTATCTTTTTAAACTAACATACTACTACTACTACTACTATATATATTATTGGAAATTTCAAAATTTTGAGTTTTTTTTTAATAATTCAAAAATCTCAAACCATTAACAGCGGTAAGATATAATGCAAAACAATAAAAGACTAACTACAAGTCTACAACAAGAGTTAAAAAAATGAAATGAAATGAAAGTACATCAACAGTAAGTCTGATCATTAAACAAGCAACAAAAACTAGAGAGAAAAAACCCAAAATTAAGCTAATCAATAGAAACCAACAGTTAGCAACAATAAACATTGTCATCCTAGACTTTTGACACTGTTATTTGATCGTAATTTTCTCTCCAATCCATATGTCCCGTCAAAGAGGGCTATTTTCATTTTTAGTTTGTCTCAATCATGATGACGCTTTATTAAATATAAAAATCATCTATCTCTACTTTATTCCGTCATTATTACTTTATTCTCTCAACTCAACTCACAAAATTAATTTGCATACAATCTCGTACCGCCACGGAAAGAGTCATCTTCCTTGGGACGGAAGGAGTACATTCTTTCATAAATTCGAATAATTTGGAATATAGAAGTAATAATTGGGATAACAAATTTTTAAATACTACTCCGTAGTTTACAAATTACAACCGAAACAATTCATCTCAGTGATTTTTTTTTGTTTAAGGAAAAAAAGATATCCCAAAACTCTCAAATCCGAAAGAATATTGACTACTTTTCCATTATCCGCAAATAAAGCCAAAAACACCTCGAAAAAACGACACTCAAACTGCGCCACGGCGGTGCATGTTAGCAAAAGCAGGGCAGGTGAAAGAAGTTAACAAGTTTGGTGAGATATGATGAGAGAGACGTGGGCCAGTTGGGCCCATAGGCCCATTTATGGATAAGATTTTCAAAAGCTGATTTAACTTATTGTAGAAATGGGCCCAGTGGCCCATATCAAGAAGCGGAAACGACATCGTTTGGTGGTTGTCTCCCCTGCCCGTGACCACGATTTATTGCCCACTAACCTAACCCTATTACTATACTATGAATTCATATTCTACGGTCAACTGCCCGTCCTTTTTTCATTTGCTTTTTCCCCATACTTAACCCTAATTTATTACCATGGGACCCAATAGTTTTGGCCTTACCACCTTTTTTCCATTATTGATGTGTTGTGTTGGTAGCATTATCGATAGATTTTACTACTCCATATGTCTCAAGACAAGAGAAACACTTTTTTAGGCACGGAATTTCACTTTTTTAGGCATGGAATTTATAAAATTGATAACTAAAAAGTTAAAATTGAGAGAGTAAAATATGAGGAAAAAAAAAGTAGAGAAGTAAAGTAAGAATAAAATAGGTGAATAATAAAATAAGAGAAATAATTTTTGGCTAAAAAAGAAAATGACTCACTCATAGTGGGACATCCCAAAAAGAAATATGACTCGCTTATCTTGAGATGAGGGAGTATATAGTAGTAAGTGAGAATTGTGAATGTGAAGCCAGCGACGGGAAGTTAATTGTACTCCCTAGACCCCTATTATGTGTCTCAGTTTTTTATGTTGGTCCGTCTCTTATTAGTTGTTTCACTTTACTCATTTCACTAACTCATTTCTTTTGTCCTATGAATAATAAAACGTTTTCCTTTTTGGATTGTCCAATTAAAAATAAAACGTTTCTTACAATGTAAATTACACCATCTTTACTTTTCATTTCTCTTACTTTACTCGCTCTTCATTAACTCACAAAATAATACTACTGCATAAAAATCTCATGCTGGAAACCAAATATTTCATATTTATTGGGACGGAGGGAGTATATAAAAATAGGACTCACAAAATATTAAATTTTTCAATCCATTTTCCTTAACATTTCTCTCTTGCAAATCTGTTCATCTAGAATCAATTGCACTGCACCTGTGGACATTTCCTTTATACTCTCCCCGTCCACAAAAAATAGATCACCTTTGCCATTTTGGGACGTCCACAAAAAATAGATCACTTTTGCCATTTTGGGACGTCCACAAAAAATAGATCACTTTTGCCATTTTGGGACGTGCACAAAAAATAGATCACTTTCTAAAAATGGAAAGTTTATCTCTAATACTTTTCCCACTTTTCCTTTCCTCTCTCATACTTTACTCACTTTTTCTCCCTATCTTTCTTACTTTACCTATTTTTTCTCATCCTCTCTCTTATTTTACCAATTCTACATTAAAACCCGTGCCGAACAACAATAGATCTATTGTTTGTGGACGGAGGGAGTATTCTCTTACATTCGTGTCCGGTTAAAGTGAGACACATATTGAGGGACGGAGTGATTATTAGAAAAAATCTATTACTACAAGGGATCAACAGAAATAATGTGCAACCCAAGACCAGAAGTTTATGGTTGATGACATTCGAATTTGAGACCCAGACCTTTTATAGCTATGATCAAATTTTGAAATTAGGCATGAAGCTGGTGCCCCAAAAGTTTTAAATTTTACTCATTCATCAGGAATATTGATTGCACTGCACTTTACAAACTCCATTCTACATAAACAAGGTGATTTTAAGTTTTAACTAAATACTAGTACTCCATATAATGATTTAAATTTCCAAACTCCTTCACTAGAAAATTAAAATAATGGAGTATTCCTCCCAACTCCAAATTAGTAGTGGGAGTGTATATCTGAACATGAACAAACAGTTGCAAACAAGAGAAGTTGGGGTTGGTAGAAGATTGATTGCGAACCGAGTCCTGACACATGCTGGGATGCAATTATTGTATACTCCCCCTGTTCCATTAAAAATGAAACGTTTTTCTTTTTTGTTTGTTCCATTAAAAATGAAACGTTTCCTAAAATGGAAACAACTCTATCTCTACTTTTTCATCTCTCTTACTTTACTCTCTCCTTATCAACTCACAAAACAATACTACATAAAATCCCGTGCTGATTCCCAAATGTTTCATTTTAAGTGGGACGGAGGGAGTACATGCAAACAAAAATACAGATTAATTTATTGTATATGCAGGAGTAGGCAAGTATATTTATCATGAGTTCGACTGTAATTATTTATCTTATTTTGATTTAATTTGAGTATTACAAACATAAAAACAATAAATATGAAAAAAAGTGAATTTTATTTTTAAATATTAATTTTGTATTAAAATGTCATTGGTGGTGTAGGGATCAGATCACTCGGGATTCGCTAATTACCGGGACCTCTTTAGTGATTGGTCTCTGAGATGGCTAATCTCAGAAATTACAAGCCAGATACAACAATAGCTACAAGGTAGCAAGATTACAAATACACCAAGTACAGTGAGTACAAATCAAGAACCCTAGCTACTAGCCAAGCCTTCAACCAGGCTGAACTCCACAAGCTTGATCCGATTAAGCACCTGCACACTAAGTAGAAGTATTAGTAATCTATCCTTGCGGATCTAAACTGAAATAGCAACAAAGGTTCAGAAGATTTAGGATATGGCTCAGGTCGCACACACACGACTTCACAGGGCCAAGGACCTCCTCAATCTTCACCAACAAGTCTCAAGGGAGCACCGCGAAGTAACCGAACCCTAACCCTAGGGATACTCCGACTACTACAACACAAGAGACCACCTGAGTCACACAGAACTCACAACAACCACAAGGCTCTTCTCTACAACACAAGAACTCTCAAGGAAACCTCCAATCTCTCAAGAATCCAACGAAGAGGTTGGACAAACCCTAGATCTGAGAAGGAATGCTCAAAGACTCACACACTCAGAAACTAAACCGATGATTCTCTCTAGAACCGAGAACCAACGAGGAAAACAGAAGATCGGAGGAGATGACCGGCGATCGGTGCCGGAATCCAAAGAGAGAGAAGAGAGAGAAGCAGAAGCAGCTCACACAAGAGAGAGAGAGAGAGTCTGGTGTCGAATTAGAGAAAGCAAAGAGTCACCAGACTCTAAACTAACACACCAACAGATCCAACGGCCTTCATCCAAGATCCGAGTGAGGCATCCACGTGGCAGCCATCGGAGTATCCCAGATTAGTTATTGGGCCAACACCAAAAAACTCATGGGCTTATGAATTAAATCAGCCCAGCCGATTTAAGTCAAGCCCAATCACAATTAGAATCCATTATACATCACAGGTGGAGTAAGTATTTCTATCAAATAATGATTGAAAAAGCAATGTAATAATAATAAAAAAAAAACTGACATTTATTAACTCTATAAATGATATTGAGTGAGAACGTAATAATGAGATGAATAAAATTACTTGTACGTCATTCATGTTTCAAGGGCAAAATAGTCAGTTCAGGCCGGGGTCGGATCTACACTTATTGAAAGAGGGACAACTGCCCCACCTCATATTTTCATATTCATGTATATATGGGAGTTTATTTTTCTATTTATTCCTTTCAATTTCTCACTAGATACCCTCCCCAAATTCTTAAAATTTCCTCAAATGTAAATTTGCCACTTTCTCTACAAATTTCTGGCTTCGCCCCTGGTTGAGGCACTTTAAACGTAATTTTTTTCGTGTTCAGATCTCTAAAACTGTGTTTTTTTCTACTTCACATGCTAAAAGGGTGCAAAATCCATTTTTCTTTTTGCAATGCACTCTTTCAAAATTTTAATTGCAATTTTAAGAAAATTAATACTGTAGTATTTAATTAGTTAATTTTTTAAAGTAAGGAACTTGTTGTATATGGGAGTTTTAATCCTAGGGCTAATTCATTTCTTTTTTTTTTGTGTTGTTCCATTTTCTTTTGAAATTAATATCTAAAGTAATAATAAAAAGATGTTGTTTGGAGATTTGTCAAATTTGTAATTAATTTGAGTTTAATTTTTCTATTTTAAAAGAAATGTTGTTGAGGAAGCTGTGTAATTCTTTCAAACAGCTAATTATGTGCTAACTGAATGAGCCAAAAATGCACGTATATGAACACGTTATGAGAATAATTAGAAACAAAGAGGTTGGAAACATCATCGGTTTGGTAGTGTGTGATGGGTTAGTGATGAAGTGATTAGTGTTTGAGATAAGTGATCTCAAATTTTAATATACCGGGATATTAGAAACAAAGGGGTTGGAAACATCATCGGTTTGGTAGTGTGTGATGGATTAGTGATGAAGTGATTAGTGTTTGAGATAAGTGATCTCAAAGTTTAATATACCGGGATAGAAGTTTTTAAATCTATGTTCATTTATCAATAAAAAAATATACTATTTTCTTTGTTTCATTTTAAGTGATTGAGGGAAAATGATGGAATAATAAATAGTTAAAATGGAGAGAACGTAAACTAAGAGCATCCGCAATAGCGGCTAGCCGGCCGGCAAGCGGATCGGTGAGCACTAGCCGGTCGGCTAGCCGACCATTGCGTCCGTCGAGTGCTATTTCGGCGAGCTCACGCAGATTCGTGTACGCTCACTAATCCGCTAGCCAGCCGGTTAGCCGCCATTGCAGGCTCAAAATTGGCGAGCCGGCAGCCAACGATTTTATTTTTTATTTTTAAATTTCTGAAGCTATATATATACTGATAATTGCACTTCGTTTTCATTTGCACCACTTGTTTTTACGAGTTTTTATCCCTTTTAATTTCTGTACAAGATCAATATCGCGAAATGGAGAACAACAACGAGTCTCCAGTGACGAGCGGGTCGCAAACTCCAATGTTCCCCGTTGGAGGTGGATGGGGTACGATCGGCGAGTCGTCGCAGACGGCTGATGATGGCGGTGTGGTTAAGGCATGGAGGAGTACGTGGACGGATAAGGAGAACGTCGCGCTGTCCAAGGCTTATGTGAGTGTTTGCGATGATCCCCTGAAGTCGAACAATCAGAGGATCATCAACTTGTGGGCTAAAATAGCAGCAGCCTACAAGACATTTCACCCTGACGGGAAGCCACACACCGGGGAGGAATGCCAGAAGCAGTGGGGCAGAATCAGGAGTGCGGTCTCCCGATTTACGGGCTTGTACACCAACAACCTCCGCATGAAGACCAGTGGCCAAATGATGGAGGATGTGAGGAGGATGTCAGAGGCCGTCTTCCCCTTGCTGGGGGTTCATAGGGAGTTCACCTACTGGAACTGCTATGAGGTGCTGATAAGGCTAATTTCATGCATTGGTTATGGGGATAAATTCTGTGATTTCCTGGTTCTGACAAGGTTTTATAAGCCAGGTGTGTAGAGAAATTGCCAGATCTAGGAAGAAGGGGAGGATCACCTGGAGAAGGAAGAAGAAAATCACCAGACGGAGGGAGCAAAAGGAAGAAGAAAATCACCAGACGGAGGAGGATTCTAGATGAAGGGCAGAATGGAGAATTCAAAGAAGGATCTAGAAGCTCAACTCCACTTCTATAAATAAGAGCACGCAACAAGCCTGAGGGCATCCATCCACAAATCATCTTCTTTTAGCTCTTAGTTTAGCTCAACTCTTCTCACGTTCTCTACACACACACACTTGGGGAAATCGAATTAGGGGTTTTTGGTTCAGAAATTCATCAGTCGTTGTGTAACACCGTCTCCACGGGAGGCGAAGATACAATCTCTTTTCCTGCTTTCAGTTTACATTTCCGAATTTCCCGAGTCTTCGTTGTTCGAAGCTTGGTCGTATTTTGTTACATTTCTGTCGGATATTGCACTACTTTGCAATGTAATCTTTTCCTTTGGTTTCGTTTCATGTTATCGCTTTGTTTTCTCTTTGCTTTGATGTTTATGGATGAATCTGATGTGTTGAGTTGAAGTTACGTGGAGATCGTTGTTAATTGGCTAAATCTGGTTGAATCTGTGGATCGGAGATGGAAATTCCTGTGGTATGTGGTGGATGGCTTGGATCCGGAGTGGATGAAGCATCCCGTAGCTAGATCTGTTCATTTCATGCATGGTTTGATGTTTAATTTCTGTTTCCTTGTTTACCTCGTCTAGTGATAATAGATCTGCTCAGGTTTCCGTAGTTAATCGCATCAATCGTTCTTATTTAGTTTGTCCTGTTTCGTTTTGTGTTTTTGCTCTGTATTTCTTCTGCATTTCGTGATCAAGGTTTTTGAGAAGATGAAGTCACTGTTAGTTAAGCCTTTAGTTAATTAATCTGCAGCTTTTCATTCGTACTATACTATTTTGGGAAATGGTCCCCATGCCCTGTTTCTCCTCTGTCTAGGCTAGTTTTGGGAAGTTATTCGTCTGATCTGGTAATTGTTTTAGTCGGAAGTTTATCTTGAGTACGTCTGGTGATCATTATGCATGTTTTTGATATTTTTGCCTAGGTCTAGCTGTTAGGATAGAGCATTTTATTTCCCAAGTCTAGGAGTATAATCTCAACCCAAAAAAAATGCGTGGTAGCAGCCAAAAACAGTGTCCAGATCACTTTGCATGTTTACTTACGCATCCATCTATGTGAGATTCGATCCCTGCTTCCCTGTACTAATCTTTTTTTTGCATAACGGGTTGAGGGTTTTGAAAGGTAGAAGGTGATTGCGTGCCCAACGACAGGTGATTTCGAGGATTCCCTGAGATCCTAAACTCCGTGGTCTAGTGGATTTCTCTGGATCAAGGAAATTTGAATACACACTTCACTCCTCTACGCTCTTCAGGTGCTGATGGAGTCTGAGAAGTTTCGGGTGGGTGCCGAGGCTCGCTGGCTGAAGAAGCAGCGGCTGAACCTCGCCGGCGATTACAGCAGCAGCGCCAGATCCTACAAGCTCCCTGACAGTGCCGAAGAGGTCCCGACCCCTCCATCGTTATCTCGCCGCACTCGTTTGGTTGGTCAAAAGAGGGCGCAACGGGCAGCTAGGGGACTTGCCGGCGGGTCCCAGGAGGTTCAGTCGGCAGCTCCTTCTGGCCAGACGTATCCCGAGCACGCCAGCCTCGCGTGTACACAAACACAGCAGAGCATGTTCGCAGTTATACGTGAATGGCGTGCGGCGACTGACCCTATGGAGAAGGGGTTACTTTTTGATCTCATCCAGAGTATGCGGGCCGATTTGGTGTTCCCGGCTAGCGGCACGGCGGGAGGCGCCGGGGATTCCGATGCGGCCGGGTCTGGCCAAGGCGGCGACAAGGAGTGAGGCGAGGCCGCGTGTATGGAAGTAGGAGGGTTTTCTTTATGTAATTTTTTTTAGATGTACTTTTTTTTAATTAGATAAAATGATTGCATTTTCCTGTATCTGTGTCGTAAATTCAATTCCGTATTTGTGTGATTGTAATTTATAATATGAATTTATTATTTTGTTTATTGTGGCTAGTCCTAGTGCTAGTTGAAGAGCGAGATGTGAGAGTGATGTGTGTTGTTTTGTAAAATGGAACTTCCCCGATCCAGAGAATCCACTAGACACTGGGTCTAGGAACTTAGAGAATCCTCGAGTTACCTGTCGTTGGGCACACAATCACTTCCTTCTCCCTTCAAAACCCTCAACCCGCTATGCTAAAATATTAGTACAGGGAAGCAGGGATCGAATCCACAAAGACAGATGCGTAAGTAAACATGCTAAAAGACCTGGAAACTATTTTTGGCTGCTGCCACGCAATTTTTTCGGGGTTGAGATTTAATTCCTAGACTCCGGAAATGAAATGTCCTATCCTAACAGCTAGATCTATGCAGAGATAACAGAACATGCATAATGGTGACCAAATGAGCTTGAACTTACTACTAGACGGGGTAAACGGCTTCCTAAACTAACCTAGACACAAGAAAGAACAGCACGTGGGGACCATTTCCCTATACGGCATAGTACGACGGAAAAAGCTGCAGATTAACCAACTAAGGACTAACTAACAACGACATCATCTTCTCTAACTTTTATCACAAAATAACAGATGAAAAATAGAGCAAAGCAAGGATCGAAACAGGGCAAATGAAATTAAACCGATTAACACAAGTAAACAAGTAAACCAAATTTAAATGT